>NC_041809.1:37579077-37922827 GCF_900964775.1 Scleropages formosus | reverse complement strand
GTGCAGTTCGGTGGACACCATTTCTGGTTTGTTTGCCTGGGTTTTGTTGACTTGCCTTTTAAAGGGACACATCCAAATTTCCTCTTTGATTTTTAGCTTAGTAAAAGCCTGCTTTTTGTTTGAACACCTGCCACCCTGCCCTTTCATCCTGCCCACGTGAATGACCAAAATCTAGTGAGACCAATGACATATATGCAGAGAGAAAGCCTGGTGCATTCATAACATAACCCCTTGCTGAACAGTCACAAAATGCAGTGAATCTACATCACAAAGGAACAGTCATATTTAACATTACTGAAATTTAACTGTAAAACACCCATCTTTCACAACCCCTTTTCATCTCAGCAGTACCAGACTGAAAATGTAGAAGCGTGTCTCAGATAAGAAACCTCTCAGTCGGTGTCTGTTGTCAGGTTAAGAGCTGAGACCATCAACAACAGCTGCTGCTGCTAGCGGTGACATGGGTTTGCGTCAGAGCAAAGACGAAGCCACAGGCAAAGTAAATCCCCTGTCACAGACTGGCGCAATGCCATGTGCAGAGGGTAACCAAACACCCCAATCCCCTGGATCACAACTCTTTCCAAACCCTCCACTCAGTTGGTATAAACAGAAACATTAACTGACAATCCACCATACAATGGTTATATCGCTTAACAATATTATATTGTTAAAGGGCCTATTTTAGGAATGTTTGCAGCATTCGGTGAGGATACTTTCAGCCAAGAATACCATGCATGGAGTAAGCAAAAAGGGTAACTTGCCAGCTACAATATATTGCATAACATATCACATACATGCATTTACGTGGAATTCTTTGAAACCCCACTCACAACCCTAGACACCATTTTGAACAATTAAATCAAGTAATGAAGAATAAAGACTACTTTATATGACTTACAGCAAAGCAGGCTCAGTCATACAATTGAGGCCAATCAAAGCAAAGATGTTAGATTGCTTATTTATGAACAGGACCAACCCTAACCATGTACAAGTACTCATACTGAGGGTAAAAATAGTTCTTGTGTAAACAGGTGACCGAATCCCCGGAAGCCAAAAAAGAAAAAAAAATCATCATGCATGATTGGCCAGTGATCCAGACTTCCTTCAGTTGAGCGCACAGGTTAGACATTAGTGCAGCACTAGATTACCTCATCGACTTTGGACTCTGGGTCAACAGAATCGTGTCCAGGAAGGAGGAGGAAATAAAAACTATAAAACAATGAACGAACAGGCTGAAGTGACAGACGTGGCAGCTCCCCAGGGTTCATAAGGTTCAGCGAAGAGGAGAATCGCTTCTCTTTCTACCTGAGAGAAGAGAACAGAGCGAAGCGGGAGTGGCTGGGGAAATGCCGATGGTTGGCAATGCAGTGCCTGGATGTAAAACAAGCTCAGTGGGGAAAAAGATGCAGAGTCACACCACTCACTTCCTGGATGGACCCTATCAGCTCTGCACTCTGCCTATGTGCTCCTGGTGGGAAGGGGGGGAGAGAGCGAGAGACCACTGGTGTAGCTCTGAATATCCAGGAAAATTTCCCACAATCAAAGAGAATGCTGGTTTTAAGCCCCACAGAACCAAAATTACACACAGCCTTTTCAGGCAGTTAAAAAAAGAAAGTCAGTTGGCACTTGCCTTGCTCAACCACAGAGACTAGCTGGAGTGCTCCTCTTGTGAAACTGCCTCTCCCTCCATCAAAGCACAAAGCTCATGAGGAAACTTAACCAAAGTGAGCTGACTTTCCTAACTTTCTTTTACCATTTGCTCTCAGAACACAGAAAAACACTGAAGGAAAAGGCACTCACGTGACCAGTCTCAAAAAGTTTTGTAGCCCAGTGCATAAGAGCAAAGTGTACGATGAGAGACATTTCACTCCACCCCCCCACATCAGTATGTAAGGGGCTTAGTGTGTGCCAGAATGACCGGAAACATCCGTGAAAGAGCTCTCTAATTGTGCTTGTAAAACCACAGCATCAGTTCAAATGCAAAGCGTGTGGGAGTCACCGAATTACGTGACCCTTGCCGACATGTAGCGGCAACACAACTATTTTACGAATGTACTCGTTAGCAAAAAGGGGCAAAACTGATCTGTCCACACAACGCAAGCAGCAACACCTGACCCTAAGGCGTCCGGACTTGCTCAGATGTATGGAATCGGAGCCCTGCGGCAAGAGATCCTTCATAATTGCCTTTATCCAGGCAAAGAAACTGGGTTGCCGCCCGTTCAGACCGGCGAAAGCATGTCCGAAGACACCAGTCGGCACAAAGAGCGGTGGTTAGGGCAAGACCTACTCAGCAAGCACAGCAGACACTGTTACCATGAAGGGAGATGCAATGGATAGCAAAGCCAGGATGAGCAGAGGTGCCTGAGCCTTAAAGACTCCCCAAGGAGTCGGTGACCTCCCACTGCAGAGGTGTCCCCTGTTGTTGGAGAACCAAGAGCGCACAGCGCTCTCCGGCAAGCCTCTGGCACAGACACTGCAGGCCTTGCATGTTTACACAGCAGCCATGGCAACACACACACATCGCTGGGATCTAGGAGCACATGCAATTACCTCAAAACCCTTCCAAAGTTTCAAGTACCAATTTGCTAAGATCTGTCCCCTCCAAATTGCCTCCATGTGTCCAACAGGTTGTTAGTGCTGCGGCGACGCTACCCGACTGGCCCGTGATTGCCCATATCCAGGGCTCACTTGAGATCACTGCCTCGAGTCTCTTCTCAAACACGTCTGGTAGTGTCTATGGTTTGGGGGGGGGGGGGGGGGGGGTGATGTGTAAAACACCAGATTTCAGTCAAAGTTTGGAATTAAATATTGTTGCTCACCGTTCACACAAGTGTGTTTACAAGCAGCAAAGTGAAGAGAGCAAGGAGCTGAAATCAAACATCTGGTATTCAAAGAGGCCATTACAACAGAGTTTTTTTTTTTGTTAAGACGGCACCCGTGTCCACACCGGAAGCTCCGAAGGACACGGAAATGACGCAACGACCCACGTTCCCCCCGCATCAATCATAGCTATGGTTACGGAGTCGGTGCAGCCGAAGTCACGGGAATCAGAGAGAGCCAGGAAGAGCGTGTATTTAAGTGCCTCGTATTTATAGGCAAAAACTCAGAAACGGCGCGACGAAACACTGCGCGCTGACGGCTGGACAGGGGTTCAGGTACCTTTCAGTGAAGCAGCCCACTGCGGCGAGATGGTAGGACGTGACCTGCGGGAGGAAGGCTGAGGACGGCGACCAGCACCTTCGGCTGCAACACCATCAGCTGTGGATTCACGAACCCGCTGGTGACCGAGCGGGGACAAGAAGTGGCGTAGCGGTAAGAGCTGCTGCCCCGCACTCGAAGGAACCGGGTTTGAAACCTGAAGCGCTGCAGTAAAAATGACCCCTTGATACAACAGTTAAATACTTGTGACTTAAGTGAGACCAGCAAGTAAACTGTACACAGCACCAGCCCCCACACCTGTCAGTCCTCAGTTACAGTCAGCAGCTCTGCCAGCGAAGGAGGGAGCGCACTGTTTGCTGCCAGCTGTCAGTCATCGCAGCTCATCGCGACCAGAGCAGAGCTGCAGCTGCAGCCTGGCGGGGAAACGTCGACTCGCGCTGCGCTCGCGCTCCTCCTCCTCCCCCCGTGATCGACACGACGACGTATCTCGGCCGAAAGACGGGAGGGCGCGTAGAAGAAGTAACTTGACCGTACGCGTCCCTGAGGCAAACTGAGACACTAAGTTCGCGCGTGTTGTGGAGAAGAAAAGCCCGCGGCGTGTGCGGTCCCACTGGCGGCCAACGGCTGTCAGTCTTCTTCTTCTTCTTCTTCTTCTTCTTGTCGCTCTTCACCAACCATTCGTTCCGATGGATGATGATCATCATCATGGGATCCTCTCCGTCAGAGACACACACACAAACACACCTCACCCGCCTGCCCTCAATTAGTTACCCGCATTTAAAACTCCGAGCGGGCGACAAGTTCCCCCTTCAGCGCGGCAACTCGCCTGGTGCTCCAGCCAGGCCTCTCTCTCTCTCTCTCTCTCTCTTCTTTGCTCACCTGCATCCCGGGAACGTGCACCGCCACCGGGGACTGGGCCATCTTCTTCAAGTTCTTCTTCTCCACGGCCGCCGCCGGCGGACAGCTCTTCTACAGCCGGGCGGGCGACGCTTCCTTCTCCCTCCCGGTCCAATCGTCCGACCGCTGCCTGGGTTTCGCCAGCCGTTCGTTCGCAGCGTGGCGGTTACAGACAGAGAGTCGGCCGGGAAAGAAAAGCCTTAGTTAAGGGGGACGTGAGTGGCTGCGGCCGGAACACCAGCAGAAGTTCTTACTCGGCGCCTGCTGCTGAAAAGTTTCCTCGACGCGCTCCGTACTTACACAGCGAACGGACGACGGGCTCCACTCGTCTCGGAGAGATAGATAGATACCACCGTCACCACTACTACTAGCTTAGCTACACTTCTTCCCGTGACAAACTCACTCAGTCTCTTACATTTACATTACACCGCCATGCCCGCAGCGGGACTTAACCAACGCTCTCTCCCTGTGTCCCAGTGCTTCTAACTACAGCCTGCGTGATAATCCCCCGAGACTTCTCATCATGTTGTTCCCCCCCTTTCCAAAGCAGCCGATGTTCGGCTCACGGCAGCGTCGCCAGCGCCATGTTCGCTTGTGCTCGAAGCGGCTCGCTGCCTGAGCGGGGCGCTTGCGGTGCAGGGCGGGGCGAGGGAGGGCGGGGCCGGGAGGAGGAGGAGGAGGAGGAGGAGGAGGAGGAGGAGGGCGGGACCACGCCGGAGAGACGTTCCGATCGCTGACGTCACGGCTCTTGCTCGCGCTCGCCGAAACCCGGGTGCGAGGCGCCACCCGCCGTGCACCTGTCGGACGAAATTTCACAGCGAAAGAAACCCTCCTTTGGGCGTCTAGAGCGGTGAGCCTTGGTGCTTTATGGGGCCAAACATGTTTGCAGCCACGGTTTTCATTGGCTCTGTGAAAGGTATGTGACATTTGTTTAGGATCATATAATATGCCGAGTGTAAAACATTTAATTTTGGATGTGGGGACACTGGGAGACCGTTCACTCGTGATGCTTATGTGTGTATGATGAGTCTTTTCTCCCCTCGGGGTTTGCTATAGGCTGGACTCTGTATACATGCGCACTGGAGTGCATCAGCAAGTCTTCTTGTAAGTTATACACGTGGCATCAAATAAAGATTTCGAAGGTGTTGGAAACCAACCCGGACGGACGGGCAGCGTTTGTTATTTTCTGGAGCCCTAAGTGTCCAAGCGGACCCGACAAGAACGCTCGGTTACACGACGAGGTGTCGCTGTATCTTCTCAGCCTTCAGTTTTAGTGTTTTTTTCCTCGCTCTTCTCCTCAGTGAGTCAGTCAGTGCTCTGTGGAAACGAATTTAGTGTGTATTTTTAAAAATTACTTTAAACTAGCCGTTACTAAAGGATACAAAGAATGTTTCATTTCTACAGGAATAATCGGCGCGTACAACTAAATACACATTGATTGTCTGAACCGCTTGTCCCATACGGGGTCGCGCGGAGCCGGAGCCTAACCCGGCAACACAGGGCGAGAGGACACACCCAGGACGGGACGCCAGTCCATCGCAAGGCACCCGAAGCGGGACTCGAACCCCAGACCCACTGGAGAGCAGGACCCGGTCCAACCCACTGCGCCACCGCACCCCCCTCAGTAATTACAAAAACCCCAAAAGTGACAACCTGACAACTTTGAGCGGTACAGAAAACGAGACTTTGGCGCCCCCTGCTGTTACAGTTTCCGGTGCAACGAATGTGCGGGGTACAGTAATAAATGTCCACTAATTAATGTACAGTAATACATGAGTAATACATGTACAGTACCGTACTCATTGTGCTGAACAGCTAAATTTACCACTAAATTTACAGAATGTCAGAAACTACAGTTTGACTTACAACAGCCTCATCCACCTTTTCTGTCATGATCTATATTTACATCTGTATTTATAAAATGCCACATTGTTTCAAAACACGAAAGCTGTGCATTATTTAATAATTAGCAACCCAGTATTCTGAAAAAGTGTTCCAATTGATTCGAAACGTACATTGAGATGAAATAACATTGGTGGGACTGCTGGACGCAGTGTGTGGGCATGCAGAACCGTGGCGATCCGATGGGAATGGCACTGGCCCGCTTTTCACTGCTCTTCGTATGAATTTCGACAGAACATCAGCTGTCTGTGACTGTCGAGTGTTTTCCTCACGTTTAACTCCAGTGTTTGTTTCCAGCACTGCTGTCGATACAAAATACTGTCAAGTGGAGTACGGCTATGTAGAAATATCAGAGTAACTGTCCCAAGGTTTACTGGACTGTTTTCTTCCCTGTGTCTCCATTGAAATGAAATATTTGAAGGATAATTTTAGTGCAGGAGGCTGTTAATGATGTATTTGCAACACCCCCCATGGGCTCTTGTTCTTATTGTACTTGCTGTACTGTACGATGAGCATGAGCCACAACCCCTTCCTTAACTCCTTTCTTTCCTATCAGACGTGATGCATCACAAGGTAAAATATCATAAATGGGCCACGTAGGCATAATAATTACATTTCTGCTATATGACAGCACGAAACAGCTTTTCAACATTAACCAAGGTCAGAAGCTCAGACTGCCCAAGCAATCGCATTACACATCAGGCTCTTTCCTTCTATAAAGCAGTATTTTATATTTGATGCTCTATAAAAGTTTTTGCGTTCCCATAGTTCCATTTATTTCTTTGGTCAACTAATGAGTACATTTCTTATACGTGGTTTTCATGGTATGGTAAAGTCTTGAAGGTCAAGGCCAAACGGACTTTTTCACAGCATTTCTGCATCCAGCCCTTGAAAAATGAAAGCTGCGACAAGGAGGGTCACTCGCAACTGAATGCTGTACAAACACTACTTTTCCTGGAAGTCAGCGAGCACGACATATCGTTTCCAATCAATTGTGAACAAATGTGTGACTTTTAAAAAAAAAATGCAAAACACTGGGTGGTTCTCCATAGAGCAGCTTCTGTGTTTGGATCATAATTTTCCTGAAAACACGTTTGCTTCATATTGGTGGGAGGGACAGCGCTGGGGGCACCGAGCAGCTGTTTTCCTACATTCCCCTCCCAGATCCTACGACTGAAGGAAATCTTTGAAAGCAGGTGGACGCTGAGGACGAAACGTTGGCCCTGCAGCTGTAGTGGTGTAAAGTACCGTAGTTGGCAGGCTGGTGGAGGCACAATCAAGTATCCAGGGGAGGGGAAAGAGAGCTGGGAGTGTGGCCGAGTATGAAAAACTGAGAATTTAGACGGCTATTTTGGAAGAAACAAAATAAATGTGCCACGAACTGGACCAGGACAAGTGGCCAAAACTGACTGACTGCCTGCCTGTCTGAAAATTAACTGCTTTTGGGAGATAAACTTAATTTTAAAAAAAAGAGTTGGTCTTTCCCACCTCTCACCATCAAGGTCAATCACTGACTCCTTTCTGGACTGCAGCTGCAGTGAATTTGTTCATTTAGCTTTTCTCATCAGTGAATTACACTTTTTTACACATCGGAGCAATTTTAGGGAAAGTTTCTTGCTCAGAGGGGGTGCGGTGGTGCAGTGGGTTGAACTGCAGTCCTGCTCTCCGGTGGGTCTGGGGTTCGAGTCCCGCTTGGGGTGCCTTGCGATGGACTGGCGTCCCGTCCTGGGTGTGTCCCCTCCCCCTCCGGCCTTACGCCCTGTGTTACCGGGTAGGCTCCGGTTCCCCGTGACCCCGTATGGGACAAGCGGTTCTGAAAATGTGTGTGTGTATGTGTGTGTGTTTCTTGCTCAGAGGTACTTCAGCCAGGGGTGGGATTTGAACCTCTAACCACCACGCTACCAACCATCCTTGTAGCTGCACCACCTTTTTTCAGTCTCTATGTGATGCATGGAACATTAACCTACGTGCACCCCCGTGTTGTCGAATGGTCCGTAACTCACCCTGACTCTTGACCCGAGGCTCAAACCCATAAGTGTAAAGTGCCACCATTTCTGAGACGAGCTGAGCAAGTCTGGCACATGTGGGCAATGGTGATTTTTTTTTTCACTCAATTCTACAGCAGCGCATTTGACGCTGTGGCTGATGCTCTTCAACCAGCGGTACTGTAAATGATGGTAAAATGCAGTTCCGCAGCAGCAGCCTCTGTTTCCCCTTCAGGCTCAGACTGCATCAAATGAGCTTCAAGCAACTTGAACCCAAAGAGATGTGAAAAAAGCGCCGGCGACCCTCTTATTGGACGGCTCTGGGTTTCAACGTGCGGCAGCAGCGAGCTGCTCTCAGGACCTCACAAAAAACACAAATACACGTCGTTTCTTTTTTTTAATGGTATCTCCCCTGTAAAGGCTCCGATTGGTTTCCCGCCTTTGTTTTTAATTGCCAGGGGTCCTGGGGCACAGTTTGTGTCGGCCGTGCAGGAGGTACACTACATGTATCCAGCTGTGAGCGAAACGGAGGAACCGAGCCTTCGTACGCACGTGGACTTGGAAAAACTGGAGCAGCGCTGCACAAACGCCCGTTTTGTCATGCAAATGTCCTTCCATTGAGGTCACCGAGAGAGCGCTTGGACCGGAGCGACTCGCCGAGGCTCGGCCAGCATAGACGCGGGGGTCCGGGGCACCGAGAGCCAGCGGGATACTGTTTACCACTTCAGTGGAGACTTACACTGAAAATATAAGAAGCACCGATAGTGGAAACTGCTAGAAGGAGCAGGAGTAGCAGGGGGGCAAACTTAACCCTGTGCAGACACACTGTGAAAAACCATAAAAGTGTGTGTGTGTGTGTGTGTGTGTGTGTGTGTGTGAGAGAGAGAATCCTTATGGAAAAAGTGTCTGCAAAGAATCTCGAAGCATCCTTCCTAAGAAGGAACGTTATGCGTGTTCATTCGTCGGACTCTTTTCTCCGAAGCAACTTGCAACGTTTAGTTGTTCATGTATTTGTACGGCTGGGTAATTTTACTGGGGCACTTTAGGGTAAGCACATTGCTCAAGGGTACAACAGCCAGAGGAGAGATTTAAACTGGCAACCTTCAGACAACACCTATAACCCCTACACTACCAGCTACCCCCTCTTTTTTCAGAACTGTCTCAGCAGACACTTTCACCCATTGGAGCTGCTGCTCTCCATGCCGAAAACAAGTACGAAAACAAAAGACATAATTGCCTTCATATTCTACATACACGAATATACTGTTAAATACTCGCAGACTACATACTGTACATCTGCGTAGCAAAACCATGTAGCGGTCTTCACGGAGATCCACGGCAGTTGTGTAACGGCGCTCTGTCTGCAGCTGTTCCCAGCTGTGCGAGAAGGAAAGCGGCGGGCCGCCGCGTCCAAGATGCTCGGCTCTCTCGGTTATTCGCGGGCTGACGGCGTGACGTTGAAACGGTCTCCGTGGGGATGGATGAGCAGGACGAACGCAGAAATCGCCTCCCGGTGTTTGCGTGCATCCTTCGGGGGGTTGAAGGAGCGGCTCTGAGGACGAGCACGCCATCGGGTTCCGGTGCTTTGCGTACCTTCCGCAATAATGTGCAAACGCCTCGCGCCACAAGTGCCAGTCTCTCTGCAGACTGTGTGACTGTCAGGCAAACAAGTGGATGAATAAGTAAATGTGTCTTTAGACAGAGTGAAGTGCATATTTGAATGGAATGAGCTGAATGATAAATGAGAAGCTTACGGGGGCGGTTATGATTAGCAGGAGGGAACAGGAAAGACCGTCCCCTCCAACGGGGAATAAAACGACAAATAAACATCGTCTCATATATCAGATGCATATTCATTTTTTCACAGCCTTGCATCAACACTGAACAGTCCCACATTATATAATGACAATTGTACGAGAAGAATAACTCTTCATTTTTCTTTACATACAGTAAATATCAAATAAATTACAAAGAGTTTTAATGGCTCATGTCCACATTATTGAGCTACCATTATTATCATTACCGCTGCCATCAAATTATGAATTTCCTGCCCGGGATTTGGATTAAAAATTATTGCGAGCTGCACAGACGACAGGCTGGTGATCATAAGCCTCATCTGCCATTCGTAAGCGCTCGTGGACTTTTTCGTTTATTCCCACCTCTGAACCGGTACAGTCCTTGCTTTAAAACCTGCTCTTGTTTTTAATGCAGTGATTATGTAGAAAAGTAAAGAATCATTATCACCTAAAGCGTGCTCGTGAAAAGTTGTAAGTTTAGAGAAGTCACACATATTTAGGACAATGTGCTCTTACAGCCTCCTTATAACCATATTTTACCTTATTAATAAACCATCTCATTTTTGAGCTGTTTTTCAGGTTTATGAATTTGTGTACAGGATATTTCCCCAAATTAACTGCCCAAGTGCAAGATTTAAAATAATGTTATTTTCAAAAGGTGGACCTTTGTTCAATAGCACCTAATAGTTTCATTGCGGTTCCTCGCACGTCTCAGAAAGACACACAGGTGTACAGGTGAGGAGCGGATGCGCCCCAGCAAGTGAGTCCCGCTCGCGTCCAGACGTCAAAGCGCCGCGAGCGCTGGCTATTGCTGTCAGAAGGTCCTCCGGCAAAGACGGAGCTTCACCATCCCATCCTGCACCGCAGCCAAGGTCACGGGCACCTGGCAGACAGACCCCCCCCCCCCCGTCTTAGCCCCGCACCGCAGCACAAAGATAAGGCGCCGGTCCTCGAGCGACCTCCGCGACGTGCGCCCACGGACCAGCCTGAGCAACGGCGACGTCCCCTTCGCCGGGCCGCGCGCTTTTCCATCCCGGACCGTAAACGTGTACTTTGCTTAGTGCCGTGCCCCCCGTTAAGTGCCGCTCTTCCAAATGTCTAAGGATCAGAAAGCGAGCCACGAGTCCGTCTCTCTGCCAGCAGGACACGTCCCTGCCGCAATTGTCCATGGCTTGGAGTGATGAATCTTTGAATGCTTTGGCAGTGTTGCTCGCTACTGGACGGTTCAGGCTGACCAGTAGTGTGCGCTCTGAGAATCGGTGCCCCCTCCCCCAAATCCCTCCTAGCAGCTGCTCTCGTGGCCCGTCAGTATGTACAGGTTACTGGAGGCGGAAGGGTTCCCCGTAGGTGTGCTCTGCAGAATGATGTCCCTGGGACGTACGAAACACAGACACGATTCAGTCGGCGGACCTCAACAGCTTTAGCCACACGCTTTTCAAATTCTTCATATTACCTACTGTCATTTCCATGCTAGGATATTTTGTAAAAGAACATTTAAAGAGGGTGTGACACCAAGCTGGAGCTAAAAGTACAAGAACAGCACTCGTGTTCAAATCTCAACTGAACACCATTCCATTCCCTTTGCAATTATTTCTGCAATTATGTTTACATTTTTTACAGCATCATTATATTGCGATATATTCGTTGTAATATATTGTTTCCTTTCACTGTATACCGTACCAGCTGCATATGGTTGAAATGACAATAACGCCACTTTGACTTTGAAATAATGCACGTGTATCCGTGTCGGTTACTGAGCCGGCTACGGACGCCAAGGGTTATCGTTCGAGTGTCATTCAGACGAGGGACGTGCCTGTTTGTCCCCAGGACCCGGAAGGCACGGCTTTCGTCCGTGATCTCCTGGGTAATCTGCGGACGGAGCGTAAAATTAACAAAGTTCGGCGAGCGACTATGTACAGGTTCTCTCCGTGACAGGGCGTCCCTGCAGGTCTCACCTCATTGCTATGGAGACTCCTTCCTTGAAGTCCATGCTTCCAAAAAGCCAGCACGCTGTCCTGTAAACAGACTGCACAGAAACACACGCATCCTGACATCACACCTTTCAGGGGGTCTGTGGCACCAATGAGCTACTGTGTTAAAGAAGATTCAAAGACAGCAATCCTGCGTAACTAGTGTCAAGAGTCACTGCCATTTCAAGCATATTTGATCATTTCATATATTACGTAACAGTAAAACACTTCCTTCAATGAGGCAGCTGAAAGCACTGGCACGCGTGGAATTATTACACATTAAATATCTCTATAGATATTTAGGACTTATCTATGATATCTTTAGATATTTTTCATATAGACATAGATAAGCTAGACTCTGTGGACTAGACCACACTTTGAGCCATTTTTTTTAAGAAAAATAAGTAGAAAATGCATATTAACAGCATCATTCTATTCAATAAGGGGTTGTATTTTAATAGAAAAAAAAAACAGGTGAAGAAAGAGGTTTAACACTTTTCAAAAATTTTTTTCCAGTTTTCAACAAACCTCAATGTTAAAAATTACACTTGAAGAAAAACAAATGTATAAAAGATTAAATATGATTATAATTCTAGAGGACAAAGTGCCCTTGGGCAAAGAGAGCGAAGCAGGCAGCAATGCCAAAACGGAATAATGCCAAATTTGTGTTAATGTTAATCAACCTGCACTAGTGACAACACGCATTTGAATATTGGCGATATAAACAGAGCATAAATAGAATATGAGCAGCAGCTCTTTTCTTACTTAATGTCTCGATGGCGAAATTAAAGGTGAGCTCCGAGGTGAATTCCCGGCTTGGACAACCCCGCAGGTCCACAATTTTCACAGTCTCTGAGGAAGAAGGAAACGAGGGCATTTCAGCCGAGAACTCAATTATAGCACCTACTGTACCTCCCTCCCATCATGTTTTTTTTGAAGAATTAGGTTAATTAGGTATTTTTAATAAGACATCAACTGAAAGCAGAGCACGGAAATTTAGCTTTTTTTTTTTTTTTAATCATTTTCACCCCGGATTAATTAATTGTCTTCATTTACTTACAGGGGCAGCTGCGTTTGAACCCAAAGATTGTAGGTTTGAATCCCACATCCAGCTGTAGTACCCTTGAGCAAGGAACATACCTTAAATTGCTCCAGTAAAACTGCCAAGCTGGATAAATGGGTAAATAATTGTATGCAATCTAACAATGTTAAGTTGCTTTGGAGGAAAGCGTCACCTTTAACTTCCTGCTACAACTGGCCGTGTCCCCGGACGGGATGTCGGGACTTGTTATGGTGCTACGGTGAAAGCCACTGTCATAGCAGCGCTGCCTGATGCCCTGATACTATATAAAGGCTGAGCACTATTTCAACTTATGCATTAGTGTAAGAGCCCGGGTTCAAATCCCTGCTCCCGCTCCAGCACAACTGGATCCAAGCGCTTAGCCCGAATTTATACAGCAGAAATTGCCCAGCTGTAGCGATAAGTAAATCGTTTAAATTAGTGGTGAAACACGACACAACAATAATGATGATAAACGGCAACAAGAACACACGTAACGAGTCAGGCGGTGGCGCGCGTAGCCGGAACCACCATCCACAGGAGCGCGTCCCGCGAGAGGTGCGTCTCAAAGCATCTTACAAAGCGCTGCGTCCGAGTGACACGGTCAAGGCGGCGGACTCACTCTCCAGCGCAATGAGGACAGAGTCCCGGTCCAGCTGCGTCACCTGCACGGCCCCGAGAGGGACGCTGTCTGCGAAAACACACGCGCGCAGGTGAGTGTCGTAAAGAGAACCGCCCACCTGTCCCAATGCGTCCCCTTACCTGGCTGAGCGCTGCCCGCGTTGCTCAAGCGCACGATGTCAAACTGCAGCCGCTTGCCGCCGGGCGAGGGCGAGGGCGTGGGAGGGGCCCCACCCCCCCGGACACACTCCCTCAGGCCCACGCACACTTGCGGGAGCTCGTCGCTCTCCTGAACCAGAAGCTCAAAGACGGGCAGAGACTCCGGGAGAGACACGGCAAAGTGCTGGGATGGAGAGACGCAGAAAGAGCGAGGGCCCAGGTTACATTATAGGGACCGGTGTGACTGCGCTACAAACGCTTGTGCGTAGAGCCAAAATGCAATATTTGCAAGGTAAAGCGATTCTTTTGCGCGCGTCGATTACATTTTTTTTCTGCGCACAAACATACGAAGAAAAAATAACAGTTTGCGAAAGGTGTGTAAAGACTCAGAAACAGCCATTCGAAAACAACGCATTCGGAACGGAAACACTGAAATCGCGGTAATAAACGAAGAGAGCGAGAAAGGACCTGCCTTGAGCTGCATGAACTTCTGCAGAGGTTCATACCACAGCAGCAGGACCAGTCCGGACGGCAGCGCCCCACACAGGAACGTGCTATCCGTGTAGGGGTTGCGCGCTGGGGGGGAGGTTGATACGACTGCGGAGTTACTTCCAGTTTACTGCAAACAAACTGCAAAGCTCACTGTGTCCAAGCACAACAAGAGGTCTTACCCACACCGCACCGCCGACAGCCTTTGGTGTCCGGGATCTTCGCGGAGATGGCAAACTTCCTGTCAACGAACAATTCACATGTTCCGCAAACTGTCCACCTAGTGGACTTTCACAGGGTCACGTAGGGATGTACAGCACTCTACCAACAGCCTGCACATTGTTTAATGCATTGTTGCGCAAGACATTTTCTTGGAACAATTCCGGTGAAGCAGAGAACAGCCAATGCTGACGGCGGGAACAGCAGAGCCGCGCGGGTTTTTAACTGACGGCTGTTGGACCCGAAGTCCGTGTAGTCGGTCGCTTAGCATCCCACCGGCTGCCCTTTACATGGTTATCGCTTAGCTGACGGAGAGACAAATACAAGGACGCGCATCCCGGGCGAAACCTCGCACCTTGGGTTGATCCGCTGAGACAGGCGATTGGTGCTGATGGCCAGGTGGCCCTGCCTCTTCTGCAAGTTCGCCCGGTTCTCGAACAGCGCCGTCAGGTTGTGGGAGTACAGCTGCGAGGACTTCCCTAGTGTCAGACGGAGAAACGGAGAAACCGCCAGCGCTGCTGTGACGGAGCTCTGCCCCGCGCGTCCCGGAAAAAGAGTGCGCGCGCGACACAGCGCCGTCGGGTGGGGTGAAGGGTGGGGTTTTATTAATTATGGAGAGCGGCCCTACCTGAGACAGACATCAACACGTTGTTCATCACATACAGCCAAGTGCACCTCTGTGGAAGCAACTGCAAGCAGAAGCAGAAGAAATAAGGGCAAACAGCAAAAACACGGACATAAACACCCAGAAACTACTTTGCATATATGACTATATACTGATGTTGTATATAATATTTTGACAGGGTGGTGTGATGGCGCAGCGGGTTGGACCGAGTCCTGCTCTCTGTTGGGTTTGGGGTTCGAGTCCCGCTGGGGGTGCCTTGTGATGGACTGGTGTCCCGTCCTGGGTGTGTCCCCTCCCTCCCTCGCCAGCCCTGTGCCCTGTGTTGCAGGGTTAGGCTCTGGCTCACCACGACCCCACTTGGGACAAGCGGTTTCAGACTGCGTGTGTGTGTGTGTTTTAACATATATGTGTGTGTATACACATACAATATATTATATATATACACACAAACACATATACTGTATGTAACTATGTATGCATGTACATAGAAACATATAGATTTATACATACACACATACATATTTCTACTCATATGGACAGGATGTATGTTTATACAAAATACAGCGCAAATATGTGTACAATGATTCTGAAACCTCTCCCTTCATTAATTTTACACATGAAATCAGTGCACTGTGTTCCAGTGAGTATAAATATATGAAACTGGTAAAACTTGTCTGTTTCCTTGCACCTTCTCCATGGTGTCCTCATGCAGCTCGTTGAGATTGAGGGTGTAGACCCCCTCATCTGCACCCAAAATGAGATACTGATCTGCAAGAGATCGATGATGACATTGAGACGGTCGCCGTGTTGGAGAGTGGTCTTAATCATCTCTTTGTGTCTTTCAGCCATGGAGAGTCATTCTGCCCTTACCCCTGGTCTTTGGTAGAACCCAGGTGACGGCGCAGTGCATTCTGAGGGGGCAGCCATTGAACACTTTGGAGAAACAGGCTCCCATCTAGAAGACATGGGTTGCTGGAATGAGTCACCCGAGCAGGATATTACGCCGCTAAACACTTTCAAATCGAAAAGACTACAGTCAGTGTGCGCCACACCTTAGCTCCGCTTGTACTTACGTGCACCTGAGGAGTTGGCGGCAGCCCGTGGCACTCAGCTCGCTGAAATGAAAGAAACACCCTTGCTACGAACCTTGCGTTTCTCCAAAGCCTGCAACCATTTAAGTAAACGGAGTGTTCCTCACAGATTCTTCCGTCTTCCTTCTTAGTGTGCTCCACTCCGGAGAAAGGGCCCGCGGGGTAGGGGAAGGACTCCTCCTGGGCCTCTGCTCCTCACACTTTGCGCCCCCTGCTGGGCAAGATGTACAACGGCATCGTAAAGAGGCCCCACCGACCCAAAAATATCTACATTTATACATTTATTTATCTGACCCTTTTCTCCAAAGCAACTTAGAATGGTGTACTACCTACAGTTATTCACCCATTTATACCACCGGGTAATCCTTTTCTTACCAGAGCATTTTAGGGTAAATATCTTGCTTAATGTAACTAAAACAGGGAGTCTGATTCAAACCTGTAACCTGTCAGTCCAAAAAGCAAGGGCTCTAACCACTACACTACCCCAGGTAGAAAAACAACTGTTACAATATTTAGAAAATACAATATTTTAAGCTTACGATGGCTTATAGTTTCACGTTCATATTTATTTTGCTCAATTTTATTGAATTTACACAGGAGATATTTAAGCACTACTTAGAATAAGTTCCCAGCCAAAGGATACAAAAGTCTTCTCTTAAAGGCGTTAAACAAGATCCCCCAGTTGTCCCTCCTCACCAGTACAAGTAATAATGACAATTTCACTGCAAAACGAGCTCTTAAAGGGCTTATTTGACTAGAGCAGGGGGTCCTCACATCTGTCCTGAATGTGGCGCCATGGTTGGTACCTGTGGTGGGGCTGGAGAGGGGGGCGGTGTTCAGACAAAGGGTGGAGTTTGGACTGAAGCTGAGGTCCATGTCCTCCAGGCTGGGGCACAGGGAGTTTAGGGAAGCCAGGAGAGAGGAGCTGGACTCCGAAGGAGTTACCGCACCACACCTCCGAACTGTCGCACATTTATCCTCCTCCTCTGCGGGACATTGCTGCAATGAGAGGGCAAAATAGGGCGACAAAGCCATAGTGTTTTTGCAGGAAGAAGACCGGGCAGGGTGGGAACCACGCGGTGACGGGGTATCGACAGTCGGCACATATCGATTTTATCTAGCATTTCAGAACGATCTATTCAGCCAGAAAAGGCCACGCGTTTCGCTAGTTTTCACTCCTAATACAATTATGTGTATTATCATCTATTGTGAAAATGTGTTGCTGCTTCTAGTGTTCCTCTTACACATTATAGTGCTTACCTCAGCAGAAGGCACTCTCTTTATAGTTAGACTCCTGCAAGAAAGGGCCCAACAAATTATATTAGTATCCTCCTGAAACTCAGCAAAACACAGACAGACAGGCAGACAGGCAGACAGGCAGACCGCTCGTCCCGAGATGGGTGGCGGCGAGCCGGAGCCTAATCCGGCAACACAGGGAGCAAGGCTGGAGGGAGAGGGGACGCACCTAGGACAGGATGCCAGTCGGTCACAAGGCACCCCAAGTAGGATTCGAACCCCGCACCTGCCAGAGAACAGGACCCGGCCAAACCCGCTGCACCACCGCGCCCCCCATCTCAGCAAAACATATGTTAAAAAAAAAAGTTTTTGGGACTATTTCGAGGAATTCTTGGGACCTGTCTAATACCCACCCCCCAAACATGTGCTAAATGATGTAAAAAATCACAGAATGTTCTGTATAAGGTGCATTAGGAGTTGCCACCGTAACACGTAAATTCTGGGAGATCTTCTTAAAAACAAATGTCCTCCACAGTGGACAAAAAAATAGGTCTCCCGATACTACTTTGACACTGGGCGTAAATGTGAGGGGGGTGGGGAGTTCAGCGTAAACCTCAAAGTAATAGAAGGATGCTGCTAGACTTAATGCATTACTTTTAATACATACAATAATTCCATAGATTAATACACTGAGTCTCACCTCTCCAGCAGCGCCTCCTCTACACATTCCAGGAGGCTCCTATGAGAGAAAACGACCGATGTAAATCAAGGACTCTCGGTATTTACTCAGCGAGAGGATTAAATGAATTACCGCAAATCATTTTAATGTCAGCAAGCGGAATATGACTCACAAAGAGGAGCACCGAACTATCAGCGAAGAATGTTTTCAAGTTCTCAATTTTTGCTCTTAGCTATGTTACACTTCACAACAGAATGTGAGTAGTTTCCATCCCATGAACAGCCACAGTCGCATGTTATTCATTACATTAGTTACAGACATATGGTACGTATCTGAAAACACGTGGAAACTTTGAAATTGCTGCACAATGTCAGGCGCTAATTAGTAAAACTCTAATATGAATGACAGCAACATAAAAACATTTACAATCATCAAACTGTGCAGAGAATTGTCTTACGGGGAGTTCTTTTCATCTCCCGCGATGCTCCAATCGTCATAACAACCCTGAGAAATGGGAAGCAGATCTCACATTATTTTCATTAGCACAGTAACAGTAAATGGAAAGTCTTTCCTTTGATAACAAAACTAATAACAGCTGTTATTTCTGACTCTCGTCTTAATATTTTTCATTGCGCCTGCTGATGGGGGTATTGAAGCACAGCTCCAAGTACATCTCAGTTGTAAAGTGCACATTTAAATGTGAATATAGTGATTCTGGAACGGGGAAATGAGACATACGGCATCCTAAAGAGTAAACGTTATTATGGTACGCAGGTACAGCTGTAACTAGACTTCATGTATAAATGTGAGAGAAACGGGAAAAGCAGCACCGCCCACACATGTATGTATGTATGTTTACTTGAGAGTCACATGTCTGCAGCCATGTCTCTTTCTCTTAATGTAATGCGTAAATTGTACTTTTGCTGAGATGTACGTCGCTTTGGAATAAAGGTTAATATTTAGCAGAGGCTTTTCTCCAAAGCGACTTCCAAGGGTTAGGGTTATTAGGCCACACACCTTATTCACCACGGTAACTTACGCTGCTAGATACACTGCTTACACTGGGTCACTCATCCATACATCAGTGGAACACACTGTCTCTGTGTTACTCTCACACTATGGGTGAGCCTGAACAGCAAGTCTTTGGAGTGTGGGAGGAAACCAGAGCACCCAAAGACTTACACTGCTAGAGACACTACTTACAAAGGGTCACTCACCCATACATCAGTGGAACACACACACACACACCCACGCTGTGGGTGAACATACAAATACAATAACATGCAAGCTCCACACAAACTGAGCAGGGATCAAACCCATGTCCTCTCGCACCACCCAGGCACTTGCTGTGCCACTCTGTGTGTGTGTGTGTCTCACCAGCTCGGGGTACGGCTCCGTCTCTTTCCTCATGGGGGGCCCAAACTTGACCTGCTCAACTGAAACACACGCCAGGGACATGATGAGGTAAACAGTCTTACTGATCCATTGTTCACAGGTAACAGTTAGTTACTGTGTAGCGTTCAGACACCTTTGCTTCAGGTGACTTAGAGTGTTAGACACACAGACACACACACACACACAGATTCAGCGCACTCAACTCCGTGACGTCACGTCACACACCGACACCCGGGGCCTGTGCACAAGGCGACTCGGAGCTCCTCACCTTTCTCCACTTTTCTTTATGTCGAAGGTCACCTCGCCCCCCACCCCGCGTGAGGACAAAGCGGAAAGAGGACTTTTCTCGCACGCATTTTTTCGCCGCAGTCTCGTCAGACCGCGCGGCTCCTTCGCTGCGGTCACGCGCTCTGCAAACGTTCTGGGGGAACTTCGTGGACGGGGACGGACGCGTCCACACGCTCAAACTGCCACTTTTCTCACATCCGCCGAATATTAATTTAGTGTTTAAGGAGTCTGCTGCCGTGCAAAACGCACAACATTTCTCACATCGCCATTCATTTTTGGGAGTATTTTTTAAATCGCGCTGCACAAAACGACTTATTTCATTGAAGAAGTAACAGACTGGCCTGTGGGGATCGAACCCACAACCTTACAGCTATGACCCCGACGCGCTAACCAAGCGAGCTAACCAAGTCAATTTGAGCCACAAAGCAATAAGAAAGCAGTTTAAAGCTGCCATTTGTTGTTGTGACACAATTAAAAGTTTAATTTGATGGGTTTGCCAGGCTTTTACCGCGGTGCCTCCTCGAAAACGCGTGACGCTGCGAGTCCTTTCATTCCGCAAACACTCGATTCGCTCACTGACACACTGTGACAGGTGCTCGCATGACAGCATGTAAAGTAAAGGCAGGGCTCTGCTGCGCCCGAGGGCTCCTCACATCGCCACTCCAAGGCTGCCTTTGTGTGCACGCCAGCGGACGGGGCCGCGGGGGGATTCATGGCCCCTGCAGCCAGTGCGTGTTTGTGAGCGCTGCCACCTCGCACACTGCCGCCCTTTCATGGCCTCAAAGAGCTCCCATTGTCGAGGGCCAAAAGCCTCCCCTCGACCCTGGCCCTCGCCCCCGATGCTCTAATCTGCCTGTAATCTCTCCGACATGAGCCCCGAACAATAGGCCTTCACAAGTCGCCACTTTGCCGCTAACGCCCCCTGGCATTTCCCTGCCACCACCAGGTTAAGGAGGAATAAGAGAGAGCGTGACGTTAAAACTGACCGTTTCTTTATGCCTTTGCTCCGTCTTTTACAACCCTAGGTGGCAAGTCGGTTACAAATAGCGTTTGCAGAAGCTGGGTGTTTCACTTTAACAAAAACATACATTTGTGGAATTTTTACTTATCATTTTTGTTTATGAGAACATATTTGAAAACGTTTCTTAAAATTTTATGCAGTTCATCAGTTTCTTATATGGTGTTTTCAAACACTAAATGGTGCTACTGCAGTTTAGATGTCACCGCTTTCTCACTTGGGTTTCATCAGCAGTGGAAACACTGTAATTTTATCACTACATCCGCCACTCATTGTATAACACTACCTAGGGATCCAGAGAAGGCAATATGGCAGTATGCTTCTAAGAAAGTCATTCGGCACACTGTATGCATGCACAGCTATGAATGTGTGCTGTATGTGCTCTTGTGTACGTTTCTAATGCAATAACCCTCATGTATCGTCCTGTGACTACAGCAAAGTAGAACCGCAAAACCTGCATCAACTGTCATAACTGTACTCATGGATGCCCATCAAACTTGATGAAATTACCGCAAACCAAAACCCACTGTGACATTAAAGCACCTCGGTCGCCAGCTTGATGGCATTTTATCTGTTATTCCTTTAAAAGGCATGAAACTCTACACATTCTATAAGAAAGGCAGTATCTTTCAGACACAGAAATCTTAATATTTAGTAAGAGCTCAGAGCTTGACGAAATCCTTTGAAAACCGCTTTTCAGAAGAAGAAAAGGCAAGCAGTAATGAAGATGGATATCCGTGCTGTAGAAAACTGCGTTAACACTTACACTGCTCTTCGGAGAGAGTCCTCTGTACCACCAGATGCTTACTTAAGGATTGTATTTTGTCGGGGAAGGCATCGCATGTCTGCAAAACACAAGTATATGGAAACTGACTAAAACAAAAGATTATGTCAAACATTGAGGAGCACGCTGAGAGATCCTGTTAGTGTTCTACACCTGACATTGCTAGGGAAATTATTCTGAAGCCAGTATTCATGACATCACCATGCCATTTTCAGACATGCTGAGCCAAGCTCCAAGAGCCGTGGAGGGATTTTCACTTAACAGGCCCGGTACGGTCGCACTGTGCTGGGCAGCTAGGAGTGTACGCTTGCGGGAGGACCACTACCTCTAGGTCACTCTCGTCCAAAGTGTGCGTAGAGTTGAGGTCTGGGTTGCTGGCCATGTCCAGGAGCTCAATGACCAGGGTGCGAGTCAGCAGCTGCGTCATGAACGGGTGCTAAAGAAAGAGCACAAAGCAGCCAGTGGACTTGCGTTACTTACCCTACAGCTCTCAGACTGCAAAAGCATCTTTAAGATGTATTAAGCCCTCTTAGGCTCAATCATCTTACATTCACTAACACCAACAAGATGATCAACGCATCACAACAGCAGCACTGGGAACACCCATTTCTCTCATCTCAGCGCCTAAGAGACTATTAAACATCGTTTGTCAGAACAACTGTTATTTCACCGCAGATTTAGCAGAACATGCTACATTATGACCCAAACACAGATTGCTCCGGTTTCTCTTTCAGTTCCGCAAAAAAAGCAAAGGTGGCATTCAGACAAAAGGAAGGTGTTTGACTTATGGTTTCTGTAGAAAGTTTGGGGAGGTGTACATGGATTTTAATCCTTTTTTTTCTAAACATTTTCTTAAGGAATTCAGGACTCGTCTTGAGAAAATCAGCCTTTTTAGCTCAAACATGGTGAAAAAAAACAAGAGTAAGAAAAGCAAACCTCTATCGAGATGTTCCGCTTTTGTAATGTGATAAAACCCTTAAACAGAGCAAATGCGGAGCTTTAGCCGAAACTGTCTTTTGGAGGAACAAGGAACGCGGTTGGGGGGGGGGCTTCTGCAGCATCTCTCCAGGCAAAGGAGTGAACGTACCTGCAGGAGCTTCTCTGCCGTGGGTCTCTTACGAGGGTTTTTCGTGAGGGATGTTTTAATGAAGCTGTGGAAGTCTGCCGACCTGGAGAGAGGACAGACCTCGCGTTAAAAGCTGTGGAAATGTACGGCCGTCGGTGAGCGTTCACCTGTCTTCTCCATGCCGACATCATCCTCGGCTCTTACCACTTGGCCTTGTCTTTCAGTTTGGGAGGCTGGAAGCTGCTTTTTGACATCACCATCAAGGCCCTGCAACAGCATTTAGCAGCTATTTTAGAAAGAGAGTAGGTGGGACTGTGCTGTTGAAAAAGGTCCGGCAGACGCCAGGGCGATCTCCACCGCACGCCGGAGACCTCACCTCATCGGGTGCAAGTCGAACATGGGTGGCTGGAGCTCGGCGAATTCAATTGCAGTGATGCCCACGGACCAGATGTCGCACAGCTGGTTATACCCACCTTTCTTCTCCACAGCGGCCACTTCCGGCGCCATCCTGTCGGCACGATTGACCAACCATTAAAGAGATTAATAACTGAGGTACCTTTTCAAACATCCAGCCATTCTTACTAACTGCTAGTTGAGTGCAGCCAATGCAGCGTCACAGTGATCCAGAGCCTGTCCTGGATGCACAGAGCGTGAGGCTGAGTACACCCTGGGCAGGACACCAGTCCGTCGCAGGACAACGTCACACAGGAAGTCGGTCACACATACCCACTACGGGCAATTTAGACTCTCCATTTCCGGCTGAAACATCTTTGCACTGTGGGAGGAAACTGGAGCAACTGGAGGAAAGCCACATGCAAACCATATACATACGGAGCAAGATTCGAACCCACAGTTATTGAAAAGGTCTTTGTGGTACAGTTTTGAATAATCTAACAGCACGTTCAAGAAGTGGCATGTCAGAATTATTCATACTGAGTAATCTGAAAAAGATGTGTAAAGAAATTCATATATGCAAAGAACAGGAGCAGCCGTGCAAATATTATATCGGTACTATGGTGAGTGATGTAGGCCGGCTAATAAATGTACCGAGGGCCAGGACAGCTTACCAGTAAGGCGTTCCAATAAAAGACTTCCTCTTGGCCACAGAGGCATTAATTTCGGCTGCTACCCCAAAGTCAGCTGGACAGAAAAGCAGTAGGATGAAAGGGTGGGATGTCGGTCAAGCAATCGTTTGGATTTCTCATAGGCGGTAATTAATGCCCTTTTACGCGAACGTGAGCCAAACCACTGCTTTATGTAACTCATTTTCGCGATTTAAAATTCAGCAGATGTCTTCCTTTATTTTCATTTTTGAAGAAATACAAGTGAGAGTGAAATTATACGCTTTTTAACAAATGTTCCCATTGCTGCATGGTGCGTATAGTATGAAGTAAAAGACACGAAGAGTCTCACTGACCCAGTTTGACATCTCCCCGCTCTGTCAGGAGGATGTTGGCTCCCTGTAGGCGACACACAGCGACATAATGAGATCACAAACAGGGGAAGCCGTGCTGGGCTCGTACCCGCGCCGCACCTCGGTATCAGACCTGCGGTTACCACAACATGCTTAGGCAATAAGGTAGTAAAAACCCCAGCGACTAACTGTGTCCAAAGCGCTATGGCAATGCCAAAGCAGCAGTACAGGGTTTAATCTGTGTCATGTTTTGCACATAGTGGCACAACCGAAAGACAAAAATGAACACCTTGCTGTGAATTTGTAACACCAGTAAATTACTTCTCACAGCTATACCTTGATGTCTCTGTGCATTTTTCCAGCTTCGTGCAGGTGATGCAGACCCTGTGAGAACAGACATGTCAGCGAGAGGAAAAAACGAAAAGCTCTCGGGGTGCGAGAGGGACCGGCGCCGTCAACTTCGGCGTCATCGCACGTTTTTTTCAACGGTTTCAACTGCTCAAAGGCATCCGTACGGACGTGGTAGTGATTTTAAAGAACCGCAGTATCTCCGAGTAAACGGGAGGAAAACACTACAGACGAGTTAGTCACTTCGGTACGCGTGAACGTTGGACTCATGTGGACCGCCGACCAAATTCCGACAAACACCGGGTGGATTCCGTCTGCTTCTCACATTCCTTCGGTGACGGAAGAGAGCGCTCAACGAAATGTTGCACGAAGCGCAACGATAACGTGAACAGCAGTACCGCCCTCGCGCTACATTTGTGCTCCATTTTTCATTACAAACACAAAATGACGGAGTGAAATAAACATTTTTCCCGGCCCCTATGAATAAATTACTCTGCCCCCCCCACTGGACCTACCTGGAGCGTTTCCCTGCACACGTAGGCTATCTGTCTCTCCTTCAGCGGGCCCGTAACTGTGGGAAAATTCTGATTTACCAAACCAGCCCGGCAAGCTTAGAAGAGCCATGTAACCAAAGTTGTCAGTTCAGGCAATCGTAAAAATGTTCCGGCTCTTTCTGCCTGCGATCTTCTCCATTTGCTACAGTTGTGTAAAACCAGGATAAACTGTAGTAAGTCATAGATTCATAGGCAACACAGAATGTTTGCTGAAAATGTTTTCTTGCCATGCAGGCGGTTCATTCGGTATCGGAGAATTAAAGGGCATTACAGCACCAAACTCACACAATTAATGCACAGCAGATGAAAAGTGAATCTTTGTGAGATGGTCAAAAATGGTCTCACTTACTGTGGTAGATGTCTTGAAGGGAGCCCCCTCCGCAGTACTCCATACATATCCACAGCTTGTTATTTCTGAGAAGTAAGCCCACACAAAAAGGTTCACAGAAAGCTTCCACCATTTGGCCTTGTCTATTTGTTTGTTTGGCTTTCTGTCCCACTTCTCACACCACAACAAACCTGAGGTAGCTGCCAAAATATGCCACAATGTTTTTGTGTGAACACTCTTTGATCATGGTGATCTCCTGCTGGATGGATGAGATGTCATCGCCTGAAATGGGAAGAGTAGAAGTTTGACGCAGCTTTTTCCAAAAATCACTGCCACTCATTTTTACCCTGCAACGTACAAAACATTACAGGCAGGCAGCTTTATGTTAGAAGGATGTTAGAAGGACATGTGACATATAAACACACCCAAATAAAGGTCTTGATCACTTACCTGGATCAAGTTTTACAATTTTCACAGCTGCAATGACTGATGTCTTTATGTTACGGGCCTTAAAGAAAAGGAAAATATCTTATTACCCGACCGAAGCATAACACAGAAATGTTGTATGGATGTGTAACTATGTGACGTCACACGTATGTGATGCACATCTGCTAGGATGGAAGATCTCGGCTTGGAAGACCTGATAAAATAACAACTAAATGCAACAACTGCTTACTACATAGCTGTAAAGTTCACCATAATCATCCTTACAAGTGTTCAGGGGTTGCTCCTTAAACTCTCATTTACAGCCTTTAATTAAGAGAGAAAAGTCTGTCCTAACAGCCTTATATTTACATTTATCTGACACTTTACAGTAATTTACCCATTTATACAGTGGGCAATTTTCTTACCGGAGCAATTCGGGGTAAGTACCTGGCTCAACGGTACCACAGCGGGAGGTGGGGTTGGAATCTGGGACTTATGGGCCAAAGGCAGCAGCACCGACCACTACGCTACTAACTGCCCCCATCCTGAGAAACCTTCAAGTACCACCTTCCAGCTGCCTTGCCAGGCCAGGATGTACCAGAACCTCTGGCACTCAGTCATCTCAGTCATGTCAGTCATGTCAGTCACTTCCTGGTGTCCCGCTCGCACCAGTGTGATTTTGCCCTGGTCGAACCGTTCGTCCTTTGGCCCGATCTGGGTCTGCACTCCTCTATCTTCAGGTTGTCAGCAGATTCCAACACTGCTATTTTAAACTTTGGGTGGAGACCAAAGCCACCTGCATATGTGTTTTCATAAAGGAAATAACCAAAAGTATTTTCTCTTTTCTGGCGGCGCTTTTACTTCGGTCGGTGGCTGTGCCCCCCACAGAGAGAGGAAGCGAGATGCTTTTATGCGGAACAGAACGTCACTTTGTAGTACAACGAGTGCATATCAAACTTCTTCTAGGTTTCTGAACATCCCAAGGTCACATACGTAAGGGCCAAAGTTGTGTCATGACTGCGCTTACATTGCTGAGTGTATATTTAGGAGCTAAGCCTTACTGGTTACATGACGAGAGAAGTGAAAAACATTACTGTGACATGACATGGTAAAAATAGCATGTTGAACTCATTAGTCTTAAAGTTAGATGTCAATCCACAAGTGAAGTCTCTGAGCATTCGTCTTCTTCTCAGCACATTTTTAATTACGCAGTATGTTCTGTTCATCTCAGCGTAACTACAATTTCAGTCTTTAGGACTGAACTTTGATTAACCTGGAATCAATCAATCTATCTATCTATCGCACAGGTCGGTCAGTGGAAGTTCTCACGTTGTATCACCAGTGCATATAAATTGGTAATTATTCCTAATGTAAAAAAAAAAAAATGCTTTGAGAGCAGCGTGCGTAAAGGTAACGAGCCACAATGTATGGGTGCAGTAGGAACCCCCAGGAACAGTCCCATTTCTTTGCCGTCATTTCGTTGGATATGTTTCACAGCCCATAAACAGCTGCATTACAGAAATGTAAGAAGCTGCAGCTTAAGCAGCCTGCACAAGTAAATCCCCAGTGATCTCAAACCCAACAGTGCTTTTTGTAAACCAGCCTAAGAAGGGAAAATATCTCTGGAGTGTACTGTGAGTGTACTGTGGCACAGACCAAAAGCTGCTACTAAGCCATAAGCCATTCTCCAGTTGCCATGGTGATAGGTGTAGCCAATAGCATAACATCTTCAGGAAAAAAAAGAGAAAGATGAAACACTGAAATCTAACTGTGCTCACTTCCTGTTTTCTTTCCTGTTTGGCCAAGAGATGTAACCCTTTCTCAAATGAACAAGTAATGGGTACCCTTTCAAGATAGCATTTTACTAGGGTAAACATAGCAAAATATGTAACGGCTGAAGAAATATTCAAAGCCTTCGTGAGAATGCTAAAAATGCCTTTGCGTTATGGTCTACATAAGAAGTACTGAGGAGACCACGGTCACGTGGTAATAACAGGCACCTCTTCCTCCGTCTGCCGTTTCTCTGCTTTTCCTGTTACAGAGCCGTACCCTAAAAATGCCATGAGAAAACGGAAAAGAGCAATCTTCGTGCATACTTCGGTCAGTGTCACGAACACACAGAGGGGCTTTAATTTCACTCGACACCGGAGCTGTGTGTACTTCTGTGAAGACCTCAGAAAGACTGACTTCGTAATCTGTCCTTAATAATTATTGACAGCAGTTTCAGTCATTCTCAGTAACTGCTGAACATTTTGAGACTGAAACTGCCAGCGAAGTCAATGACGCTATAAGCAAGGACAGTTAAGGAGGCCTGGAGTTAGGAAAAAGATGTCTGGAATTTTTTTGCGAGACGTGGGCAGCCACAGGTACATAGCACTCACAGCAGAGTAGAGAAAGGTGTGGAGAAGAAGCTCAGCTTCCAGGTTGCGGCACCAGAAAGGTTCACGAAGGAAAAGACGAAAAGAGGACACTTTAAAAGAGTGCACTAGTACCCGACTCTGGAGGAAGGCCTAGTTCTCTAGGTGCAGGAGGAAGATCCTGCGGTAACTTCAGTCACATGGGGCACGTCGTTCGCTGCTTTTTTTACTTGTGAAACCGCAGTTGTAGTAACTACTGCGCAAGTAAAGAACTAAAGAACTCGGGAAGTAGCGCTATAATTTCGTCGTATTGCACAGCGGTATGACAGTAAAGTCTTCAATTCGGTTCAGTTCAATTCAACCGAAGAGCTTCGCTACGCTAACCGGAAAGTCGGTCATCTAGAAACCATTTGTGCATCACAGTTCGATTAGCAGCCCGACAGTTGTCTTGGCAGAAACAACAAGTCACTTTGTTCCAGAGTCCAGACCCAGTAAAAATGCAGATCCTGGACTTATTTCCACCTCTGCACGTTTGTGAAGGCAGGAGCACAAATGTCCACCCCAGCTGTCCTGTTCCACACCTTGAAACGTGGGGACACAATGTAATCAATGAAGAGACATTTCTGAACACGAGGACGACTCCCGGTGACACAAAACTCATTCGAATGATTCGTTCCTTTAGGCCGTGATTTGTTCAAGAGCGCAATTTGCTCCAGAATTTGGAAGAAGCGAGGACTCTTGACTGTGCTGCTGATGAAATATAAATCAGGAAATGTCCACCATAGGATTTAGTGTCTAACTTCAGAGACAAATAATACATTATTATGTCGTTGAACTGTAACGCTGCTGGCAGAAGTAATTTGTAAAGAACGAACGCGAGTTATTTTAAATGAGAGAGAATCACCAGTGATGTGCGGTTCACTACATGATTACATTGTATCTATTGCGGACACTTCACTCCTCGCCCTCTTTCATGTCCCCGACCGCGATGTTTGTGCCACTGTACGAAACAGAGCCCGGCATAAACACTCCGATTCATCATGATCATGTCCTCAATCATAACTGCGCGCGCGCTCTTTCAACTTCACCGTCGTCGGGAGGCGACGGACAGTAGGTCATGCGATCGAATGGTTTGCACTCGCCACGCGGGTCCGGACCGAGGGCTACAAAATAATTGAAATTCCCACGAGCACACAGCTAAAGGAAAAGAAAGGAAAGGAAAGGAAGGCGCGCGGAAGGTGGGCGCATGCAAAACAAAGGGCATCGATCCACCTGGGGGGTGGGGGGGTTACCTTAAAAACATCTCCGTAGGTGCCGCTCCCAATTCGGTGGATGAGCTCGTAGTCATCGAGCGGGTTCAGCAGGGAGACCCCGATCGCCTCCCCGATAGTGTC
Organism: Scleropages formosus; assembly: GCF_900964775.1. Lineage (NCBI taxonomy): Eukaryota > Metazoa > Chordata > Actinopteri > Osteoglossiformes > Osteoglossidae > Scleropages > Scleropages formosus. The sequence continues at coordinate 37,893,567 of NC_041809.1, read as the reverse complement.
CATGCCTGGCAGCGCGGCGCGCGCGCGCGCGCGGCTCACGGGGACGCGCTCATGTCAGCCGGGGATGGATGCTCGTCCGCCTTCGCCGCACAGCAAAAGGAAAGTCAGTGCCCGCGAAAGATGGCAGCTACCGACGCTCCTCTATCATCATGTCAGTTTCCCGTAGAGAGAGAGAGAGAGAGAGAGAGAGAGAGCGAGACACACACACACACACACACACACACACACCGTCATGCTTCCTTTCGCGTTAATACGAGCTTCTTCTCCGCCGTCTCTTCTTCGCGCTGTCCGGTCCGCGGCGGCGGGGACGCGGAGGTGCGACGGCTGGCTCACATCCACCGGGGAGCGACAGCACGGACTGGGCCGGAAGAGCTGCGAGTGGTTAAGGAACACACACTACTCGTCGTCATCATGTCGCTAGAACAGGAAACACAGCAGCTGTGCAGATAATAAGATCGACATCGAAGTGCTTCGCGCTCAGATCTCGTCTGTCTGTGTGACGAAGGAAGGGCTCTTTTCTCTTGTGTGTGTGTGTGTGTGTGTGCGCGCGCGCGCTTCTGTGGGGCAGCAGGGGGCGCAGTGGTTAGGGATGCTGCGCCCAAATACGCTCCGGCTGTAGTACCCTTGAGCAAGGTACTTACCCTAAATGACTCCAGTACAATCACACATCTGTATAAATGGCTCAATGATTGTAAGTCGCTTCGGAGAAAAGCTTAAATGTGAGTCATGACGTGTACTGCATGAAACAAAGCATGTTTTGTCCAGTGTACGCGGTGCTTTAACTGCGCTGCTAACAGTAACTTTAGTGTTAAATCACTGCAAAAAGTTGTGTAAATGTTTTCCGGTGTAAATTTACGTTCATGACCAAGACAAACGCTGCGCTGTTTCCAAATCTTGATTAATAAGTGGCTGTGTGCGCAACTGAACACTTTTTTTTCCCAGAAATGTCCTGGACCTGAAAGAAAACATAATAAAAATGCCAAGTATGTTACAAATTTTACCTGCTGGGGAGGAGGGAGTACAGTGACCTTCCTCTGTTTTAAGCTGAACCACTTTGTCGCTCATGGTTTACTTAAAATGTGCCCATTTACATTATTTTTGCAACTGCTAGGAGTCTTAAGCAAGACACGTTAGTCTCAATATGCAACATGTTGTGCAACTGTGTTGGATATAAAAATATGCAACAGTGTAAAGAGGCGGGTCTGGGCACTAAAGGTATGGGATAAATAAAAGACGGCTCTTAAATTCACAATAAATGTGTCTTTTATTTACAAGGCTCATTTTTCATAGACAATCAATGTACATCTCACGTTACAAGCAGGCACGTGACTCGAGGAAATTACACTACAGTACAGTCCTGTGTACCACTGAGGGCTCTTATAAAGAAGCTGTTAAAAGCTCACATACTACTGGGCCCTACGGGACTCAAACCCGCGACACCTTGGCGGTATTAGCACCAGCCTCTAACCAACTGAGCAAACCAGCCCTAGGAGCCCACGTATATTTGTGGTATTATCATGTTTTACCACGTTGTGACTCGTGTCACTACCAAGGTGCATGATTATAAACGCCACTGAGCCACAGAAGAAACGTTAGGGTATGGGATCGAACTCGATCATTTCTAGTCACGACTTAGTCAGTGTTGACAGGCCACAGGGCAGCTCACAAATAACCAATTTATTCACTTATATTATGATTGAGAAGAAAAGGCAAAAAATCTGAACAATAAAAGTTAAGCCGCATTATTATTTCACTACTTAGAAGATGGGTCCTTTTCTGGAAATGACACACCGTTTCATAATCAATATTCTGTAATATATCACTGTTTCCTAGGCAACCGAGGCCCTCGCGGACAAAATCATCCTACCGACTTTGACATGATCAAAGTGTCAAAGTGCGCGACGTGTAAACGATGCAGCGATTAACCGTTTCGAGTGCGGTTCCTTGCGAAAGTGACTCTGAAGGGAGGGAAAGAAGGAGGGAAACGTCCGTTTTGTGTCCTTATTAACTTCAGCAGAACATTTAAAAAGAAGCCCTTCTCTTGTACCTTTAAATGCAGATGAGCGACGCGACCTTTAACCCGAGAGCTGAAAGGCAGCGCGGAGCGCACCCCCCTCCTCCCCCGACCCCACCCTGTGTGTCCCCGCCCCTCCCGCGCTCGGCCCGGTCTCCCCGCCGCACCGCCACCACCCGTGAGCGCACGCGCGCATAACACGCACGCACCGTCCCGCTCGGACCTGCGAGGAGACAAACAGGGTGGAAAAAGCGCTCGAGCTCTTGAGTTGAAGCCGAACTCGGACACGATCGGATGATGATGATGGCAGATTCGGCGAACCAGTCCGCGCACATCTCCTCGTCGCAGGGGTTCGACACCCCGGGCCCGGGCGGACGGGACTCGACCCCTCCGCCGGCCAGGGACTCCGGTAGGACGTGCGCTCGCTCGCTCGCACTCACCTGCTGCCGCCGCTACCCTTTTGTTCTTCTCACCAGTGAGTGTAATGAGAGTAAATTTCACCGTGAAGTCAAGAGCGCGACGCGGCTCGAGCGACTGATGATGTCGATGTTCGCGTTTCGACGCCTGACGCGCCGTTGCTGCTACAATTTTATCATGGCGTGTTTACACTCTCTGTCTGTGTTACACTGACTGTCTAGTGTCACACGAGTGTTTACTCTCACCGCCAGTGTTCACGTTTACACTCTTTACCCTGATCTCTCTGCACGACCGCCGATTGTCCGGTTTTCTCGCTCTTTTTTTCCCTACTTTGCTGTGTCATCGACCGACCGAGGCGCCACTTAACGAACGAACGAGTAGCGCCTCGGTCACAGACTGAGCCCGGCGAACATGACATGTTCTGTTCTCTTTTATTTAATAATAGTTGCTCGTCGTTCTTGTTGTTATTATTAGAATAATTATTATTATTATTATTTGAAACAAGCGCGCGGCCGCGTTTTAGCCCAGTTTGTCGGTCCCGATGGAGACCTGGCGTGGAGTCCTCTCGTCCCCTTGGTCGGACACACAGCAGCAGGCCGCTAATTGACAGAAAACGGCCCTGTTGTTGTTGCTGAGGTGCGCAGCTGGGGACGAAAACAGGGCTCAGAAGATGCGAAAAAGGGATTAAAAAAAAAAAAAAAATCTGTGTGAGTGTGTAAGAGACACACAGGATGTGTTTGAATGAGTGTTTCCGCAGTGGAGCAGAAGGTGTTCAGCTTGGACTCCTTGTGGAACAACCAAACGAGGTGTGATTTGGAAAAGGATGAAATGAACACTGATGGTTACTGTCAACATTCGCTACTTTGCATCCTGCTTAGAAAGGTGGGCTCGTCGGACAGTAAGTTGTGATTTGAGGTGCAGTGCGTTAACCGCAGAGCCTTGGCCTTGCTGCCTGTGTTGCTGACTCAAGTCCTTGTTGTCATCCATCAAGTCCTTCTCCCCTCCATCTCTCGCTTTGACTGCTCCCGTCCTTATAGAACCAGCCGGGAGCTCTCCGGATGATGGACGGCACAGCGGTGCAGCGGGTAGCACAGGTGCCTCGCGGTTCTCGGGCTGCGGATTTCGACGCGGACTGGAACCCGGCTCAACGTGTGTGGAGTTTATCCCTTCTCTTTGCGTTCACGTGGGTTTCCGCCAGGTGCTCCTGTTTCCTCCCGCAATCCAAGGATGTGCTCCAGCTGAACTGGTGACTTCAGGCTTGCCCTTTGTGTGTGAAAGTGGAAGTGTGTGTGTTTGTGTTGCATTGTTCTGTTTTGTGGATGGGTGCATATGTGTCTGACACTGAAATCCACTCTGGACAACGGCGTCGGCTAAATATGAATTATTAACACGCAGTGATATTAATGGCAGCCCTGTCACTGTAAAGACAAACGGCGCGAAGCGAGCGTCTCTTCTCTACCTTACACTGTTGCAGCATCGCTGTGCGGACGTGGAAGGACCGTTTCCTCGAGTTAATGAGTACCACGTTTGGCAGGGAAAGTTGTTCTTTCGGCTCGTGGGAACGTGAATATTTGCCAGAGCTGCGGATTACGGAAAGGACCCTTTCAGAAAGCTGCCTTGTCCGCTGCCGAAATCGTTACGAATAAGTCCGGTGACGTACGAGGGACAAGCCGCACATTGTTTCTCTTCTGGTGAAAAGTGCGCGCTCGGAGCGAAGGTGCGCAACGATGTTGCGTCTGTGCTGCACGTGCGGCGCAGCAGTGACCGCGTGTACGGTTTTACCAAAGTGAACGTTGACTGTGAAATCGGAGAATAAAATCCCAACGTGGTTTAGTAACGAAACGTGAGGAACTCGGGTGCGTCAGAACGGCACTCGAAATGTTGAGTTTTGCTTGCGAGCTCTTTGTCAACTTGGTATGTGATTCCGTACGATTGAGCAGACGTCCGTAAGGTCGCCTGGTACGAGGCCGTATGTATGCGTACTGTACATGTATGTTTTTGCTTTAATGGTCCACAGAAGAAAGACAAACCCTGAAATTGTTCCTCAAAAGTTCAAACACGTGATGCCGGTGCAAGTTAGATGCTTTAGCACAGGTATAATGATATGTACTGTGAAATACTGCGTTTTGCGTTCGTTCGAGTGGCGTGCTGCACACGATACGTGAAACGCGTACCCTTTGTACCCATAAGGTGAGCGACACCCCCCCCACCACCCACCCATCCTGGGATGTCCTTCCTCATTCGTCTTAATCTCTCACTCCTCTGATGTCGTTGAAACTTTAATGGAGTTGGACTCGGTCCATCAATCATATGTGTCCAGTCGGATATTTTCAGCCGGGACTCATCTGTTGTGAGTCTGAATGCGTGAAGCGAGTGTTTGTAACAACGTCCGCATACGCTTTATTTTGGAACCCGTCCGTGCTCCTTCGCCAGGTGCGTTTCTGCCCTCCTGCTGGGGTACGAGTGTTTGCGGTCGTGTTGACCTGGTCGTTAAATAGAGGGATGCTTTGTGCGGGGAGCAGTCTCTCTCTCTGACACACAGAGTGTACGGTATGTTTGGATTGTCCCGCAGTGAAAGTAGACTCTGCCCCCGGTCTGTACCCCCCCCTCCCACTCAGCCCGTCCAGAATTCCTCAAGCTGCTGAAGTGGCTGAATCGGCATTTCTCGACGTGCTCGTGTGTCCCGGCCCTCGTCCCCGGCACCTGGACGTAAATGGGCAGCGTTACAGAGGCGCCTGTCGGGGGTTCAGAGAAGGTCACCCTGCAGCGAGCTGGAGCCCAGAACCACGCGGTGAGGAGAGGGAGCCGTCAAGCGGATTGTCCCCGTGGCCAGCGTGGGCCACGTGATGTGCGATGGAGGAAAATGAGGTGCAGCGGAATCTGCCGGATTTCCACGGCATCGATGTAGCGCTATAATTTTAAGATACATTTGAACTGTTTTAGTCACGTCATTTCATAGCTGACGTTTTTGTTCAAAGTAACTGTTTCCAGCAGGGTGGCAAACGGGAGCGTTTCGAGGTGCGAACCCAACTCGGGAGCTCTGCACCAGGGCCGCTGTGGCTGGGAGCAGCGACCTTCCGGTTAAAGGTTTTCGTCACTCGAGTCTGCTGTGGCGTTACCGTTTAGTGTGTGTGTGTGTGTGTGTGTGTGTGTGTGTGTGTGTGGTGTGGGGGGGGGGGGTGTAACGTGCTATGTACATACGTCCCGCGACGAAGGGCTCGGGCCGCTTGCTTTTTCCACCTTGTACGTTGTCGTGTCGAGGGGTGTGTCGTTTGGGCGTCGTGCTCAGGTATGCGAAGCTTGTCCCGTGTGACACGCGTGAATAAAGGACGGGATTCCACAGGTGCGTCGCCCACGTTCGTTGATCTCCCGAAAAAACCGACGAGCCGGACCAGCCTGTCTGCCGGGGACTCGGGGTGTTGTCGCCTCGCCCGTGAAACCGGGACCTTGGAACGACTGGCTTGACTAATTTGTACCGAATGCAGGGCTCGTCGTGAACGTGATCCTATCGTTAATTTGTGTTTGATGGGTCCGGCTCGGTTTAAAAAGTGACACGTGCTGTAATGGAAAGATTTTCTTTTTTTTTTTTTAATGTTTTATGATCTCTCGTTCAGTGCATTGATGTGGTATAAAGCAATAGATTTTTTTTTTTTTTTTTTACAAAGCAGCTGAAATGTGAGTGAATAAGTAATTTCTAATCGTAATAAATAATTTGTTGTCGTCACAATGTCTTAATCGGCTCCTGTATCGAAACGTCCCGACGTTACCCTGTGCCGGGTGAAGGTTTCCTCCGAACGTCACTGCGGTGTTAAAAAAAGATTTTGCGCAGAACTGAGAGCATCGTGTTGCTCAACAGCAGCCTTGTCGTGGACGGTTTCCGTTAAACCCCATGTGTCCAACTCGGTCGCATGAACAAGTGGTGCTGAGCTTTCTGGATGCGCGCACACACCTTGCAATGAAAGTCAGGAGGTGTCTGGGGAAGAAGCTGTTTTCCGTGTGTGTGTGAGAATTGTCCTGTATCGCCTGCCAGACGATGGATGTGCAGGGTGAGTGGAGTCCCTCGTCATTTTGGAGGCTCCGCTCCTACATCTGGACGGATCGACGTCCTCGACGGCCGGGAGTTGCGTGTCGGTGATGTTTTGAGCTGTTCTCGTGACCCGTTGCAGAGGTTTCTGTTCTTCTCTTGTGCAACTGGCGTACCATGCTGTGATACAGTACTAAACTCCCAAACTTAAAATATGGTTTATCCCCCCCCCCAATGGTGAAGAAACTCCCTCTTTACTTTTCATGTGCAGGGACATAAACGCCGCGCCTTCCTTTACTTATGGCTCCTCAAAGTGGTGTTTATGGAGCTCGGAAACGTTCCTCCGTTCACCACGGTACGCGCGGCTCGGCGTCGCCCGTTGACCGCGTCCCGCCGAAATAGCGGAAGCGAAGGAAAGAATTTCGACTTCCTGTTTCGTTGCAGGTTCCGGTCGTTTCGCTTTGACTCCGGTGGTTCCTCCAGCTTCAACCCCAGCGAACTGCTCGCGTAGTTCAGCGGCAAAATGAGGCGTTGACCTTTTTTCCCCATTTTCTTTTATTTCACGCTCGGTTCGCCTCCTTCGCTGCTCAAGTGTCATTTCTCAGCGGAGCGTTCGGCGTTTGTAAACGGCGCCGACAACGAACACCTTTTCGGTTCCAGTCTAAGCTGCAAACGGCCTTTTCGTCAAAGTGTCGCTTCCTACTTTCGCAGCCCGTTTACGCCGCGGTGCGGCGCTCGGCCGTTTGCATCACTTCCCGTCATCTTACGTTCTTCCCTTCCAGTCCTGTCCTCAACGACACTGCGCTGTCCCCGCGGTCGCCTTTCAGCGGCTGTCCGTGTCCTCCGTCGATCTCTTCGCACTCTCTCTCTCTCTCTCTCTCTCTCAATGCTTTTAGTCCACGGAGGTATTTGAACGGGTTCAAGCGCTGCATCTTTTCTTAGATCAGTCTATATAAACGTGTCTCTACGGGTTATAAAATAACTTTTTTCTTATTAAAACTCAGAATTTCACATTCAATGGCCAAGTGCGTACAGGGAGAAGCCAACCGAGTTTCAAGTTTTCGTGTGACAAATAAAAGAAATCTCTGTACGGAGTTGCTGTGGATGCGTAGCCTGCGAAGAAAAGGAAATGAAAGCAAACGGAGAGGCCCAGGACAGCGATAGGGAGGGTTACGGTTAGATGGGTTCCTGTAGGAGCGGCAGGGCATTCTGGGACAGCGGAGATCGCTGGCACTTTTCTCCGAAGCGACTTACACCGTTTGCCGCTTAGTTACTTGCGCAACTGGCTACTTGCTACTGGAGCAATTTCAGGGTAAGTAAATAGTTCAAAGGTACCGCAGCTGGATGTGGGATTCGAACCCGAGACCTTCGGGTCCGAAGGCAGCGGCTGTAACCAGTACGCCTCCCGCAGAGCTTTGTGTAGAAGTGCAGCTGCGTGTAAATCTTGACTTGTCGGTAATAATCTGGAAACAATGGAAACCTTTCTTGAGTTCAGGTGCCTCGTTCAGCTTTGTTGGCTTTTCGGACACGTTTTAAAGCCTCGGCAGCTTGTGGAGCTCAGGGTACCTGCTCTAGTACGTGGTTCACATTTCTCTGAATGGGGATATTTCTTCTATAAGCCTCATGTAGAAGTTTCTAGGTGTTTATGGAGGCGTGACTGCAGCAGCTCCAGCGGTTGTCTGGATCGAGACTCTCCATGTAAGGAAACACACACACACACCGCATGAAAGCTCATGTGTTTTGAACATATAGTTTATGAAAAGGGTCACCAAACTGAAAAGAGCCCATTTACACTCCATAGATGGTGCGATGTAGTCTCTCTCTCACTCACACACACACACATCTACCACCTGTGTGTCGTGTTAAGAAAGGAGTTAAACGTCGTTCACTTGTTCTACATCCCTGTAAACAGTTTTTCCCCAAGTCCCGCTAGATGAACTGTCCACTTATCGACTGCTTGAGAATCTCTCACGATCTCTTCGTTTTCCTGATGCCTGTTGAAGGTACAACAGCGGCGCCTCTCGTGGGACCGGAACCTACTGCGTGCCGCGTGCAGGGCTTCCGGCGCGGCCGCTTAGAGCTTCTGTTGGCTGTGCCCGTATTGACCGTGTTTGACGCTAAGGTCCTACTCGTGTCAGTAAATGTGTGTTTTGCCGCCTCTCTCTCTCCTGCCGCCCGCTCTTCCTAAGTGAGAGACCTGGTCTACTGGCGGGAGCCCAAGAAGTCGGGTGTGGTCTTCGGGGTCTCTCTCCTGGTCCTCCTGTCCCTGGCCACCTTCAGCGTCATCAGCGTGGTGTCCTACCTGCTGCTGGCCCTGCTCTGCGTGACCATCGCCTTCCGCACCTACAAGTCCGTCGTCCAAGCCGTGCAGAAGTCCGACGAGGGACACCCCTTTAAGTAAGCGGGGCGGGGGCGCGGCGATCTCTTCGCTCGGCGGCGCTTCCGTCGCCGTGCGCGGAACGCGTACGATGTGTTGGGTGTTTGTTTTAGAGAGCCGCTTTTTAACTCTCTTCTTGGTATCTTATATTGGCTCTCGCGGGGACAGGCAGCGCGTTCCTCCGCGGTACGTTTACTTGAACGCGGGTCGCGCTGCCACAGCTGCACGCGTGACCCGTCGTGCCTTCTTGTCGACTCGCAGGGCCCTCTTGGACAAGGACATCGGCATTCCCACGGAGACCTTCCGCAAGCACACGGACGTCTGTCTCTCCCGTGTGAACCGCGCGCTCAAGCAGATGAGACGCCTCTTCCTGGTGGAGGACCTCGTGGATTCCCTCAAGGTTTGTCGGCGGTCGGGCCCGGAAGGCGTCGCCGAGACTCCCGTTGGGAAGCGGGCTTTAGGTGGCTCCGGGGTCTCGGTGCGAGCGCGCGCGCCGTGTTTCTCCGTGCGCGTTCGCTCCACCCAGTCTCCGGAGCAGCGCAGCTCCGTGCGTGAGGGAAAGGGTGCCAAGTGGCTCCCGAGGCCCTCTTGCGACTGCGAGAGAGCGACTCGTGCCTTGAACGTCGCCATCGCCGAGTCAAAGGAGGCTTTTAGTCCCGATCGTGTGAGAATGTTGAGGATGGAGCACGAGAGGGAGGCCAGGGGTCTCCGGTGGCAACGCCCCGCTCCGCTCCGCCCGCACCGTTTCGGCCGATAATCCAGAAAACGCTGCAAACGTTACACGTGCGAGACGGCAGGTGGCGTGTTGGTGACAGGCATCGCCCTCCGCTCTGAATGGCCCCTCCTTCACACGATGTCATCTTATTTTCACCTCCGTCCACGCGCGGCGTCGGTGTGCGTCGGATGATTTCGTCGGTCTGCGGACGCCGTCGCGTTCGCCGACCGCGGCGACCGCCCTTCGCTGTCCGTGCGTGAGCTGTGCTGCTCGGTGACGGTCACCCCTCTTTGCTCTTTAGCTCGCGGTTGCGATGTGGCTGCTGACCTACGTGGGCGCGATCTTCAATGGCATCACCCTCCTCATCCTGGGTAAGACGCGTCTGAGTCCGCAGTGCGATGTCCATCCGTAACGCGCACACGGCACGGATTCACGAGCACCAGTGGAACTGAACTGTACTTGTGCTCTTTGCCAAGGTCTAATAGGACAATGGATGTGTTAATAACGTGATGTTATTCTTATGACACATTTGTTAATTTTAAGAGGGAAAATCAGTGGATTTCACATTGTTATCAATAGAAACCTAATGGAAAAGCATGAGTTTGCTTAATTGTACCTGGACACAATGCCAACGCCTTTCTCAATTGTGAATTGCAGCGGACATTCTGGTGTTCACCCTTCCCCTGGTGTATGAAAAAAACAAGGTGAGAACTTGAGATTGAAATTTTCTTCTGAACTCGTAGGTCATTTTTCAGCAGGTTCTTAAAGTGCCTTTTTTCGCCGGGTGTTGAGTTGTGGCCCCTGGAATGTTTCTTAGGTTCAGCTAAAACCACCAATTCCGTTTGATTCATCACATTAAGGGTTGAGCTCACTTATCACTGCATCAGTATTTCACGTCATACACTGAAAATTTTGGCCCTTTATGGAGTTGTACTTTCCAGAATGACCTTTTGGGGTTTTTTAACGAGGGTCTGTTACCGTACATGTAGAAGTGCCACAAACTGTACATGTTACTGTGTGGAGTGAACGGCATCGTTCTGGATGTGGTACGATGCTGCTGTAGCTCATGTCTTCTCCGCGGATGGAAGTGTGTTTGTTCTGCTTTGTCACTCAAAGGAACGTTTTTTTTTTTTTCTTTTTTCTTTTTTTTCCCAGACCCAGATTGACCAGCATGTGAATCGCGTGCGCACCCAAGTCGACAGCACTCTTGCCAAGTGAGCAGTTACTGCGTCTTCCTTTCTCAGCGAGTCGTAAGCGTTCCCCTCATCTGAACACCCGTCTTGGACTCCCGCTCCTTTCGAAATTAGCAGTTAGGTGGCTTTTCTGCAACGGGGCTGTGGTGCCTCAGCGGGCTTGGCCCGGTCCTGCTTTCCGGCGGGTCTGGGGTTCGAGTCCCGCTTGGCGTGCCTTGCGACGGACTGGCGTCCCGTCCTGGGTGCGTCCCCTCCCCCTGCAGCCTTGTGCCCTGTGTTGCCGGGTTAGGCTCCGGCTCCCCGCGACCCCGTATGGGACAAGCGGTTTCAGGTGTGTGTGTGTGTGTGTGTGTGTGTGTGTGTGTGTGTGTGTGTGTGTGTGTGTGAGTGAGAGAGAGAGAGATAGAGATCAGCGCAAGAGGATATGGTTCGTGTTCCTGCCGCACATTTTGAAACATGAAAGTAGAGTCGTTACACCAGTGTAACTTTCTGTTTTTGTTGTCGTTGCTCAACCAGGTTGCAGGAGAAGCTCCCTGGAGCAGTGAAGCGCACCAAGGCAGAATAACCATCTCGCCAGTGGAGCAGCCCCACACACACACACACACACACACACACCACTGAGACTCTGACCACTTGTCCCTTCCCTTCCCTCCCTTTACACACAAGCAGCTGCAAAGTGAAAAAGCTACCCAGCGCTGAGAAGCACCACAAAACTCATGTACACTGGAACCGTGATGCAACACCACACACACACTCACTCACTCACTCACACACACTCTCTCTCACTCACTCACCTGGAGCCACTAATGTACGACGCTCTGCGGCAGGGACGGTACAGGCAGCGAGAGCCCAACCGGGGGTGTCTCAAGGAGGGTTGATGTTGAGGGGTGGGGGTGAGGGCTGTGTTTGGACCTGCTGAGCGCCGTCACACTCAAGCGAATGTCTGTCTGCATCTGTCGTGCTTCATGAGACTCGAGATGTGCAAATATAATGGCCGTGTGCGTATCTGTCATTGGCGTCGTCGCGTCCTGCCCCCCCCCGTCACGTTACCGTCGTCGTCGCCGCCGCTACCGTTTCCAAAGGCTTCCTGTCGCGGCGCAGAACAGACGGTTGCGTTCGCGTGGCCGTTTCATCCGTCGCCGAGACGCGTGACCCGCGGAGGACGCGGGCCGAGCAACGCTAATGGAAACGAGCCGAACCGTTGCCGATCATTTCTTGCTTGCTCCTTCATTTTGCTTCGTCTTCTACACGTCCGCGAATGTGTGACCGCAAAAGGGGAGGAGCAACTACAGCATTCTCGTATTTGACGTGCTGTCGTACTCGCGTGGGTTCAAACCGAGTTTTTACACCGAATTCCCGGTTACGTCGACGGTTTCGTCATTTTTCGGCTCGCTGCTCTCTGTTGGCCGCACGGGTCCTTCCTCGACTTGGAAGGATTTCGCTCGGTTTCGGTCTCTTCATATTTGCTCGTCTTTGTCACTTCCGGCAGTAGAAAGTCCCTGGTGCGTTAGGGCCGTTCCAGGCGTGACGACCTGTTATCGAAGAGCGTGCTTATGATTTCTGTTATCGATATTGTATTCTATTATCTAAATATCTATTTATAATGTAGTCGTACTACTGACCCCTTGCCTTGTTTAAAAAAAATAAATAAATATTAAATTGTCAACATTCCTAGTGTGTATGTGAACTTGCAGGGAAGGTTAGTCAGCTGAGAATGCCTTCCAGTGATGTTCAGCATCATCTGGTTGTGTGTGTGTGTGTGTGTGTGTGTGTGTGTGTGTTTTACACAACATTTGACACTTAACCTACACACCTGAAGCTGAATCTTGCCGTTTAACAATTGCTCTCGTCCCTTCCGGTCTTTGTTTCAGTGGATCTCTTGTGAAAACGTGACTGGTATTATTATGGTAATTTTTTTTTTTTTTTTTTTTGGAATAAATACCCCCCCCCCCCAAGTTGGCACTTCTACAGTCTTTGTGTATAACACTTGTATTTGATGTTCTCTAACCAAGGAAAGCATTTTAGAAATGACAAGAATGAAGTACCTTTGAAGGCTTTGCTGCCCCCCCCCCCCCACCCCACCCCACAGTTTTGAAAACACATTTTTGGAGGGATCTTTTCCACAGGGTAATGAAGATGATTTTTTGCACTGCTCCATTTGTGTAAATCTGTGTTTAAGGTGCTCTACCTTTCTGTGAGCTCTCAAATGTTTCATGTTTTACTTTCTTCCATTAATCCCCCTTTTTTTTTTTTCCCCCATGTATATTTGCTTTTGGGGGCTGTGTTGTGTGTTGGACATGTCTGGGGAACTAGACATGCACTGATTTCCTGTTGGGTAGAGACTTTAAGGAGGGAGATAAGTCAAATAAAAATGGATTTTTAAAAATGTCATTTTGTTGGTGATGTGTGGAAAAACAGGCAGCAAATGATTGGAATTCCTATAAACTGAACAAAAAAGTGGGGGTTTTTTTTCCCCGAGAAGCTGAAAATTATTGGGTAATTTGTCCATAAATAGAGATCATAAAAAGTGATGCTTAAAAAGGGTGGTAGGATGGGGTACAAAAACCTTATACTGTTTTACACATTTTAAACGGTCATATTCCCAACGTGGACCAGGTGAAAAGGTGGCGCCATCGACGCTCCTCCAGCCCACAAGCCAGGAGAAGGGATGGGACCCGCTCTAGGTGCCGCTACTTGTCCATCGCTCGTACGTGCAACCCTACGCCGCGTGCGCTGCCGACATGAGCACCTGACCCTCCTCTCAAAAGCTACCGGACGTTAAGGTCCATTTCCCGTGACACTTGGCTCCCGTGCGCCGCGCACCTCCGGCTGCTGCGAGCGCGAGCTCCCGAGAACATCCGCATGGGCCGTTCTTCCAGCCAAGACGACGTGCCGTTGCCTCCGCTTCGTACTTTGCGGGAGCAGAGCTCTTGTTCTCCACCGGAGAAGAGATTTTGAGGGCCCTGCGAAAGCTGCAGGAGGAGAAGGGAACGGCGGACGTTTCTCGTGACAAACGGGAGCATCCGTTCTCCCGCCGAAGGTGTACTTGGCACAAGCTTCCGGAAAAAAGCAGAGTCCGAGACGTACATCTTGCTCAACTGCAAGCTGAACGTGAGAGTCCGGATCTGTGTCCGGATCAGCATCCACCACGACGCCGGGGGTCGCGCAGCTGTCTTTCACAACTATTCCACATATCGTACGCATAAGGCAGTCAGACTGGCCCTGGTGCTCCTTTGGGAATGATTAAAAGTGTAAATGAGAACCACATCTCTGGTTTTATTAAGGTGTTTTCATCCTGGAACGGTAAACGTTTGGTATTTATAGCCGAAACGTATTTCTTCATTAATGGCGTGTTCGTTTAAAAGACTGAACGTGCAAAATACATTTAGTCTGAATTGCTTTCGTAAAACTCGCCTACATTAACACAAAAATGCAACATCTGTCGCTTTGAACAAACCCAGATGAGCACAGATTTAGGTGTGATGTTACAGCACAAGTTCCGAGCAGAAATGTCACTAACATCCGTTTGGTGGAAACCTCGCCTCGTGGTTCTTTCTGTAGCCTCCGTTCCTTTACCGCGAAACACCGCATTCGGAGACGCACGCTCCATTTCTCCTTACGCTTTTTGTAAGGCTCCAGTTTCGCTGGCTTTCTTGACATTTTTCAATCGGTTCTTTTTCTTATACGCTCTCCGTTTTTCCTAGTGCACCATGTTGTTGGCGCTGTTGTACCCAGGAGCAGTCAAGTGAAGAACAGCAGCTGTACCACATTACTGGGGGGGGAGGAAACTCTGACTGTTGCGTTTGCTTACGCGCCGAACGGCTGAGTACCGATCCTTTCGAGAGAGGGGGATGCGATGCAGCTGAGGGAACCACACGCTGGGAGAGAATCCTGCAAATACCTGGAGGTCCATAATTGGGAAGAATGAGCTCTTAGCGGGGCTCCGTACAAGTCGCACGCTGGCCGAAACGACCTCCGTGTCGAGCGCAAAGTACGTGAAAGGTCTACTGATGGGTGACTCTGTAGGTATGTTGTCTGACCTCTGTGTTAGATTCTAGCGTGATGAGGGCTGATGAGCACTCAGCCGATCGCCGCTTGGTGGTGAGCTGGATCGGGAGGCTAGAGGAACCCAAGAAAGTAATAAAAGTGGGACCATCTGGCAGAGGCCCAGGTTCGCAATGACATCGACTCTTCTGGCGGAGCTTCCCCTTGAGGCGAAGTGAGAGATGTGGGTTCCAAACAGTCCCTCTTCAAACCGCTCTTATGGAGGCCTCTGCACGTAGCCGTGGGCGCGAGGGGGTCAGTGCCTGTCTTGGCAGTTGAGCAAAAACCTATTGATGGACACCAGATGTGAAAGAGGGAACCTTGAATACCTTGAACCTTGCCTGTGTTAAAAGGCTCTGTGTCACTGCATAAGAAAAGCGCTCTATAAAAATGAATTGAATTGAATTGAATTGAACTGAATTGAACTGAATTGAATATCCAGAGACCCAAAGAGGTCAATGACAAAACAACGAATCAATTACGGCCGTCGGCAGGTTCCACTCCTCAGCTAAGGACAAGAGGAGGGAATGTGTTGCCAAAACACGGCGAAAGCCGTGTTCTTTAGCTACTTAATCGATTCTTTTTCTGTAATGTGAGTCACACTGTTTTACCCATTTGTACAGCAGGGACATTTTTACTGGCGCAATTGCTGGTAAGCACCTTGCTGAAGGTCACCAGAGCAGGAGAAGACCTTCAAAAGCGGGTCATTTGAGTACAAGGCGGCAGCTCTAACTCCTGCACTACCCGTGGTGTGACGCTGCCAGTCCAGCATGGTCCAAGAACCCTGTGGGATGGTGTCTAGTACCATGGTCCTGGATTTATGCTGCCGTCAAGACACAGGAGGATCCCACCAGGCACAAACTAGGTATACCTAATTAAGTGGCCAAATGAGTGTATACACATTGCATACTTTGTACACTTTGTTTCCCCTCAGTTGAATAAAAGTACTAGTAGTGCTTTCTTTGATGTTAATTATTCTTACCCTTTGTAGAATATTTCTTATTCAATCAGTTATCATTTAACCTGTCAGAACATGTGTGTTAATGACTGACGGATTACTTTTTTATTCCTCATCTTTGTCTTCATGTAGTCATGGTGTAAACAACGGGTAGGTATAGGTAGATATGGGTTCCAAACAGTCCCTCTTCAAACTGCTCTTATGGAGGCTTCTGCAAGTAGCCGTTGGCGCGAGGGGGTCAGCGCCTGATGGTGGCACAGCGAGGAGTGCTGCCGTCTCACAGCGCCTTGGTGGCGCGAGAGAACGTGGGTTCGTTCCCCGCTCGGTCTGTGTGGAGTTTGCATGTTCTCCCCGTGTTTGTGTGGGTTTTCTCAAGGTGCTCTGGTTTCCTCCCACAGTCCAAAGACATGCTATTCAGGTTCCCCCCTGGTGTGTGAGTGACAGAAAGAGTCTGTTCCACGCATGTATGGATGACTGACCAATTGTAAGTAGTGTGTCTAGCAGGGTAGTCACCTTGGTGAATCAGGTGTGGGCTTTGGACAAAAGTGTCTGCTAAGTGAATAAATGTAGATAGGGAGGGAGCACATGAAATGCAACAGCGCACATTTGCAACGGTTAATGACTCAAAATTACCAAACATGGTAACTCTTGTCAACGTATCATTCCATCCACACACACCAGTGACAGTCTGGGAGTCACCAGCTGAGCTGAAACACAGGTCTTTGGACTGTGGGAGGAAACCAGGGCACCCAGACAACACTCGTGCAAATACAGAGAGAACATGTAAACTGCACCCTAGAAAGAGCTGGATTCAAACCCACAGCGCCGTGTTGCCTGAGCACACCATTCACGAACACTAAAAATATCAGAGGGACACAACGGAAACTCTTAGTTGCCCATAAAACAGTGAGCGCCGACTAATCGAGCGGGGGTGACGGGACAAGTTTGCCTACCCTACCGCGGGTGATTCGGGGTACGGAGTTCAGTGATGTACACGGGCAGGTGCACCTAGCAGTGGGACAGATGGTATCGTGGTGGTTACAGCTTCGGCTGCTTTTGGACCTAAAGGTTGCAGGTTCCAGGTTCCAGGTTCCAATCCCAGCTGTAGTACCCTTGAGCAAGATTATCGTATTATATTATTTCTTAGCACTTATTAACACTTCTTAGTACTGTGTCTGGACACTAGAAAACATGTAAGGATACAAACCCAGACTTAATATTTACAATAAACGACTTTTTTATAAGTTAAATATGAGATTTTGTGCTTCTCTGCTCAACACAGACACAGCAGACTGCTGACTTTGCACGAAGTATGTTTTATGAAACTGTTTATTCTGTGAACGCACGGCTGCGACGAGATGACGAGACGAGAGGAATGGGTGGTTTACGGCGAAGCAGAAAATTAACTCCCTCTTGGAGGAGCGTATTTGCGGTCCGTGAGCAGAGGGCCGTTCCCTGTCACACGTGGAACTTTCTAGGCTGAAGCCAGTGAAGGTCAAGGGGGTTTGCAGGGTCTCTGAGCTCTGAGCTTTCCGCAACGTTTTAGTCGCCGTCGTCTTTCACGTTTGGAAACGGGAAATATCGGCTCCGCAGGCTCTTCCTCGGGATGGGCTTTGCCGATACCTTGGATGAACGTGGCGGCTTCGGACGTTTCCAGTTCATTCACGTGGCGCTGTTATCGATACCGGGTCTTCTCATGGCCAGCCAGAACCTCCTGAACAACTTCACGGCCGGGATGCCCGGACATCGCTGCTCCGTACCTAACCGCACCTCCCTGGCGCTCAGTCACAACGTGTCGCTGTCGGAGCTGAGCGACGCCCGGATCCTCCAGGCCTTTATCCCCACGGCGGACGGGTCGCGGCTGTCCAAGTGCCGCAGGTACACGGAGGCGCAGTGGCACCTCGTAGAGACCGACGTGAGCAACGTCACAGAAGCGGACACCGAGACGTGTCCGGACGGGTGGACGTACGAAAAGACGGAATTTCTAAACGCTGTAGTCACCGAGGCAAGAGGAGAAGTTTGCGGTAAAATAGGAGTAATCCCGAATAAACAGACACCCTTCTGTGATTAATTTGCGGAACACAGTGAAAAATACGTTTCAATCACCAAAGAGAAAAGTAGATGAGTGGTATTTATTATTACTATTATTATTATTATTATTATTATTACTACTAATTTGCTGAATGAATGTAGTCTGTCTGCACAAGTTCTATTCAGTCCAGGATTTTAATGTAACCGCTATTTTAACCTACATTAATAGGCTGCTGCATGAGCCTCCTGGTTCTAACTGCCTGTCATACCACGGTAAACTTGAGAACGAAGCTGGTTCAGAAAGTATGATTTCGGCCGTGGCCGTGTCGCAGCGGGACCTAGCGTGTGCCCTCGGACCCCTCCGACGGATGAGTCGGACCATCTACATGGGAGACGTCGTCTTTGGGGGGCTCTCAGACAGGTGACCCTTCTTTCGCACAAAGTGCACAGCTCTCACAGGTGGGGAGAACACAACATTGTTCCCATGCAGATGCTACCTGCGATGCCCTGTGTGTCAAACACTCGTGAATGTGAATGTAGCACGCCGGGGCGGGCTAAGGGCCAGGCGGAGCGGAGGGGGCGGAGCAACGACACCGGAATCTAAGCAGGTCCTCTATTTCTTCCCTCGGACGGACCAGTGAGGGAGAGAGAGAGCGTGAAGCCTGGATGCCGGAGACGAAGCCGGAGCACCGAACCGACCCCGATCCCGCGCCCGGAGCACCACCCCTCGACACCAGTTCCCCGCGGCCCCTTTTCCCCCCGTCCCTCCGTCCACTGACACACCTGCCCGTTAGTAAACCCCTCCTCACGAGCAGCCCACGTGACTGTCTTGGCCTCCTTTTGTTACAGTGAAATTGTTCCAAAAATAAAACCAAACAATCACTGTCTTGATTTCACTGCTGTCTTGCTAATTTTGAGGTTAAGCCTTGAAGGATCCACAATGATGCTCTTAGAAAGTTACCCTTGTACACACCCTTCCGACGATGTAGTGATCTAAAAAGTTTGCTCACTTAACGAACGCTTTTCCTGCAAAGTGATTTAGAGTAGTAGGGGGTGCGGTGGCGCGGTGGGTTGGACCTCCGTCCTGCTCTCCGGTGCGTCTGGGGTTCGAGTCTCGCTTGGGGTGCCTTGTGACGGACTGGCGTCCCGTCCTCGGTGTGTCTCCTCCCCCTCTCTGGCCTTATGCCCTGTGTTGCCAGGTAGGCTCTGGTTCCCCGCGACCCTGTATGGGACAAGCGGTTCTGAAAATGCGTGTGTGTATGTGTGATTTAGAGTATTAAGGTGCATATTCAGGAACGTAGACCTTTTCATAGAACTCAGCGATTTTTACTGCAGCAATTCAGCACAAGTACCCTGCTCAAGTTTTGTGTTGTCTGTCAATGAAGAAACAAACTGGTACAACTGTTCTCTGATGAGCACTGACAGTGATCCCGCACACACACCCTGAGCGGAGTTGCAGTAAACCGGATCCTAAACCTGCAACACAAGGTGCAGGGAACACACCCAGGACGGGACGCCAGTCTGTTGCAAGGCACCCCAAGCAGGACTCGAACCCCAGACCCACCACAGAGCAGACTCCAGCCAAACCCGCTGCGCCATCATGCCCCCCCCCGACAGTGATTCCAGTGCAATAATTTAATCGCTATGTACCTTAATCTGTACATGGATTTGTACATTCTCATATGTTCATCAAGGTACTGTAGGCTATGAGAGGTGTAAACCATGGAAACTGCTTCTCTGGGGTCTGAGCGGGGTTATCCGCCATAGCCAAGCACGCGCCGTCTCAGGGTGGTTCCACGAATGCGACAGTGGCTCGAACAGCCTGCACTGCGACAGGGTGTTTGTAACGTGAAAGCGCTGCCAGTGAAACTTCAGCCTGCATTCAGTACTTATTTCAGTCAGGACAGAACATTTCTTCACCCTGTTACATTTCCTACGCGCCTCTGTCCACCTGTCTGGTTCTGTGCCACCCTGTAGGTTTGGTCGAAGAGCGCTGCTCGTGTGGTCCCGCTTCCAGCCGGCCGCCCTGGGCACCTGCACAGCCCTCTCCCCGAGCTACCTGGCCTACTGCATCTTCCTCTTCGTGACGGGCATGTCTGTGTCGGGGGTCATTCTGAACGCCTTCTCCCTCAGCGAGCTGCTCCGTCCTTCAGGTGGCCGCACTTTCTCGACGATTTCCCTTTTTGCCCGCCTGACTCTTCACTTCTTGTGTGAAAGTGACGCTGTGTATGGGGGTCATAGCGCAGAACCAATGTGAACCAATAACGGCCAGGAGAGACCGAAGGTGTCATTCCATTACGCTGGGGAAAATTTTGCTGGAATCAGCAGCTTTTGCGCTTCGCCGAATGAGAAATGGGCACCTTGGATTAAATGGAGAGTTTTCTAAAGAGTTCAGTGTTATCAGGGTACTTGGTAATGAGCAACCATCCAAAATCACAGCAGCCAAAGCAGAAACCGTTCCGGAGTTAATGATTATGAAGTCACGGTTCTTTGCTTTAAGGGGCCGAGATTCAGGATTTAATTTAATTTGGGCCGTGAATTTTACACGATGGTTATTGTGGACAATTAAAGAGTAAAAGACAACGCTGATTGTTCCTCTTCAGTCCAAAGCACATATTTGCACTCAGAGTGAAGCAGTGTGAATGACCATACTGCGAGCAAGGCGGGCAAATGAGGTCCATCCACAGATACACCGATTCCTCAAGTATTGGGACCGGACGTTAATTTTCAGCTCAGTTTATCTCTAAATCCACAGTCACTTGCACCACTCGCTCAGAGTCAATTAAAGCTTAGTAGCACAGGCATTCCTTGATTTATTTACTGGTTTTTTCTGTCTGTATTATTTTCTTTAAAAGAAAGCCATCATTTAAAAATCTCAGTAAGATTCATTTAGTTCAGTATTAACTTCAAACAGTACTAAAATTAACTTAACATTACTAAAAATCCATTATTGCCATGATCTCCTAATCAGTCCCAAACCGGCGACTAAATATTTCATTATTCATACAATGAAAAGATTAATAACAATGATGCCCTTTGATTTAAGGGCTCTGCAAAAGACAAGTATGTAGATAATAAAGTTGAGATAATTTAGATAATGCTACAAAGTATTAAAATACTTTTAACATTTTACAGAGAGCTGACAGCTAGATTTGGAAATGTAGGTAAACTTTACTGCACAAGTGACACATTTTCAGGAGCAGTACAGAAAATACCATTTAAAACAACGTTCATTCACTCACTCGCTCACATTTACTGTTATTTAACAGACTCACTTTGGTCAGGGGAGGCTGGTAGCACAGTGGTTGGAGGGGTTGCACCCAAAGGTCACAGGTTCAAAACCCTGCTGTAGCACCCTTGAACAAGGTACTTACCCTAAATTACTCCAGTAAAATTACCCAGCTGAGTAAATGGGTAAATAGTTGTAGGTACTTTGACAGTGCAAAGCTGCTTTGAGGAAAAGTGTCAGTTAAATGAAGAAATGCAAATGTAACATGGAAAGGGTCTGGAACCCATCCCTGAGCTGCTGTGCACCATGGATGGGATCCCACACATGTACTTACTCACTTACTTATAGAGTGAGAAATTAACGTGAAACACACATCTTTGCACTGCTGGAAGAAACAGAGCAGTAGAGGAAAGCCACACACACACACACACGGGACCATTGAAAATAATTTAGAAAGCGTTGATATGTTTGAAAAGTTGCAAGTCAAAGGTTGGTCAAACAAAAAGCCAGTGTGATTCTTCTGTTGCGCCGCGCTTTTCATTGGCGTGAGCGCGAGTTCTCTCGCAAACTTGTTCTGGGCGGAAGCGCGTGGGTATGTAAACGAAGGGCTGCGACATCATGTACGCCTGTGCCCACGGTGATGGAGCGGAGCCCCGCGAACACACGCACAGTGGTGGCTGTGGCCAGTTCCTTCTTCATCTCCGCCGGCGACGTGCTCCTGGTGGGTATCGCTTACTGCGTGCCACGCTGGCTTGGCCAACTCCAAGTGGCATTTTCGGCACCGCACTTCATCTTCTTCATCTACAGCTGATGAGGGTCCAGGAACTCGCGTGGAATTCAGTGCTTCCTGACTGAAGCACTCAGCCGTAAAGACGTTTTCCTCCAGTGCGGATGGGACAGTGACGGTTGTTCCTCGCTGAGCCGCGGTCGTTTCTGCGACGGGTGCTTTGGCTGGATGTGCCCTGAGCCCTCGGTACGCGACCAGTGCCTGTGCGAGACGTACGTGTGTTACGCAACACCGCGTGACCTGCAGTGCGTCATACCTAGGATGCATTTTGCATGTGTTTTGGGGGAGTGTAAAATATCACTGTGATATACTGTAAGGCATTATCATGCTGTTGTGCAACACAATTACATAGTGAATGAATGAAAGTGGGTTAATTAACCGCGTGAAGAATTCCATCTTTACATTCAAAGTGTTGCGTTGCCCTCGTCTCCAGGTGGTGTCCGGAGTCTCCTCGTTGGCTTGTAGTTAATGGCAGGCCAGAAAAAGCCCTCAAAGGAATCCATCAAGTAGCAAGATGGTGGAAAAGCTCACGCTACAGGTAGGGAGACAGCTGAGGAATATTACTGTAGAAGGAGAGAAATAAAAAGGTGAGAACCAGAGGGAAATCTGATTAACATTGTCTGGCTCAGATTTCAGCTTATGTGACTCTAGTCACTGCACGGGAGGCTGATTCTGGTTCTGAGACTAAATCTGCAGAGTTTGCTTCCAGGTCTTGGAGGCACACATGGAGAAAGAGGTCAAGTCCAAAAGAACCATCCACACAGCTTATGATTCGTTCCGCTCTCCAGGGATGAGAAAAATATCTATCTGCCTGATGTTCGCCTGCTGAGATTCCCGTTGTTCTTCACTAATTCTGCTTGTCCAGTGAGCAAACGCTGCAAGCCTGAATTCTAAGTCATTTTGTTGATCCATCTGGCAGGAAGTTCTCAATTCCATAATGTCACCACGTGCCAGGTTCTCCACTAGCTTCGCCCGCTACGGCCCGGCCACGGACTTGCAGAAGTTCGGTGCGGACATTTACCTGGTTCAGCTGATTTTTGGGGCTGTGGACCTTCCAGCGACTCTGGGGACCTTTGCAACGTTAAACTTTTTAGGTCGGCGAGTCAGTCCGAGTGCTTCTCTCATGTTGTCAGCTGCTGTCATCCTCACCAACACCTTTGTCTCCACAGGTAAGAGGAACTACAGACTCTTCCTTAATTCAGCTTTTCCAACTCTAAACCCTAAAGTTTAAAGTTATTATTGCTTTCCTTTCATCCACCTACCGACTTGGATGTGCGATCTTCGTGCTTCCGAGCGCAGAGCTGCAAACGGAACGAACCGCCCCAGCTGTGCCGGGGAAGGGATTCACTTCCGCTTCCTTCACCTGCGTCTACCTGTACACCGGAGAGCTGTACCCCACCGTGATCAGGTACCACATGAAGTTTCCTTTAGGATGAGCACTTAGTGGACTTTTCCGTTTTCCGGGAGACACCCGCACATGCAACGGCCGTTCCACCTACACCCGCTCCCTCCAGGCGGACAGGAATGGGTTTCTCCTCCACCGTGGCTCGCGTTGGTTCCGTGGCAGCACCAGCGGTGCTGATTCTGGAAGACGTCCTGCCTGCCCTGCCGAGCATCATCTACGGGGGCTCGGCGGTGTTGGCGCGGACGGACGACACCGGGCGCGGAACCAAGTTCGGCAAAGCCTCGCTCTTCGGCTTGTGCGTGTTAACTTACCTACCCTTGTTCTCCCGTCCTCGTTCCCTTTTCCCTTCGTTGCTCCTTTGGTCCCCGCTGCCTTGTCTTCGGTTCTGACCCCTGCTGGTTTAACGACCACGATCTCGGATTGTCCTTCAAACCCCGTTTGCGCATCGATCGACCCGGCTTGAATCGCGACCGCGGCTTTGGATTACCCCTGGCAGTAAAGAACAGTGCTCTGCATCTTGTGTCCGCCACCTTGCTTCAGGCGAAAGCAATGGCACCAGCTTTTCTCTGCTTGGCTGGCCAGAGATATGGTCACCTTACAATTTCTTTTTTTGTAAAATACATTTATTTAAATACTCTGTATTCAAAGTCAAATATAAGCAAGCACTTGAACTTGAATTTTGAATTGCTAACATTCATCTCTTTGCCAAACTTTCAGACAAAAGTACTATGAAACATGGACACTAGTTTTAAAAAGCTGATAGTACCTTTCATTGACTTGGCTATTAACTACGGTGCAGGACATGCCGTTTGAAGAATTCGGCCGTTCAGGACGCTACGGTCGTGAGGTACATCGGGGCAGAGCACCCTGCACCCAGGGGTCGGAACCTCACACATCTCACCGTGACCCGTTCTCCTGGCTTCACTGGCCTAGAAATTATTCTGCATGTTTTGAGCATGGCTCCGTGACACCTAGTTTAACTGTACCACTCTCTTCCACCGTTTTTTAAACTGATTACTTTGTTAAAAGTTACACTATAACTCAAGGTTTTGAAGGTCTATCACTTCAGGGCAAATATTTCCTTAACGGGGCTGGAGGTCTTTTAATTCCATTAAAAAAGGGTTCAGAAATTCAGTTCGGCAATTAATCGGTATAAATTTCATTGTGCAAAACTGCAATTTCCATTAACTACCAAAGTTTTTATCTGTCTAATAACACTTAACAAAAATCATTAAACCTGATCACACTGAATTATTCAGAAGTACGTTTGGCTCCAATAATGTATGTCATGCCTTAAATATTAGAAACTTTTTGCTGAGAAGCAAGAACTTACTTTTGATTATTCCTCTTGAGGGGGGTGCAGTGGTGCAGTGGGTTGGGCCACAGTCCTGCTTTCCGGTGGGTCTGGGGTTCGAGTCCCGCTTGGGGTGCCTTGCGATGGACTGGCGTCCCGTCCTGGGTGTGTCCCCTCCCCCTCCGGCCTTCCGCCCTGTGTTGCCGGGTAGGCTCCGGTTCCCCGTGACCCCGTATGGGACAAGCGGTTCTGAAAATGTGTGTGTGTGTGTGTATTCCTCTTGATTCTGAAAAGGCATTTGACAGGGAATGTGAGACAGAAGTGTTCATGAATCACAAACAAAAAACTTCAGTATTTGGTCGGAAAAAAAACAGATCGATTAGCTTTTCAGTGTTTTCTCTTTCTGAACCACTAGCAATGTCAGCAGCTTCGCTTTAACAGCTTCGTGGTTTTACGTTTGCGCTTAAATGCAATGTTTTTGTACACCTTTTTGATAAATCTGCTGTGCTGAGAAAAATAAATACTTTGCTAGATAATGAAATAGAAAACAAATAAAACACCACATTCTTTTTACTAAATTTTACTAATCATTCTTTTTTGTAACTTTTCACTAAAGCAGCTTACAGCATCAGATTTGTATTCCAGTCTGCTTACAATACTTAAGTTCAGACCCCTACAATCCAAAGAAAGCTAAAGCCCTTGAGGGTTTCTCACCCGTTCCTTACCCAGTCGGCCTAGATGACGCGATGCTGTCCAGCTCGACAATGCTTCATTTAGCTCATCAGACAGCATTGGCATCAGTACAGCTCATACAGCGACTTTCCTCTCCGGTGCTCCCGTGTATAGCCTCGGATCCCCTAACTGCACTCGCTCGTGTCCTCGGTTCCCGGCCGGCGTTTGCCGTCGGCTCTCGCGCGCAGCGCTCAAGCGTTCCGGTTTGAGAGGATGTGAGAGAGAACTTCTCTGCGGAGCTTCTATTGCTTTCTAGAAATGGTTTAAACTGTGGGAAGAACTTCAAGCGTTTCCTTCACGGTCCCTTCATTGTGACGTGCGGAGCAGCAGCAGCTACGATACGGCCCAAGTTCTGCCTTCTCTTTTTCCACCCTCTCATCTGCGGTCCGCAGTTGTTCAGGCACGTTCCCGTCACCTGCACTGGCCCTGGAACTCCAAGACAGGCCGTTAACCTCATGGGCTCACGTTCTGTCGTGTTGCCCAAATAGTTCCAGTGCTTTCTTGCAACTTGCAGAGCCACTGCTGGCCGATATATTACCGTGAGACTTTCCTTCTGCGGGCGAAACAAAAGGCCACGTTTCTTTTGGCTGCTGTGTATTCTGATGAGGGAGAACATCCAGAGTGACTGAAATTTCAAGCTCTGTTCTCAACCCAAAATGCAGCTGCGGATGCTAAAATAATCTCATTTGCTTTGGGTCTGAATCAGTCTCTCTTAGATCGCTGCTCGCTGAAGAGTGTCCCGTCTCACCGCTGCGCTGCTGTAGCCCGGTGTCCTTGTACTGCTCTCTACTTGGGTAACATTCAGCTGGGATCACAAAGCACTTCATAGAGCCTCACTGTCAAAGACTGCAGTCTTCTCTAATGTTCTGTCCCTTTGGACAAATGACCGAATGCCCCTTTTTGATAATTGTTTTAAAATGCTAAAAACGACCAAATTATTCTCTTACGCTATGATATACATTTCTGTGTAACGCGAGTAAAAGTGTAGCACGCAGTGTGTCACAGTGTTCCATACTGGTAAAACGGGATAAAATGGCCCCTTAATAAGGAATCCCTTTAATAAATCAACTTCAATTAAAAAAAAGACAGAGTCAGTTATTTGCAGACAGTTTACATGTTCTCCTCCTGTTGACGTGGGTTTTCTCTGGATGCCTCGGTGTTCCCAGACACAGTCCAAAGATACTTGCCTTAGGTGAATTGATGACTTTAAATGACCTGTAACATTTATGAGTTACCGAGTGTGTGTAATTGCCCTGCGACACACTGGCGTCCCATCCGGAGCGTACCCTGCCTTCCATCTTATACTCCCCGGTGTGGGTTTCGGCGCCACAGCGACCCTGAGCTGGACAAGCAATTCAAGAGCTACTGACAAGGGCGAATACGTATTTTACAAAAGTGAATGTCTGAGTATTTCTCACAGTTAGTCTCTAAGCTTTAAGACTCGGGAAAACGTAGGGGCACCGAAGTGCCAATCAGAGAATGAACTCCAGCTGAGAGGAAAGGATTTGGAGCCCATGTGCGACTGGCAGCAGCGCTTGAGCGGAGCCCCGTTTAGTGTGGCAAAAGTGCACCGCACAGGAGAGCAGAGGACTTACTGGGGGGCTTTATCGTTCTGGTGCTTTGAACTTCCTGCGATGTTTTAAGCCCGGTGGACCTTCCTAAGTGATACAGTGGGCGCTGCAGGGTTCTGGGCACGATGGGCTTTGCCGACGTCTTGGATCAAGTCGGTGGCTTCGGACG
This sequence comes from Scleropages formosus, assembly GCF_900964775.1. Classification (NCBI taxonomy): domain Eukaryota; kingdom Metazoa; phylum Chordata; class Actinopteri; order Osteoglossiformes; family Osteoglossidae; genus Scleropages; species Scleropages formosus. The sequence goes on along the minus strand of NC_041809.1, from coordinate 37,866,607 downwards.
TTTCCAGTTCATTCACGTGGCGCTGTTATCGATACCGGGTCTTCTCATGGCCAGCCAGAACCTCCTGAACAACTTCACGGCCGGGATGCCCGGACATCGCTGCTCCGTACCTAACCGCACCTCCCTGGCGCTCAGTCACAACGTGTCGCTGTCGGAGCTGAGCGACGCCCAGATCCTCCAGGCCTTTATCCCCACGGCGGACGGGTCGCGGCTGTCCAAGTGCCGCAGGTACACGGAGGCGCAGTGGCACCTCGTAGGGACCAACGTGAGCAACGTCACAGAAGCGGACACCGAGACGTGTCCGGACGGGTGGACGTACGAAAAGACGGAATTTCTAAAAACTATAGTCACCGAGGTAAGAAGTGCCGTTCGTGACAAATTTCCAGAACTGGAGACTTGAGGGGCGCATTGGTTTCGGTGGAAATGTGAAAAAGTTTAGCATCCCATATAAAAGAGAAACATAGATATCAGCAGATGTGCACACCTGTTTGTATTTACAGTATATTAAACTACACCGTTAGATGTAGATGCATTTATTCCGAAAAGTTCTTCACTCTAACTGTCAATCTGAAGGCTTTTCCACTCATTTTCCCTATTTAGCCAGCAGTACGCGTTAAAATTAAAAGTTATTATCTAGCACTTGGCATCTAAGTTACGTTCGGGCTGCACAACATCTGCATTTTCACTGAAGGTTGGCAATACTCTTAAACTTTGGGAAGTCTTGCACCTGTTCTAATCATTTCTGAATTTCAATTAATTGTCTGAGTGAAACTAAAGGTTTTAATTCTCTATTAAACCTTGTAAACTTGAGAATGATTATGAACCGATTATCAGACACAAGCAGTGAATGGTAAGAACTGCGATCAACAAGGGTCAATAGTAGGAGGCCATGTGGTATTAGGGCAACGGCCCCGACAGCTACGCTGCACTCAGTCTCAGAAAGTATGATTTTGGCCGTGTCGCAGTGGGACCTAGTGTGTGCCCTCGGACCCCTCCGACGGATGAGTCAGACCATCTACATGGGAGGTGTTCTTGCCGGAGCCATCATCTTTGGGGGTCTCTCAGACAGGTAACCAACCCCTCTTCCGTAGCAAAAACACTAGACAGCAGCACAGTTACAGTGAAACGTTCACGCTGTATCATTAGTACCTTGGTTGTCCTTTAAGCACCAGTGATCATGAAATTTCACCAGGTGAGCTGTCTTTGATACAGAAAGAGTCATTGTCATAATCACATACCCTTCAAACTATGTAATCATGTCCAGTTGAAATGAGTTCTGTCTTCAAGAGGCACTGGTAGTGTGTTGGTTAATGTGAGTGCTTGTGGATCCAAAGGTTGCAGGTTTGATCCCCACCTACAGCTGTAGTTCCCTTGAACAAGGTGCTTACCCTGAATTGTTCCAATAAAATTACCCAGCTGAATAAACCGGTGAATCATTGTGCGTTGCTTTGGACAAAAGCATCAGCTAAATGAAGAAATGTAAGACCCAAGAAAAACGAGTCCTAAGTGTTTTTCCTAGTGGCCCTTGGCTTGCATGATATTTTATGCCGGTAATTCTTACCCCTTTCTAATTAACTGTAACTACTGTATTTCTTTGTCTTGAACTTGCTTATGCCGAGCCCAGCGGGAGCCAAACAGCTCTCAGTGCTGGATTAACATTCTCCAAATACCACTGAGTCTATTTCCAGTGCTTAGCATTAATTTCAACTCGTTGAACCTTCATTTATGCACAAAACTACCTACATGCAGGTACAGCAGACTATGCGTTTCCTTTCAGGGTGGAATGACACACCACTGATGCTTCCCTGGAAAGACTCTGTGCCTTGCTCCTGAAATCTAATCCTGAGGGGCCCTTGTACAAGTCTACTGATCTACCTCATCAATTACCTGCGCAAAATCCATGTGGTCCCTAACTAGAGTAATTTACACCGTTTCGCCTACTAAGGTGCCAGCTGCATACAGAGTGCTGGAAAACGAGTGCATCTACTGACCCAGATGGTTGGAACAGAGGAATTATGCTGTACACTATTAAAAAAGCTTGAATTCCAGTGGAACTTCCAGTACTAGTCTGTCTCCTTGTACATACTGTAGTGTGACGTAAAAAGTGGAAAGCATGAATAAAGGTAAATGAATAAATGCAATTGTCTGCTCGCTAAGAGCCACAGAGAGTAAAAACGTTTGCGCTTATTCATTTTCATGTCATTATTCACTTTTGCAGATGCCTTTCTCCAAAATGAGATTCAGCTCAGAGAATAAAAAGGGACGTTCCACCAGTGACAAAGAGCTTTAGATACTAACATGCTGTGGTTAAAGTGCTGCTGGTTTAAAACCCGTAGGCTTCCGCGGCTGGTGCCAACTGACTGGGAGTTTTGTACTTCTGGATTAAACCGCGTCGTGTGGGACACTGGTTCCAGCGTTTTGCTTCTCCTGCTGGAAGCTGCGACATCCTTGACGATGCTTCCAACAGGAGAAGCGAAACGTTGGAACCAATGTCCCACACGACGCGGTTTAATCCAGAAGTACAAAACTCCCAGTCTGCTGCTGGTATGTTCGGTACCCTCGCTTTGCTGGAGCATGTTAATGAAGTAGGTGACTCTGGAAGCAACAGAAAATCACATCATTTCATAGATAAAAGACGGATGGTGAAGGACACACTCATGAAGCTGTGAGGAGTTTGGGAGGGAAATCGGTCTAAAACGTCATTTTGAGACCCTTCTTTAATGCTCAGAGAGATTCGCCAGTTCTGAGGGACAGAGGGAGTTCGTCCCACCACGCTGGGTCCGAGACAGAGAATTATTAGTGGAATAAGTAGACGATGCAATCTATCCAGGAATTTTAATGTCTATAGGAGTCATTTGTTCTTTGAAAAACAGTTAATTTCTTCTCTTGTTCATCCTTAACATTTCTGTGAAGGGAAACTTATACAGCACCTTAGTTCCATTTTCGTTTGGGTGACCCGTTCCACAAAACCTGCACCGGAGCAGACGATGTCTTCATGAACGGATGTGTTCTTTTGAGCCCATATCTTCTCATAATCATGATGCATGACAATATTAAAACATATTACTGCGCATTTCATTCATACCTGTAGCTTCCCGGTTAAATTCTAATTTGCATTCAGTAATTGTTTTGGCGCAGGAGTAATAAAAGGATCATTTTTCTGACACGTCCTTGTCTTTCGCACCTCTTCCTTCCTGTCCTGTGCCACCCTGTAGGTTTGGTCGAAGAGCGCTGCTCATCTGGTCCCACTTCCAGCTGGCCACCCTGGGCACCTGCACAGCCCTCTCCCCGAGCTACCTGGCCTACTGCATCCTCCGCTTCCTGACGGGCATGTCTGTGTCGGGGGTCATTCTGAACGCCTTCTCCCTCCGTGAGTCGCTCCATCTCCCTTTATACGCTGCACAGCACATTCTGGAGGATTTCCCTTTCGCATCATCCTGACTTTTCACACCAGCTGGTCCTCAGTCCTGGTCCTGCAGGGTCACTGAGCGTCCCTGGTCCTTCTAGGTCTCGGTCAAAAGAGTTGGTTTCAAGTAGTTTTGCTGGGGAAGATTCCATGGGAATCGATTTCTTTCATTTATTCATTTAGCGGATGCGTTTCTCCAAAGCAACTTATAATGTTAATTTATTCACCCATTTATACAGCGGGGTAATTTTACAGTAAGTATTTTGCTCAAGGGTACTACAGCTAGAGGTGAGATTCAAAGCTGCAACCTTCGGCTCCAAAAGCCAGCAGCTCTAACCACTACGCTACCAGCTGTCCCACTTTCGTCTCTCCTGCGGTGCAGCTGGGGACACTGGTCTAACAGGAGCGCTCGGGTTTCACAGTGTAGGAATCAGGGCTTTATGAGAGCACTTACACGTCCAAACAAAGACTAAAAATGCACTTTGGTGGCAGAGCTCACACTGACTTTGAACTTGGACCTTAAATGTCTGCTGATGGCTCTTGCTAGCCTCCAAAATGTGAAAGGCAGCAATATTTCATCTTCGTCAGTCTAGGCCATTTATTTCAAGACTGGGAGGGGCAGGTTCCACGGCCTTGCACCGTTGCGTTAGGCACACGAGTTTCAGCCAAAGGTTTTTAACTTGACGCTGTACAAAGACTCTACGGTTTCATATTTTTCAACTTGAGCAAATGTAAATTTTTCTCTTGCCGGCTTCTGCCACCGGTAGAGTAAAGAGTGGGTGTGAGAATGGGAGCATTACCATTTGCCTGTGCCCACAGAGATGGAGTGGATCCCCACCAAGTCACGCACAGTGGTGGGATCGATCGCTTCCTTTTTCTTCACCGTCGGCCAGGTGGTCCTGGCAGGTGTGGCCTACAGTCTCCGAGACTGGCGCCAGCTCCAGGTTGCTGTCTGTGCTCCTTTCTACATCTTCTTCATCTGCAGCTGGTGAGGCATTTTTACGAACTCTTTTGGAATTCCCTACTGGCTGACTGAAGGACATGGGTAGCGAAGAGGTTATTCTCCAGTGCAGATCCAGTTTGAGCTGTGCAAATGGTCAGTTCTCACTGGGAATTCTACAGCGGTGCAATTATTGCATAACAGGACAGTTTAGCTGGTTACAATATTATTGTAATGTTGTCGAACCCAAATTAACTATTAATTAATGAATTGTGCAAGGAACTGAGTTATGTCCTTTACCACTTTTGGTGCACCTCCGGTCGGTCTTCCGAGGGTTTAAACTGGGCAGGGTACCTTTGCAGTGAGCCATCGCATACTCTCCCCCTACAGACCTGTGTAGACTGCTGATAAATGAAACAGCTTGTAATTTTTGTAAAAAAGTGTGTAAAAACTAAGTGATACAGTCATTGAATTCAATGGTGGCATTCGGCCCAGGGTGTTCCCTGCCTCTAACCCTGTGCTTTTGGGATAGATTAATCTGGAAATGTGTGTAAAAATCTTTCATGAAAGCATAAAATATTATTATAGTGTTGTGCGACACAACTGAACTGTTAATGAACGTTGTTATGAAGATAACTAATAAATTCCGTATCTTTCGTCTGCTTCCAGGTGGTTTTCTGAGTCGGCTCGTTGGCTGGTGCTGAACCGCAGGTCGGCCGAAGCCCTCAAACACATCCATCGCGTGGCGAGGATTAACAAGAGACCAGAGATGGTGGAAAAGATTACACTGGAGGTAAAGGCGTCGCGCGACAGCACGGGCGGGAGAGGAGACGAGAGCCAGAGGACGACGTGACACGGAGGGTTTTTGGGGGAGAATATCGGTGGGGTTTTAACACGTGATGGTGGATAGATCCACGGACACAATTTGCTCTGACTTTGCAGGTCTTGGAGTCACACATGCACAAAGAGGTCCAGTCCAGCACTACTGTCTTCACAGCTTATGATTTGATGCGCACTCCCGTGATGAGAAAAATATCTGTCTGCCTGATCTTCGTCTGGTGAGACTAATGTTCTTTAAGACAGTAATACCACAGGTGTGCAAACACTGGAAGTGTGAATCGTAAATAACTGCTGGGCCACTTGGCAGGAGGGTGACGCGTATAATTTCTTTCCGACACGGGACAGGTTCTCCACCAGCTTTGCCTACTACGGCCTGGCCATGGACTTGCAGAAATTCGGTGTGAACATTTACCTGGTTCAGCTGATTTTCGGGGCTGTGGATTTCCCAGCCAAACTGGGAGCCCTCATGGCGCTAACTTTTGTGGGTCGAAGGGTCACTCAGAGTGCTTGTCTCTTCTTGTCGGCTATAGTCATCTTTGCCAACATCTTTGTCCCCGCAGGTAAGAGATGTTACAAATGATGCTAAAGTATTGCTTTCTTTTGATCCTTTTTTGAAACTGAAGAATGTGACCGAATATGGATGTGCGATCTTTGTGCTTCCGAGCGCAGAGCTGCAAACGGTACGAACCGCCCTAGCTGTGCTGGGGAAGGGATTCACTTCCGCTTCCTTCACCTGCGTCTACCTGTACACCGGAGAGCTGTACCCCACCGTGATCAGGTACCACATGAAGTTTCCTTTAGGATGAGCACTTAGTGGACTTTTCCGTTTTCCGGGAGACACCCGCACATGCAACGGCCGTTCCACCTACACCCGCTCCCTCCAGGCAGACAGGAATGGGTTTCTCCTCCACCATGGCTCGCGTTGGTTCCATGGCAGCACCAGCGGTGCTGATTCTGGAAGACGTCCTGCCTGCCCTGCCGAGCATCATCTACGGGGGCTCAGCGGTGTTGGCGGGCATCTTGGCCATCTTCCTCCCCGAAACCCTCAACGTTCCCCTGCCGGACACCATTGAGGATGTAGAGGAGAAATGGTAGGGCCTCAAAGGAGCATCTCTGGCTTTATAGTCAATGTACAAAAATGGTTCGGAACAGTTATGTGTCTCTTCTGTGTAGGTTGTTGATCAGACTCAAATCCATTAGTGCTGCTTTCCAAAACAGTTCTCAGATACTCCTTAAAATTCTTTCCAGTCTTTCTCCCTGTTCTGTCTAGAATGACCTCCAGAATCTTTTCTCTCCTGTTGCGCTCGCCACCTCGTGTGGTACTCATCATCTCCAAAGGCACATATTTTAAACCAGATACCTTTGCTGTAAAGGGTTTCTCGTAAGAGAGCCGAAAGCTTGACGACCAAAGTCCAGGGTACAAAGGAACAATAATAACGCACCAAATAACATATTGACAAATAATGTTGTGAACAGCGATTAGGGGTTTGATGTTTAGCCACGGTGTGTTTCAGTGTGTTCTGGTGCGTTCTAGGGCCAAGAGCAAGGACGAAGGTGACGCTATAAAGGACCAAGGACAAAGGCAGACAGTGGCCATGGAAGACATGAAGGAAAACCCAGAGGTTGATGGAAAAGCTACGGGGCTGAATGCCTTGTGAGAATAATTCTAATCAGAATGAAGACACGTGAGACATGCTGACACACTGATTACGCTGGAAATATGAGTATTTTACACACTGGACAGATGAAACACTGCCGCGCTGCTTACGTGATTGATACACAATATACACTGACACACCAACTACATACAAGAAATAAATCGTTTCTGAACCCTTTGGGATTTTTCTGGATTTGTCCATGACTTCTAAAATGTGATCGGATTGTCATATTATTACAATAATAAAGACAGTTTGATTGCAGAAAGAGCACAAGCAAATTGCACATTTTCATCTCTCGTTTTTCTCTCGCAGAAAAATACAATTCTGGCATAAGCTTCTGTATTCTTTTCCACAAAAGTTCTACAGAACCGTACTGTATACTGGCTTTTTCAAAACATTTCTAAATATTTATTTGTGCAAGTAATTGCCATTTGCTTGTTAAACATTTACTCTTATATGAACTGTACTATAATTGTTTGTATGAGCGCAATCTTACTGTAACAAATCCCATAAGTTTCATATGGTGCACCAGTTACACACGATTTTCGACTGACTTGCTGCATCCATCCCCCCAGACCTCGTGAACCGCAAACCCACTGTACTCCTCCATGGGTCCGTCAACGTGAGCCGTAGCACTACTCGCAAGAGTGTTTTCGTTCGTCTCATAAAACCACGAGGCATCACGGCTCATTCAGTTGTCAGATGAGAGAGCACAGAACAAGGATGTAAACGTTAACAAACGCAAACAGTGCTGGTAATATTCGCTTTTGAGTTTGACGGTATTGTTGCGAGCAGGCCGAACACGAGCAGACACAAATGCTCATATGGATCCAGCGGAGAACCTTGAACAGCTGCCTTATCCCCTACATGCTTGCAGGTAAATCCAAATTCTTTGCTTTTGGGCTCTCTAGGCACTGCACTAGAAGCTGCAGCAGGATCCTATACATATTTTGGTGAGGTGTGGGAATTCTGGACTGTCAGCAATGAACCTAGTCCTCAGATGAAAACTTTTCCACAACTTTGACGCTCTGCATTCCTACAATTAGGCAGCAGAATTAATGCTCTTACAGAATTGCTGCATAAGTAAGTCGTAAGCTACAACGCCCCCCCGTCTATATTAATCCCAAACAAGTATCTCAGATTGTAAAGCAGCACCTATAATGTCAGCTCCAGCAAAGCGAGCAAAGTTAAAGAAAATCTTTGTCTCTACAATGCTCTAATGTATGGGGGGAAAGCAGCTCAAGAGTATTAAAGCAGCTTCCTTCCTTAGCTACTTAAGAGAGGAACTTTATTGCACGTAATAAAATATAAAACTAAGGGCAGCATAAGAAAGTGCCAAATAAAAATGTGTGCCACTGCCATCAAAACATTGATGTGGCCTTTTTACATGTACAATTTCAGGCCATTGAATGTCTCAGTGGTGCAACTAAGATGACAAGTTGAGGTAGGATACAACAACACAGAGTCTCTAGGGATCGGAACCCAGCAAAGCTCCCTGCTGCCTTCAGACTTGCGACACATAGAATTCACCCACCGAGAGGAAGAGAACGACTTCGCCTTGTCTCATCTGCGCTGGACGTGTTTAAGTGTGATCTGTTTGTCCAGAACTCGTTGCATCCAGCGTGTTTATGTTGTCCTGCGCCACCCCTGTTAGTCTTGTACAATCTGTCATACCAATTCAGGAGATATTTTAGCACTTCAGATTACATAACTAAATTTGGGCTCAAAAACATGTACAAATGGAGAGTTGTTGTTTCTTCTGGCTGATTTGCAGGAAAAAAAATATTCCTGTACAAGGTAATGCTATTCGCATTCAGTAAATGCGAGGAACCCTTTCCTCATTGCATTGCACGAGACCATTGTCACCTCATGGATTTACGTTAAAGTATCTGTAGTTTATATCTGAATAAAAATAACTCAGCAACTGGCAGACAGAACAAAAACCAAATCAAATTTTAATTAAGCGATCATTCTGTGTTCACATTTCACTACCGTTTAATTTCTCGCTGTTTACGACAACTGAATTTGCAAGCACTCCTTAGCAAAGCTACAGGGGCATGAAAGCAGAAACAAATCAGACATGTAACATTTGATATCTGAAAATCAGAAACCACATTAATTTAACAGCTTAATAGGGTAGTTATTACATATCTGAAAGTGCAACTATTTCTCGAAGCAGTTGACATGTACTGGAAGCATCTGCTTCTGGAAAGTCAGTTCAGTCTTTACAGTATTTCACGCTGGCTGTTTTGTAAAAGTGCTCCCTCCAGGCACGAGTGGAGAAAACAACACCAGTGTTATGTTCCGGGCCTCACTGCTTCATGCCCTGGCTGTGTAAGGGCTCCTCCTCTGCACTAGGCTCTGGCTCGGACTCCGTAGCTTGCTGTAGCTCTCTGGGGCCCGACTCAAGTCGGAACAGAATAGGGGTTCGTCCCAAGATGGGGTTGGTTTCTTGCAACCCGGAGATCCACTTGGCTAGGGTGGCCTGGTCTGCTTGGCCAGCCATGCACATAGCAAACACTGGTCCTTCCTCCACTGTCAACACACAAACAATTTAGTTACAATTCAGGTTTTACAAGGAACATATGATGTAAATAAGAAAAAAAACTACTACATGGCAGTGAATTTCTGTTTTACTGTATCAACTGCTACATTAGAAAACCCTGAAAGGTACATTTTGCTCAAGTCTCTAAACACAAGTACTTTTTTCCACTAGGGAAAACATGGTGATAGTATTACAATGTTGGAAAAATCCATTAACCTTCATCAACATCAAAGCTGTCAAGATCCCCAAAGTCCCGATCCAAATCCAGGTCAAGTTCTAGTGGATAAAAGAAACTCCGCTCTGGATCTATAGATTCCTCCACCTAGCAGATAAGACAAAGAGAATTAAGCGTGCAGCATCCGAAGAAATAAGACCAGCTATATGCAATACCTGAAGGAGGGTGTTGGTGAGATCATCCAATTCACAGTTGCCATCTGATTTTTTCCTATATTTGCTATGGTTACAATAATATTTCATGATATACAGGCAAAAATTAATACATTCCAAGGAACTAAAATCAACGATCACTCACACACACACACGCAGAGGCTGAAGCCGCTTGTCCCGAGTTGGGTTGCGGCAAGCCGGAGCCTAACCCGGCAACACGGGGTGCAGGGCTAGAGGGGGAGGGGACACACCCAGGACGGGACACCAGTCCGTCACAAGGCACCCCAAGCGGGACTCGAACCGCAGACCAGCCAGAGAGCAGGACCCAGCCAAGCCCGCTGCGCCACCGCACCCCCTCAATAATTACATTGCCATCTAAATTAAAAAAAAAAAGAACAGTTTCAAAATTTAGAAAGAAAGAAAGAAAGTTGAAATAGGAGGGCTTATTTAAGAGTCCCAGCCAAACCTTTTCCTCAGGCGGGAGAGGGTCGGCCCTGAGCACATAGTAGTGAACACAGGTCTTCCTGAGCCACAAGGGAAAGGGACCTTCGACAAACACCGGCCTGCTGGGGTTGTGCTCGGCCAACAGCCGTCGCTGCTCCGGACTCTGAATGCCTGTTATTCACGACAGTGTAGCTGAGGTCAACTTTGGGAATCAACTAACGAAAAGTTCCACTAATTACCGTGATTATTGCATCTGCATGCATACAACTTGTACATTAAAAAGTTCAAGTGGTTTATACCTACGACATGTGGGCGTGACACCTTTTCCCCAGTCTCAGACACTTCTGTAGAGGGGAACTGAATGGAGACCCAGGAAAATTGGGGGGGGGGGGGGGGAATACAGCATAATAATCACTAAAAAATCCCTAATAAAACATAAATTGTGAAAGATTGATAGAATTCTTTGCGTTTTATGCGGAAACACACAGCTCCCTAAATAAATATTATGATGCCAAGGATGACAAATGGGGAGCAGACCTGGTAGACTGCGACGCGGGCATCTAGGTCATGCGCAATGCGATTGAGACTGAAGCGAGCGAGGTCCACGGGATCCCGAGGCAGCTGTAGGGGGACGGGGTAGGGGTTCGCATGCTTGAACTTCGGGAACCAGTACATCATCCGCTGATACTTCCGCATAGGGTGGCTCTTCTCTCCAAAGATCTGCACAAGGAGGACCTTGGTTTCCACATTAGGCATTAACCCTAAAATGTTGAACAAAGTCGCAAAAATTTACAGTCCATTTTATTGCGAAATATAAACTTTGGGCAAACGGTGGTCTTATGGAAAAAAAAAAAAAAAAAAAAAAACTTACTTTACCAAAAAATTACTTTGTACTATCCTTGTTGTTTTGATCCGTGAACTACATAATGCATACGCACAACAGAACACATTATAATGATTCTAATTCTGGTCTTACATCCACAAAATGATTGAAAGTGAATCGCCTCCTCACCTTACAAACACAATTGGAATTGCAAATCTGTTAAATTGTTCATGAGTCCAAAGTCACTTTTGCAAATGTGTCACAATTAATACGTAAAAGCTTAATAGCAGACATCCACTTATTGAGTTAATTCTGTAAATGCTTTGTACGTGTCTATTAAAGAACAGGTTGTAAAACTATTTCAATATCTTATTAACATCAAAGTACTTTGCACGTGACAACGACGGACACACGTGGAGAAGAACGAACACATTCTGGAGGCACTCTGGTATCAGCGTGAACACTGACTCGATAGTCCTTGACATTAAACGTTATAAGATTAAAATTAAAACTCCTACGACGACTGAGATGCGTTGCCTCCTCAAACTAATATTCAAAGCGGATTGTTCACAGAGAACACGCTCCACCATTCTCATCGTCTCGTCACCGATCTCCGGTAGTCTCTCTCTCTCTCTCTCACACACACACACACCAGACCAGACCAGACCAGGCACCTGCTGCTGTAGACACCGAAGAAGAAGTGAAGAGAATTAAGCCGGGAGCTCCACACACTCCTAGTATTGTGTTTTGGTGTGTTTTACTGCCTGCTCCCAGCTGCTGGGCATGGAAACAAAACGCAACGTCGCTTTCACTTCATGACAGACGTTTTAGAAAATAACCGAGAAGTGCAGATCATAAGAAAAAGAACGTTCTTCTTGTGTCGTCGTCGAGAACTCGTAAGCGCAACGCCGGGAGCGGGAGCAGCGCGCAGGCAGCTAGTAGGAGAAACCCCACGTTTGAGACGCACCGTAGTTCTCCATCTGCTCCAGCACCTGGATGGCGCACTCCTGCTGCCGAGGGTAGTGGTTGAACATGCGCTGGATGAAGTTCCGTGGCACAAACACCTCTTTGGGGAAAACATCCAGGAGCTTGTTATAAACAGCGATATCGTGCTCTACTCCAAAATCGGGCATCTTCCTCAAAGCAGCGTATATGAACTCCACGTGGCCGCGTCTCCGGACGTCCCTCCGAACGAAGACGTCCAGCAGGCCGTCGAACGCGGCCTTGGTCCCGGCCTCCCGGGCGGCCCGTTCGAACGGGTCGTCGTCGTCGTCGTCGTCGGCTACGAGGGATCGCTCCCGTTCCGGCTTCTCGTCGTAGCCGGTCCTCACGGGTCGGCTCTTCTTCTTCGCAACCGTACCGCTGACACGGAAAGTCCTTAAGATCTAAAATGAAAGCAGTAAAAAAAAAAATCACTCAGGAGACAAGTCAGAGTTTCAGCTCAGCTTCCACTTCCCCACCACCAGCTTCTTAGGACTGAAGGAAACGACGGGCCGCCTCGTTTTCAGGAGCATGAGCGTAAGAATAAATAAATGTTGTAAGACATACAGCGAGAGATAAAGTAAAGCTCTGGAAAGCTGCTCTTGAGGAAAGTGTAGTGGAGCTCTGTCTGTGGAGAAACACACACACACACACACACATCACCTGAGCAGCCGGTCCCAGGTTCGAGCAGGGCCAGGACGCGCCAGGTACCAGGGCTTTCGTGCTCATCATGAACCGCACAAAACAACGACGTGTAGAATTCATTGCTCTGCCAACCCGGAGACCCTAAAGCTGTCAGGTCTTCTGTTGGAGTAATTTACACGTCACTACTACACTACTAGTACAGTACTGCTCCGTCGACGTGCTGCTGCTGCTACTGACCAAAATATCTGTCTTCTCTTTGCCTCCAGTCGAGATTCACGTAATAAAGTTGATCATTAGAACAGAGAGCGTGTGTGTGCGTAAAACTCCCAGACAGCGAGTTCTGGTGACGGTGATGATGATCATTTAAAAATAACGCTTCTTCATGATTACGAATCAAATATCAAAACACGCCGCTACACGAAGGCATCTTTTAACAGATAGGAAGGGAAAACGCCACGTTCTAAGAGCTACATACGTGCTGTATTCTACGGGAAGACACTAGTAATAACAGAAAAAAAGGATAAAACAAGTCATTATGCGACTCAAATAAGGTCCGTATCCTTCAAACGTGCCTTCGTGCGGCCCTCCATGTTTCTTCCAGTGACGTAACGTCTGCAACGGATCTGATTGGCTGCAGTGACGAGCTCCGCCCCCTTTTTGTCAACCAATGATAGATCCGCTGTTATCCGCGACAAAAGAGCCGTGTGCCGGTAGAGCTGCTCGTGCGCTGGTGTTTATTGTAGTGAAGATGAATTAATTACTACATTCACACATAGATTCGGGGATATGGTGGCGCGGCGGGTTTGCCCGGGCCCTGCTGTCTGGGGGGTCTGGGGTTCGCGTCCTGCTTGGGGCGCTTAGTTTGCGACGGACTGGTGTCCTCTCCTAGGTGTGTCCCTTCCGCCCTCTCTCACTGTGTTGCCGGGTTAGGCTCCGGCTCGCCGTGACCCCGCTCCGGAGAAGTGGTTGCTGGCGTTGGTTTATTCATAGAGGAATTGTTTTTATGCACGATTACAGCTTTCATCATTTCTAACAGGTCATTTATTTAATCATAAATTAATGAAAACAACCCCCCTACGCTTAGAATTCCCTCACTGCTCTTTGACAAACTAGTTTGGGAAACTGGTACTAGCGAAATTAATTTCTGTTTGCAAAGTTTAATATTTTATGCTGCGCACACCGGTTATCATTTTAAACTGGACAGTGTGTGCATTCATCGCCTAAAGTGCACCTCCTGCTATCGCGTTCAACTTGGAGTAGGAAGCAGTTCGTTGGCGGGTCGGTTTGTACGTAACACCTATTGGTCCTACGCGACGTTTCCCGGGTAAAGTCCGAGCACCGAACTTCAGTTCCGCTGCACTGTCCCGTGAGCGCAACGCTGCAGCACACAGTTCGACCGCAGGGCGGCGTATGACGCCCCCGGGAAAGGTCCCCTCCCAGCCCCTGCTGTTAGTGGTTCTCTCAAGCCCGAGTGTTCAGATTGCTTACGGAGGAAAAGCCATGTGCTCGCGCGCTGCACAAAAACCGCTCTGCGCAAGAGAGATTCTCGGGTGGACTTACGGACGGCGGCACTGGCCGTAACGGCGAGGATCCGCTGCGAAGTCCCGCCGGCATAAAAACTGTGATCGGAGCAGTGAAGAAAGAGTGCGAACAGGCTGGGCCAGTGTGTGTGTGTGTGTGTGTGTGTGTGTGTGTGTGTGTGTGTGTGTGTGTGGCAAAGAAAAAGGTGGGGGGGACAGGAGGAGGCTACCTGCGCGGACACTCAGCTCCGACACCCCGTCACTGACACGGAGGCGCTGCTGCTGTGAACTGCGCTGCTCTGCGCGGCACCAGCAGCAAAGGGAAACTACACAGTAGCCGAGTCGAGTGTGTTTTTCCACCTCGATGCGCTGCGCTGCTCATTTCCTGGATTTGCTTTTGGGCATGCATGATGATCATAAAGGCGAATGAAGCGCTGTAAAACGGTGTAAAACGGTGCGGCGCACAGTGCGAGACACACGGCGACACACACTCGACTCGCGCTGAGAAGACCGATAATCATAATATATCCGATGCCGCACGGCGCCCTCGGGACACTCGACTCTGCTGCTGCTGGTTCTCGGCGAAGAGAAGAGCTTCGAGGGGAGAAGATCCGCGTGTTCAAGTGACGGCGAACATCTCGGAGGAGCGACCGAGAGCCCCGGACATGGACGGTTTGGGCAACAGTCTGGGTGAGTGACTGAGTGGGTGGGTTTGGTTAGGTTAGGGTTACGTTAGGGTTACGTTAGGGTTAAGGTGGGTGAGTGTTTCTCTCTGACAGTTCAGCGAGCGAGCTACTTTTGTTTTGTGTCGAGCGGCTTGTTTCTTCCCTCCTCAGCCCTTCCTTCCACGCGTGGGCTTTTCTACTTTCTACTTCTTCTGCTGCTCCCGTGGCCACGATCATGTCACTCGGCGCGAAAATACCGCCGCAGCACTAGGCGAGCGAGGGTGGCGAACGAAGTGCGAAGGTCCGAACTCGCTCGCTCTCTGTAGCTCGACGACAGACAGTGAGTCCGGCATCGATCGACGCGGCTCTGTCGCCTCTTCTTGCGCGGATTTCGGTCACTTTCAGTCACTTACTGCCGTGGGCGACACGTTCCTCGGGTAGGATGATTGATGGTCCGTCGCGATGCTGCCAAGAAGAGCCTTAAAGAGTTAATGCAGCCGAACGGAAAAAAGTGCGCAGTTGGGGGGGAAAACTCAGCGCTCACACACTGTAACACACACTGTAACACACGCTGTAACACACGCTACTTACCACGTGCGCTGTCAGTCCGAGCTGCACAGATTGACACTCTGCGGTACAACAGAAGGTGCCGCGTCATCGGACACCTGCAGCGTTCGGTCCACTGAGCCGCACAGTGAAGCGGTAACTTTGTATCCACACTGGACTGGTTTTTTTTTTTTTTCTTTTTCTTTTTTAATAATAGCTGTTGCCAAACACACGACGCGGCTCATTTCCGCCGATCCATTAGCAGCAGGTGGTTTACTGTGTGTATTATTGTTCAGAGTTGTGGCTTTGCGATTAGAAGGTTCTTGGTTCGAATCCCACTCATGCCTTTGCCCTCCCGCTCAGGTTGGACTCTGAATTGGTACAATAATAATGCTTTCAGCGCTGCCCAGGCTGGTTAGCTCAGTTACATCGTGGTGCAAATAACGCCAGGTCGGGGGTTTGACCCCCCACTGAGCTGTTACAGCTTCTTGTTCTACCATTTATAATAAAACTCCTTTATCATATACAGTCCTGTCCACTGTGATCTGAATGCAAAAGTGAAACATACCTAGTGTATGAAAAATGTGATACTGTCAATAGGTCGGGGGTGCGGTGGCGCAGTGGGTTGGACCGCAGCCTACTCTCCGGTGGGTCTGGGGTTCGAGTCCCGCTTGGGGTGCCTTGTGACGGACTGGCGTCCCGTCCTGGGTGCGTCCCCTTCCCCCTCCGGCCTTACGCCCTGTGTTGCCGGGTAGGCTCCGGTTCCCCGTGACCCCGTAAGGGACAAGCGGTTCTGAAAGTGTGTGTGTGTGTGTGTGTGTGTGTCAATAGGTCTTTAACAGCTAGTAGTGCAGTGGTTACAGCTGTTGCCTTTGGACCCAAAGGTTACAAGTTCAAATCCCACCTCCATCTCTAGTACACCTGAGCAAAGTACTTACCCTGAATATACACACACACATGTCGTCTGAACTGCTTGTCCCACATGGGGTTGCGGGGAGCCGGAGCCTAACCTGGCAACACAGGGCGTAGGGATGGGGGGGGGGAACACACCCAGGACGGGATGCCAGTTGGCCACAAGGCACCCCAAGCGGGACTCAAACCCCAGACCCACTGGAATGATGAATTTCACTGTTACATATAATTGCTTTTATTAGTTTAGCTATGGGGGGTGCGGTGGCGCAGTAGGTTGGACCACAGTTCTGCTGTCCGGTGGGTTGGGGGTTCGAGTCCCGCTTGGGGTGCCTTGTGACGGACTGGCGTCCCGTCCTGGGTGTGTCCCCCTCCAGCCTTACGCCCTGTGTTGCTGGGTTAGTCTCCGGTTCCCCGCGACCCCGTCTGGGACAAGCGGTTCTGAAAGTGTGTGTGTGTGTGTGTGTGTGTAGTTTAGCTATTACTTTCATAAATAGCAAATCAGTTTAAAGTTTCTCTCTCCACCCCAAATAGTTTAGCTGCCCTCTGGTTTCCTGACAGGGCAGCTCTACTTACATGAACTTTTCTCCCATGTTACATACTGTATTTACCCCATCTAGTGTCATCCTTTGTAGGAAACTCCAAACCTGCAACCCACAATTATGCAGACCTGTTTTCTGTGACAGCTGAAGCTTGTTATTTTAGGCTTTGCGGTAGCACTTCACGAGGACCTTGTGGGGTCTTTTAGTGTTTTCTCTAGCTAAGGTTATACAGCGTGTTTAATATTTGAAAAGGATCTGTTCACAATACACTTATTGTTGTGGATGTAGCTTCAGGCTGCCCCACCTTGTGTTTTTGCTTAATATCCCATAAAAAGGTCTAGAAGTGGAAACCAGGACCATCTGTTGTGCGATACACACTACTTTCTAAACGCAAGTACCTCAAGTCCGTATTCCTGTTTGAGACTTTTACTCTCTGTCCAGCTGACCGGTCACACGTGTGTGTGTGTGTGGATGAAATAGCGCTCAAGTGTGTGTTGAGAGCCACATTAACTTTCCCCACTTGTGGCTGAAAGTGAACCTACAGCGTGATGGTGCTGACCTTGTCACTCTAGTTTACCGCCTGCATGATCAGAGCCTTGGGTGCAGTATGCAGGATGCTGTAGCACTGTCTGCACTATAGTAAGTTCACTTACCTGCAAGGAAAAGTTCTAAGAGACACACAGCATTAAAGAACAGCAAGTTTTTAGGAATCTAATGACACGTAATAAAAAGGTGCCTTTTTGTGCTGAGTCATTTCGCTGTCACACACTCGGCGACAGAGGAGCTATATTGTGCAGAATCTGCGTTTAACACTTTACCTCCACTTCAGTTGATCACCCTTTTTGTGTGTTTCTGAAAGTTGGGTTACCCTGCGAGATCATCTTTTGAACATTCTCATCACGTCGAAGGGGACTTCTGTTGCGTAGGAGCTGCAGCACACAGGAACCCTTCAGGTCATGTTGGTAAAAATCCAAGGTTTTTTTTTTTTTCCTTTTAAAAAAAACACATAAAACGGTGGCAGAAGATTCTAGGAAACAGCACTGGGAAAAAGGCACCTACTGTGCTGTGTGTCTGCAAAGAAGTGGTCACTGGGAAGCCAAATAATAACCCCAAGGGGTGTGTGCTGGGAATGTTTGTTGCTAGTGGGGATAAATCCTCACTTGGGGTTGAAACGGATAAAAATAACCAGTTTAAACGGTTCTCTCCAGATTTCAGCACGTATCCTAACCCTGTTTTATTATAGTAGGGGAGGGCAGCCTTAGCGCCGTGCGCCCGCCTTAGTTGGTACCAGCTGTGGCTCCTTAATAATGGTGCAGCAGATGCACATGGCTGCTCTTGTTGATGCTGAGAACCACAGCCTGGCCCTGCGTGTTTCCACATGGCTCCGCCGCACCGCCTTGCCGTACAGTGATGTACACTGTAACGCGTTTCACACGCTGAATGCTGGGGGCAGGATGTGGTGCTGCGGTGGCGGGTGGGCGGGCGTTCAGGTTCAGAGGGACAGGCTTCGGTCCCGTGGGTGGCAATGCGCGCCTCTCGGCTACACAGGAAAAGAGGTGGAGAGAGGGTGGGCGGGTGGGGGGACGGGCGGGCAGGCAGGCAGACAGACAGACAGACAGACGGCAGGGCCAGTGGTCTACGCAGCCGCAGCCTGCCTCTGTACTTCAAAGTCATCGCGCCTTCCAGGCTCTGCTGTCTGAGTGGCTTGTTGCTATTCAACGAGGGGGAAACAGCTGCAACGCCACATACCATGTTTGTTACACTGCACATGTTGTGCAAAATGGCAGAGCTACTCAAAGTCCTGGTTATGATCTCCATGGCGTGCGAGACTGATAGTGTCACGACGATGATGGCGTCATGACGTACAGCTGAGTTCCTCCAAATGTTATCTCCACAGGGCAGTTTGCGTGCACATCTCTCGTATATAACACACTGTAAATAAGGGCTTGATTTAATCTCTCTGTTCATGAGTTGGGCTGATTCAGGCCTGTTTTTCAGTGCTAAGATTTCTAGGTGCTGATGGGGAAAAAGTGCAGAAACGTGTGTGCGCCAGCTGGTTGGAGTTTGGTTTACGGAGCCGAGCCGTGCCGTGCAGGGTTATGCTAGCACTTTTGCGTGGCATTTTTAAAGCCCCTTTGCCCCGAGCCAGATATTGTACTCGCGCGACTCGGCTGAACGGCTCTTCCGGGGGGTAAGAGCACGTGCCTGGTACGCTTTCCACAGACAAAGGTACCTGCTGCAGAAATGAGTACCGGTCGGCATAACCACATGAGACTGGAAATATGAACACCTGAAAGGATTTATCAGAACGATGTTGGCTACGCTCCAGGACATTTTACAGTGTCTGGGAGATTATATGCTGTGTGTATGAAACTGCATGGCAGTAGGCGGCACGGTGGCACAGCGAGTAGCGCTGCTGTCTCACAGCACCTGGGTGGTGCAAGAGGATGTGGGTTCGTTCCTCGCTCAGTCTGTGTGGAGTTTGCCTGTTCTCAACCGTGTCTGCGTGGGGTTCTTTTGGGTGCTCTGGTTTCCTCCCACAGTCCAAAGACATGCTGTTCAGGTTCCCCCATAGTGTGTGAGTGACAGAGAGAGTGAGTGTGTGTGTGTTCCACTGATGTATGGATGAGTGACCCAGTGTAAGTAGTGTATCTAGCAGTGTAAGTCACCACGGTGAATAAGCTGTGTGGGCTGAAAACACTACATAGAATTCACTGAAAGTTGCTTTGGAGAAAAGCATCTGCTAAATAAATAAATGTAATACATGATATCAGATCGCAATTCAGGCATTTAAACTGTTTTATTTTCCTTTTCTTCTGTGCATTATGTCAGTTTTTTTAATGCTTTCGTTACTTGTTCTGTTCCAGATAAATCAAGATCATCTTTGTTTTCATGTGACCATTTGTTTGAGTTATTGTTTTGATACGAGCTCTGTGTGTGTTTGTGTGTTACACTACAAGTGTTCACTTGTACATGCATGAGGAATGAGGTGAAATACTGAACAGTTCAGTATAGTTCAAGGACACGCTTCCCACCACCAAAAGTCTTTGCCTTGTGCTTCTTTATCTGTTTCCACCCTCTTCCTCAATAAAATTATATAATGGGGTCAAGAGTAGTTGTCTGTCCTCATATCATCTATTCATGATCAATAACCGCTTGCCCAGTGTAGGGTTGCTGTAGTTGGAAAACCTGTCCTCCAGGCGTAGGGCTGTATTGATAGGGTTAAAATTACATACTGATGGTTAGGATTCCACACTGAGGGTACACTCTGGGTGTACACGCTATCCACTGCAGCTCCCTACCGCCCAACAAAGTATCAGTCATGTCAGGGACATGTTCAGTTCAGGTGATCAGGTAATGCACAAGGCAGTGACTCCTTAGGGCTAACAAGTTCCTGCCTCGATCTCCCTCCAGCATGTCAGTTCACCAGTAAATGGCTCCTCGCCACCTTCTCTTACAAGCTAGTAATATGTGTTCTTCAATGATGTTGATTTTCTCCCATCAGCCTTGCAACTCTGTACGCCTTTCAAAGTTGGCCGTTGTAACTCCCACTAGATTCCTCCTTTACTGCTGTTGCAGAATAGATGACCTCTGCAACACAAAGCAGTTTCAAATTCAGTTTAAATTGTCTGTGGATAGTTTTGGGTAGCAGATCGTAAGCGGCTCTTTTTAACCATAGACTGCAGAATAGACTGGCCCTCGTGTGGCTCTTGTCCGCGTCCTCTGTAGTCCCATCTGCATCGATACCTTTAAAAAGACAGTTGGTTGATCCCTGATTTAGAGAAGTGATTTCGTTGTAGCACAAGTCAGAGACGTGTTCCCCAAAGGAAACTCGCAGTCCGTTGCCGCTCATAATCCTGGTATGCCGACATTGCTGGCGCTGTCGTAATGCGTTGAAATTTTGAAATCCTTTTGGCACAAGCCGACCGTTCAAAGGCTGTAAATGTCAAAACTGCTGTTGTCATTTCCGCCATTTCTCAAGAAGTTGTAACCGATCCAAGCCATCTATCGGGATGTTCAAATTCTTGTGAATCAACTTGGCTCTGGCGTCCTCTGCTCTCCTCGGTGTTTTGCTGCTGCCTGCCTGGGCAGACATTCGCCGGTCGGCAGTTTTCTTTACTCTCAGCTCTGGATCGTCTCTTTTTCTGGCCTGGTGTGGCGCAGGCATGTGTCCTTACAGCCTGTCCAGGCACAGCACCCAGGAGCCTTTGCATATTGACACGAGGCATCAGGATCATCAGTGCTTGCTGTCGGCACTGACTTCGGATCGGTGTTTCCACTTATCCGTGGAAACGTTCGGCGTGGATGCTTAGCTTCCCAAGCAAACGGGCGAAAAACAGTGCGACCAAACGCAGAACGTAGTCGTCCTAAAGCCCCACAGCTAACCAATGGAAGGGTGATCAGTAGGAAGGATACAATCAAAAAACACAGGTTTGAATCCCCACTCTTGCTCTAATACCCTCTTTGAGCAACATATTTATCCCACATTAATCCAGTGAAAATGACCCAGCTGTTTAAATACGTAAATGACTGCAAGTACCATAGTGTGCAAACCTTTTGTAAGTTGCCTTTCAGAAAAGTGTCAGCTAAATTACTGAATATTCATTAATTAATTTCATAATCGAGTAGAAACTGGGGTGAGAGAACTCAGTAATGTTCTGTCACAGATGTAAAAATTCATACCAAAAATGTCAGTGACAATAAGTTTCCTTTGAGACTGTTCAGCCTGCAGATGAAATGTGTGTGAATATGACACCTGGTACTTTCACCCTAAACGGGACCACATGGGGTGTACGTTATGTGGCAGTATACCGTAAATGTACATGGACAAAGAAACAACAAGGTAGAATTTATTTGAAGGTGACGAAGAACCTGGCAAAAGCTCCTCCTGAAATATTTTTCAGTTGCGCTTGTAAATTCACTGTACTTTACTAGTGTGAAGTTAGTAATGTT
Source organism: Scleropages formosus (assembly GCF_900964775.1). NCBI lineage: Eukaryota > Metazoa > Chordata > Actinopteri > Osteoglossiformes > Osteoglossidae > Scleropages > Scleropages formosus. The sequence goes on along the minus strand of NC_041809.1, from coordinate 37,844,803 downwards.
AACCAAGTAATTTATTTATTTAGCTGATGCTTTTCTCCAGAGCGACTTATAATGTTGAGCTACTTACAATTATTTACCTGTTCATACAGCTGGGTTATTTTACAGGAGCGGTTTAGGGTAAGTATCTCGCTCAAGGGCACTACAGCTGGAGGGGGATTCAAACCAGTGACCTTTGGGTCCAAAGGCAGCAGCTGTAGCCACTACACCGCCAGCTGTCCTATCACCGCAGATCACTGCGAATCCAGCTATGACCACACACAGCTCTTCAGGATATACAAAATGATGTATATTTGTCAGTATTGGACGCTGAAGAGATTCCAGTGCTGTGCGTTTAGTGTTTTTTGTTTACACAGACTCATAATGTAATTTACCATGTTCAGAAAAGGAGCAGGCAAAGTTGTAAACAAGCTTTACTGGGAGAATGTCTTCATCCAAATGGCTTAACTTGCTATTTTGGAGCTGAAAGTAATTTTAAAGTTCAGTTGAAATTATAGTTTGGTGTGGCTTGAAGCCGAGGCCAGAATATGATGCTTACATACATGTGATTTTTGGACTCACTCAGTCCATGTCTCCAGTGTGCATGACACTGTACATTTTGCTGGATATAGTTTGCTTTTTATTAATTGTGCCATTCCAATATCAAAAAACAGGCACTTTGGTAGGAAAAACCAACAAACATCTAATTGGTTTCTGCTGCATGACGAGATGTTGGCAGCAGGTCTCACAGTGTCAGCTGCTCAGATGTGATGAACATATAGCAGTGTGGCGATGTTGGGTGGGTTTTGTCAAAACTCTTGGTTCTCTGAGTCGCGAAAGGTCTCCATCGTGTCTCAGTCTTCTTCGAGAATCGTTAGCCACATCCACCGCTGCCTGAGGGGACCTTGACAAAGTCGGGATTTGACTTGTGCTTTTGCTTCACGGTTCTTCGTATTCAGGGAGGCTTTTTCATTAAATCTGAACCTCAGTTCTGTGCCGTATTGTGCAGCAGATAGTGGGGATGGACTAGTTGAGGATCCTGAAACTGTGTTCCGGCACTTAGTGGACGCAACCGTTGCCTTATGGGGACACTGGTGGTTCCAGCTGAGTTCTGGGAGCCGTGTCTCTAGCTGTCTGTGAAAAGCGACTGCTAACTGGTTTTGCCTGTTAGTTCTCTTTCGGTGTGTTAAAGCAACAGGTGTCACACATGGAACATGATTTATGCCTCAAGGCACATACCTCTTAAGCAGAGTGATACCTCCTCTGAGTTGTTGGACCTGTACAGAGTACCTGCTCCTCTCCTCTCTGGAATAGGTACAGCTACACACAGTCCAGGTGGTCATGTCCTGACGTGATTTCTGCTCTTTTTGCTCTCCTTTTTCCAGTTTTTTTTCCAGTACAAACTGCGTGCATAGAGGCCGGTGCATGACTTCCAGGAGCCGATCGGACTGTCTCGAGCGAGAGCCTTCGAAAGGGACACTGTACATCCCACCCCTTTGCGGCACTTCCTGCTTGGCTCAAGGTAGACAGGAAGGGATCGGTGCCAGTAAATGTGCTGTTGGAGGAATGCTTTTCGATCTCAGATTAACTTTCCCTTGTGAGCCTGGATTGCACCATGAAAGCCACTGGAATTACTGTAAGAATACTCCAGAATAACCACATGGGCAGTAAATTGTATTTGCACCTTCATGCAGGATTGCAAACTGCTTACATTTAGCTGATGCTTTTCTCCAAAGCAATTTACAGTCTCAAAGTTACAATTATCACAAGCTTACAGTTAGTTATTTACCCATTTATACAGCTGGGTAATTTGTACTGGAGCAATTTAGGGTAAGTACCTTGCTCAAGGGTACTGTAGCCAGAGGTGGGGATCGAACCTGCGATCTTCAGGTCAAAGGTAGCAGCTCTAACCACTACGCTACCAGCTGTCCTCCAGTAAATTAACATCCTGAGCTGTCTGTGGCGTACTTGCATAACTGTAACATGATCACTGTTGGAAATGGGATCTCGTACCCCTGTCACATGGCACTCTGCAGGCACCGCAGTTTCGTTACTGGTACTTACTGCCTTTTCTTTCAGTCACACTCGTGTTCGAGTGCAAAGTGGGGCATGTCGGGGATCCGTGTCATGGTGCACTCATCACTTTTGAAAGAAGTGGGAAGGATCGAATGAAGCCTTGCTAAAAGTGAAGGTCACGTGGCCCCTGCTAATCGACTCCCGAGTTTGAGGTGCAGAGACTGACCGGGAAACGCAGTACGATCGAGGAGCAACTTCTGTGCTCAACTTTGTCTCTCTGCGGAAATCTCCTAATTAGGGCAAGTTATGGAATACACAAAATGTTGAAATGGTCTTGTATGGAACTGTCCAAAGTGCATGCAGCAGAATTTCCTCCAGGTGCTCTGGCTTCCTCACACTGTCCAGAGACATGTGGATTGGTGGCTACATTCTCCTCGATGTGTGTATGTGTGAGCGAATGACAGTGTGCGATTGCCCTGAAATGCACAACGGGTGCATCTTGCCTCACGTCCAACGCTTCTTGGATCGACACGCCACCAAAACCCTGCACTGGACAAGCACTTATTGGCAGCGGACAGGCGGATGTCCATAATAATGTCCGACCGATCCGGCAAGATTCTCGTGTTCCACACGCTGCTGTCACTGTAGGCACAACATCAACTTGCAGTCGCACCACTGGGTCCTCAGAACGAAGAGGAAGTGTTCCTGCTGACCTCTGTGTGGAGCAGTGAATCACTGCCTGTTCACACCCAGAGCTTAGGCTCTGTGTGTGTGTGTGTGTGTGTGTGTGTGTGTGTGTGTGTGTGAGAGAGAGAGAGAGAGAGAGATCTGCATGAGTGCCAAAAACGTCCTGCTCTTATGCAATGCTTGATGCAGCACCCATGCAGTTGTCTGACAGGGGCTTTTGATGGAGAATTTTCTGTGGGAATTGGAGGAAAACAAACGCCGTCGTCGGAATGAGACCCAAAGGCAAACTTGAGCAGAAACTTGAGCAGCTGCACCGCAGTCCTGTTTTTTACTCTCTTCACTTTGTTTCCCTTCAGGATCTTTCACAGTCGGACCACTTGAGACAGCATACATAATTGTAAATGCGTGCCGAGTGCACTTTGGGAACTGCGCTTGTGTGTTTTCTTTCTAAATACCACGTTCCTTTGCACCAATGGAGCCATTGTTCTGCTAGAAATTGTCTGTGTGACAAAGCAGTGCATGTTGCACCGAGAGGCCGTGCTGCAGCCTCCGTCTGTTGCTGTGCGCAGAGTTTACTCTTGGGTGTGGTATACTGCCTTTTTTTTATTATTACAGCTACAAGGGCCAGTTGAAACACTGAATAATACGATACCTTTTCACACACCATGGCGCACGGTGAAAAGCATTTATGGATTTGAACTCGAGCGGGAGAAGATACCTTGTTTACACCGTTTAATGCTGTTAGTGCTGCTCTCACTACTAGCCTGCAGTGCTATTTATGGCTACGTAAGTGCAGACGTTTTGATTTAAAAACCGTGTGTGGCCGGACCCGGGATCACCACCCAAGATGTTTTCACCTGTCAAATATGTGTACTGTAAAGCCCATGCTGTGCGTGCGTGTGTGTGGGCGAGACACGCCTTCACCACTGAAGCACAGACTGGACACTCACACACAGAGCAGTGTGACATGCGATGTGCAGAAAGGAGTGTGTTGTGCTGCCCCGAGGGAGGCGTGTGAACCGAACGGCCTTACTTTTCTGGCCGCCACTCCCCTCCCCTCTCCTCTCCTCCCCTCCCTCCAGCTTGTCCTTTGGTCCCAGATTCCACAGACTTGCAGGCTCTGCAGAGAAGCTTGTGAAGATCCTGGAACCTTCAAGCCTGAGACTTGAAATCCAAGGGTGGGGGGAGTTGGATTGCAGCTCTCTCCGTGGTGTGTGTGTTCAGCAGCTGGAATTGTGCTGATTCGCTGTTACTTAGTCTCTCTCTTTTGTATCGTTTCCTGTTTTTTGGGTCCTAACAGATCCTGCGCCTCATTCTGGTTTGTTCACCTATGGGTGACACTGACACACACACACACACACACACACACACACACACACACAAAACACTGAACTGCGCTGCTCTTTGCGTCTCCGCTGTCACACGTCCAGCTGTGTCACACGCTGCTTGTGTTCGCCATTTGCTGCGAGCGAAACACGGCGCTAAATCATCTGTAATGTTTCATTCGCATCGTTCTGTTGATGTCATAACAGGTGCTTCCTTTTTGGCCCCTAAATCTGAAAAAGCACACCTACGTCAAGGAGACGCTCAAAACTGAGGATCACTGAGCCATCATGGGCATGCGGCTCATGTCGGAGCAACTCTGTGCTCAGACGCACCACTTCGACGCACAGCAATCCTTCGAGTTCAAGGCAGATAAAAGCTTTTTGCTCTTTTTTCTGTTATTACATATTTGTTTGAAGCTACCTAAAGAAGGGGAGAAAAATCTTCTGGATGTATTTGAAACATGAGTTATCAAAGTGCTTATTATATACAGTATGTGTGCTTGTTAATAACTGTAATGTGTCTACAGCTTGTTACGCAGGCAGATTCTCAGCTCTCATGGCCATTTCCCGTTCTCGACCAGACACTTTGTTTTTCCTTCCCTCCTTTTGCAACACCTAAACTTAATTCTAAGCCCAAACGAAACTCTGTTGAACAAAAGGTCATGATGTGCACAGTTACAAGGCTTTCAGTGCTCAGACTGTCTTAGTGCCCAACTTTTAAACAACGCCTACTGTAAATGTGATGGTCTTTGCCGAGCAATGATGCACGCTGGTCTTTGAACGTATCTTCAGCCCTGAACCGAGTCTCTGCTGTCAACATGCGCATCTTCCCAAAGGGAAAAGCCCAGAAGCCGTTTGGCCGCCGTCCACTTTGCTCATGTGTCACGCTCACTGTTGTTCTCAGATGACGTGTCAGCCGACAGCAGCACCGAGTTCCCTGACAGAGTCTCCCTGATGGAGGTGCGTCTGCAGGCACAGGAGGACGAGATCACGCTCCTCAAGTCATCCCTGGCGGATGCCCTGCGCAGGATTAGCATCCTCGACCAGCAGATCCCCCTGCTCAAACAGCACCTGATCTCAGGTACGTCCCACAGGAGAAGCCGTGGACGTCCACGTTCCTTTTTTTCTTTTTTTTTGTTTTTAAGTGCTGCTCCTGTCAGTAAGGTGCTCAGTTACGTCTTGGTAGCTCCCATCAGCCTGGCTCATTTCGGTGTCGGTTCTGCAAGACTAAATTGCTGTTTACTGTCCAGACCGGTAGTAAATGCAGTGCTGCTAAACATCTCGGCTAAAGAATAAAACAAAAAAAAGACAATCAAACTGATTGAAGTGAAATCACTTTTGCTCCTTTTCTCATGTTTCCTGAGAGTTGAACAGATGAGTACTCGCATTCATTAAGGAAAGTCCCTCATTTCAGTTAATGACAAGTGTGATCATGTCACTTTACCACAAAAGTAAGCAGGGAATGAGTTCAGAACTTTTTGTTCTGTTGGTCAGTGTATAGTTGAGGCATTCATAATGAAATTGTATGACAACATAATTAGGGAAGCTGAACTGCAGAAAAGCAAAAGTCATCTGTGTTTTCATTTGGTACAAATTGGATGTCATTTTCTGCCTGTGTCCCTCCGTGTGTGTGTGTGTGTGTGTGTGTGTGTGTGTGTTGTGTGCGTGTGCGTGTGCGTGCGCACGTGCATTCTTGTTTGCAGTGAACCCGGCTGCAGCACGAGCCCTGAACCATTCCTGCTGCCTGGACAGCTTCTCGAGGACCCGCAGGCTGTCCAGCAACTCGATGCCTGATGTCCCTCGGAGCTCCGTGAACAGGTAGTGTGACGGTGCTGGAAAGGGGACGCTAACAGTGTACCTGTGTGTTGCGCGTCCCAGTGTGTGCGCCAGCGTTGCAGGGACAAATGTCTTCTTCTAATGCGTTTCATGAAATAAATATAGTTTTCAGTTTCTTGACGATACACAAGTTATTGCCTAGTGAAACTTTCATAATTGACCCTTTTCATTGACATTGTAAGTACTGTAATGAGTCCATCAATGCTCACCAGTTCCTCAGTTGTGTCTTTTCACAAAATAGAACATCCAAACATGTGGCCTGTTTTCAGGACCACATGAAGACAGATGAACAACCTCCTTAGGGAGTTTTCACCTTTTCTAATATGAGACACACTTGAGACTTACGATGCAGATAAACTATATTCTCTGTCTCAACGGTTTTTTTTTTTCCCCTCCCTTCTCTTAATAATTTCTGTTGTTTTGGGATGCTCGTGGTGATATCGGGGCATTCGCTTCTAGCCATCCGTCAAACTCCAATCAGGATGAGGATTCGGAGGTCTCCAGGCCCCATCTTCATGCCCCCAGTCACGGATACAAGACTGCTACCCATGACAGGGCCACACAGACAGACTGGGCTCTCTCTCAGTCTCAGTCCAGCTCTGGGAAGGTCTCCTTGGCTGATACTCGGGAGGTTCGCAGCCTTTCGCTGGAGGACGCTCTCCTGGCAGATGCCCCGGAGGAGCCGCCGAGGCTCCAGGAGACCTGCTCTGAGGGTCAAACCTGGACCAGCGTGGTAGAGGAGCCCATTCGACCCACCTGCGTCAATACCCTCCAGCAGGACAAGGCCCACCAGGAGGAGCCCTGTGAGCCCAAGAGCAGCTCCCTCAAAGAGCAGGGCAAGGCCAAGGTGGACGGTGCCCCGCCTTCGAGCCGAGAGGGCACCCCAGGAGCTGCCGCTCCCAGCCCCCGTACTGGACCCTTGTCATCCGTCCTGGAAAGCGACGTGAACATCCTGTGCGTCCCACAGAACTACATCTCCTCCTTTCTCTGCAGTGTTCACCTTTCAACAGCTGCATGACTTGGGAGTGGTTCTTCTCCTCACTAACTCTTACTGATCTAACCGCATCCTAATGCTCCTCTCACCCGGATGGAGTGGTACTACCTCATCACCGCTCTTTTCGAAGACAAAGCATGGACCCTCTGTCCTTTCAGCATTCGACATTTTCCCGTATAATTGGCGTGAAATATGTCCCTCCCTTAGAATTCTGCTTGAGGTATTGAAAATAATTATTCAAACATTATTTAATATTTAAAGTTTTTAGATATGAAAAGTGAATCATTAATACAAATATTACAAAACTTACATTCATTTATTTAGCAGACGCTTTTCTTCAAAGGGACTTCCAATGAACCCTGTGTAGTGTTATCAGCCTACACACCTTATTCACTGCAGTGACTTACACTGTTAGATACACTACTTACTCATCCGTACATCAGTGGAACACACACACTCTCTGAAATGAATAAGAGACTTGATGACAAAATGAAAAAGGGACTTATTTTACACTTTTATCCACATTTTTACGGGGTCTTGTTATTTAACAGGATCTTGGAAATTACTTGTATTTTCCACCAGTGAACATCTGAGCCTTTATTGAACATTTATAAAGGGCTAAATATTCATTGCTGAGATCTGTGAACATGTGATGGCAAAGAGCAGAGTCCAGGTGTCGTATTATTCCATATTGAGTAAAAACGAGTGATAAACATGTTGAATATGCTGGCGGACACAAGGAGGGTGTAGTAAACAATGCGACGCTCAGGTACTCTCTCTCAGAGGACCGTTCGCCGCCGGCCTGGATCCAGCGCTCACATGTACTCGTATGAAACATTCAGTAAGCAGTTTTTACTGCTGGATGTTTTACCGCGGTAATTATGGCTTTAACGCTCCGGATGTACCTCAGGTCCAGAATTCTAACCCAAATTGCTGCCATATGTCTCTGCTTGTTTTCTTGCCCGTTGCACATTGATTTCTTGTGATGGCTTCAGTGGGAAGCGTTCCCCCTTCTCGCCGCTCTCGTTCCCGGCAAGCTGAGCGTAACGCAGAAATCGAATGGCTTTCCAATCAACGCTAATTTGCCTCTCGGATTCCTCTGCTTCGGCTGTCGTGTTGATTCGTCCCTCGAAGCATCGCCGTTCCTTCTGAAAATGAACTGATAAAGTAGCACATTAAACCTTTGCATGTCACTAAGGGTTTGTTTCCTCTCCTTGAGTGTCGGCATGTTTGTGCGGAGAGAGTGTGTGTGTGTCTGTATGTGGGGGTAGTGAGAGAATGTGATGAAAAATGGACTCTTTGATAGCAGTCTGTGGAAAAACATGGTAATATTTTCCACTGGCAGTCTGTTGTAAGTGGGCACGACACCGCAGAGACGTTTCTGTTGCTGTTTGCATTTAATATTTGGATTCCGAACTGCAGCGCAGCACACTAAAGCTAATGGTCAAGATAATTATAATTGTGTTACACTAACAGCAGTTTGCAGTAATAATAGTTGTCAGGAGTTTGATTTATGTTTTCCATAACATTGTGTGTGTTTCATTTAATGTGTGAGTGTAAACGAGAGGCTCTGTCGCAGCACACGGTACTTGAGTTTGTTCTCTTCGCTTCCAGCGTCCGCGTGAAATTTCTCACCACCAGTTCAGTGATTTTATTTCTCGAGGAGCTGTCTTCTCTGACTCGCCGCACGCCGACGTGGTGTCTCTGTCCTGCCCAGGGTCCGAAGGAACAGCTCCTCCGACAAGCTCGTGAGGGAGATGCAGGACAGGCCCAAGCAGAAGCTCGGGAAGAAGGCGGCGTCTGCCGCCAACCTGCTCAGCCGATCGCCGAGCCTCGAAAAGTGAGTGTTTCCGCGGCCCCTGCGGATGAACTTTCGAGCAGCTTGTGTTTTATATTCTCTTTACTCTTGTTTGAAAGTCGTCACGTAAGTGGAATGCATGTCTTTGCATTGTGTCGCTTTGTGTTCTAGTTTGATGCATATTTCGCCTGGCAGCCCAATTTGGATTTTAAAATCACTTTGTCCACTTAATGTCTTTTCATGTGGAAAACAAAGCATATATGTAAGTAAATATGGAGATTTTGGATAGGCAGAAACATGCTGAATAAAAGCAGTGGAGAGCGTTTCTCCCAAAGGCACCTGAGCTGTGCCTGAAATGACATCGTGTCACATTTTCCAGTAAGTCCATGCACCTGTCCAGTGACGGTGATTTCTTTATTTCCACAGCCGAGCAAAGGAGCTTTCCAACTCAGGTAATGGCCTTAATGTTTGTTCTCATAACAAACTCTTACATTTGTGGATTCAGTATTCTGCAGCCCTTGTCCTAGTGTTTTTCCAGTAATCCTTTTTTACTGCACTGCTACGGTGTCAGTGAAAACATTCTGCTCAGATGCACAAACTTCTACATAAGGCACACATTGCCTGTGTTTTTATAGGCGTTGTTTTGAATTGATTTTGAGCCGTTCTGTTGAGTACGCGGCTTTCTTCCGAGACCCCATCTGTAGCCAATATCGACTTGGCAGCTTCACACTGGGAGGAAATGAATTTTGAACCGTGATTATTGTGTCGACAGTTTGTATTTGGAGAGCTACAATCACACATCTTCATCAGGAGATGAAACAGCACTGATGTCAGGTTTTTAAATTGCATCTCATTATTCTGTCATGAAGAAATGACATTCCCCTTATGTCCATGACACACCATTCTGAAGGCTGTGTTCAAGGAGCACTTTTCCTGTTAGAGGCCCTGAAACTAGTCAGTCACTTTGTGTCCTGGCCATACATTAATTTTTGATAATACAGTGTAACTGCATTGCCTGTTACTATTGTGCAACATCGGAGATTAGTTCCCCCCTGCAGTGGAATTAGAATGATGACGTCACTTTTAGTGTGAATGTTTTCAGCACTACACAGGGCTCAAAAATACACAAATTATATTCACATTTTACATTTATTCCTTTAGCTTTTCTCCAAAGCAACAAACATCTCAGAGAAAGAATACAGTATGTACGGTATTGTATATCGGTACTCAAAGGCTGTTTTCATTTCACCTTCAGGTTCCAGAAGAGGAACATACAGCCAGGGTGAGTACCATTCATTTTGTTCACAGCCTTTCTGTTTAGTTTTCCATTAGTTTAGCTCAAAGCTGAAACTTTCTGGGCAGCACAGATTTAAAAAGAATGAATGTTCACATTAACCCAGTAAACTATTGAATTTTTCCATTGGTCATGTTTTGCGTGTCTGATATATTAATGTTCATCACAAAGATACTTCATGGCACCTGTAGCATCAGTTTTTTGGTAATTCAGAGCATGGTAGAAAGAGGGTAAAGTCTTACTGTAGTGCTGCTTCTATGGCAAGTGGGCACAGTATGGAGAAAAGTCTAAGTAAATGTATGTCCACAAAGCAGCGCGTCTGTGATGAGACACCGAAAGATTCCAGGCACCCCGGAAGCAAAGGGTACGAGCAGGGTACGACCTGAATGGGGCACTAGTCCACCGCAGGGCAATCGCGCGCGTGCATGCATGCACACACACAAAACACACTTTGAATAATACAGAGTTACCAGCTCACCTGAAACACATCTTGGGACTGTTGGGGGCGACCCTTGCAAACGCAGGGGCAACATGCAAACTCCACATGGACCGAGCTGGATTCGAACCTACGTCCAAGCTCGCTGCCCAGAGCGACTGAGACCCGAGCACATGCCGCTCCACCAGTTAGTACTGTTTCTGCAAGCATGTCATAGGATATTGATGAATTATCTGTCACTGAACTCGCTGCCATTAATCTCACAGGTCATTCGATAAAGATGTTCATCCGTGGACGACCAATAACAATGTACATCCCCTCGAACATTCAGAATTACGAGGACCTAAGGATGGAGCCACCTGCGGAGAAGCTTGAGCTGGACTGGGTGTATCCTTTCGTTTCCGGGCCAGAAACGGAGTGCGTTGAGAGTCTGCTGTGTGTGCAGGGGTGGGTGGGGGAGCCTGGCGCTCTACCTGCTGGGTCTGAGAGAGCAGACAGTTCTGCTGCTTCTCATTTAAGGCACTTGCTCTCACTTTGCCTTGTCGGTCTGAAATGTCACGAGCCGCACGGTGCATGCATTTGTTCATGGGGTTGTGTTTGGTTAGACCCCCTCTAACCACATAGTAGCACCGTCAGGAACATTCACTTTACCTTGTTTCCGAGGAAGGCCGTGGGGGAAAAGCTGTGATTTTGTCGGCTGAAATAAGGCCTCACTTGTTTGTTGTCGGGGACGGTAGATCTCAGCGTCCAGACTGTTTGACTGCACGATATACACTGTGGCTGCACCCTTGTTTATTTATTCAAGTGGGTGTCGAGGCCAAATTCTGCTCTGCTAATTACATTCATTGGGTGGTTAATTTTAGCGCTGGCGTCTCTTAATTTCGCCGTTCCTTCATCTCTCATGTGTGGCAGTTGAGCACCACCCAGTGGAGTTTGGGGATGGGGGCTCTGAGAAACTTGGGACCATGTTAGATGGAGCCATGGGACAGCTGGTAGCCTAGTGCTTAGAGCTGCTGCCTTTAGACCCAGAGGTTACAGGTTTGAGTCTTGCTTCTAGCTGTAGTACCCTTGAGCAAGGTACTTACCCTAAATTGCTTCAGAAAAAAAAAAATACCCAGCTGTATAAATGGGTAAATATGTTGGAAAGAAACAAACTAACTGTACTTAAGAATCACACATCTGCAACTATGTCTCCTAATGTAATGAACACATTGTCATTTCTGTGAGATGTGTGGTGTTTGGGAGAAAAGTGTCTGCTAAATGAATACATGTACATGTCAATAATTGTAACCCTTAACATTGTAAGTTACTATGGAGAAAAGCGTCAGATGAATGTTGTCGTTTTCTCCTTCTAGTAGCTACGAATCACTTACGCACCGGCCCAATGCTACTTTATTTCACCAACTTATTCTGTCAATTTTTTCCAATTTCAATTCCACCTTGACATGTGTGTAGCTATGGCTACCGGGGGAGGGACTGTCGGGCCAACCTCTACCTGCTGCCATCAGGGGAGGCAGTGTACTTCATTGCCTGCGTGGTGGTGCTTTACCACGTCGACAGGCGGACGCAGCGCCATTACCTCAAACACACGGACTGTGTGCGCTGGTCAGAATGCTGCTGCCTTCTTTACATTGTTATGGTTAACCGGCATATTTAATGAAACAACTTTTTTTTCCATGAGGTAAACTAAAACTTGATGTATGGATGAGTGACCCATTGTAAGTAGTGTATCTAGCAGTGTAAGTCACCGTGGTGAATAAGGTGTGTGGGCTCATAGTAACACTACACAGAGTTCATTGGAAGTTGCTTTGGAGAAAAGCGTCTGATAAATAAATGTAAAAAAATGTAACGTAAACGTGAAATGTAAAAGGTGTTATTGCACTTTTTATGGAAAACCCCTTTAGACCAGGAGCCCTGTAGGACACTATAAAACATTAAACATAGTGGTAGTGTAGTGGTTAGAGCTGCTGCCTTTAGACCCAAAGGTCACAGGTTCACATTCACTAGGTGTAGTACCCTTGAACAAGGTACTTACCCTAAATAGCTCCAGTAAAAATTATCTAGCTGAAAAAGCGGGTAAATAATTCTAAGTACCTTAACAGCGTAAGCTGAAAAGTGTAAGATAAATTAATAAATGTGAATGTCATTGCTATGGATGAGGACATGAACGATGGAAGAGGGTCTCGCTGGAGTGTGTTTGTGTGGTGATGAGTCTTTGTGTCTTTATCCTGCTGCTACGGGTGTGTGTGTGTGTGTCTTCTGCAGCCTGGCCATCCACCCCGACAGAGTACGCGTGGCCTCCGGACAGATGGCTGGAGTAGACAAGGACGGCAAGGTGAAAGACACTGTAGCGTTGTCGTACGGGAACTGGCAGTGACTTATTCCGCTAGAATTTAATTCGGCTTCCAGCAGTGTGGCATTGTGATGCGCGAGACAGGGAACGAGTGTTTGACTGCCTTCACCCTGACCGCTCTGCCTGTCTGCTTCTCCGTCCGCTCCTTTGCCGATGGCCTTTGCTGTGCATTCCAGCGTTTTTGTTTTCTCTGTCGCTGTGTTCGATTGCAAGCTGGTCTGTTGTTCCTCCAGCCTCTGCAGCCCTTTGTGCACATCTGGGACTCAGCCACACTGGTCACCCTGCAGCAGATCGGCCTGGGCAGCTTTGAGAGAGGGGTGGGCTCTGTGGCCTTCTCCTATGCCGTGAGTACCTGCTGCACTCGGACCCGTCCGACACCTTAACCTGCTAGACATTCTCTCAACGTGCTTTCCAGCAGCAAAGGGAAACAACCCCTGATATATTAAGAATTGTAAGAGATCAGTTCACTGAAGAGAAGTGAAGGACTGTAGATATCGCTGCAGACATGGAGCTGAGGTGCCGTGTAAGACTGGCTAAGATGTGGAGACGAGAGAAGGAGCACTGTTTTCGAAGTGGAATTCTCATTGTGTGGCAGCGCACTAAAAGCGTATCGTCTCACGTGTTCTGAAATACCAGTGGAACGTTGTAACCGCACCTTTGGAAAACGTGCCATTCGTGTTGACGTGTCCAGTGGTGTCCTCCCGCCTGCTCTTCTCTTTTCACATTCTGACTCTTTCCCTTATCCTTCTTCCTCCAGGACTCTGGAGCCTTCCTGTGTGTCATCGATGACTCGAATGAGCACATGCTCTCGGTGTGGGATTGCAATAAGGGCACCAAGCAGGCAGAGATCAAGGTACACGGGGAAGCACCTGTCTGGATGTGTCTGCTGTACAGCACTGCTTCATTTTAAACATGTGATTAAACAGTAATGGTCTGGGTTTGTGAATTTACTAATATTTGCGTTTTGCACAAACTAGAATGCAAGGGAATGTCAATCTCAACCTGGATTAAAGCCTATAGAAATTTCTGGACTTCTCTGAGAGCATTTTTTCAGGGTTGTCATGGCAACTTTATAAATATTTGTATAGAATATTTGCATGAAGGGGTTCTATGGGAGCAGGGAGATGATGTCATATTTTTCTTGGAAGCAAGTGTCCCTTTCAGTAGGAAGCTATATATATATATATATATATATATATATATATATATATATATATATATATATATATATATATACACATATACACACACACACACACACACACACACACACACACACAGTATATATATCCATATAGGGTGTTTTTCCCCCTCCTATTTCTCCATTTCATCATACGTCTCTAGATGTCTGCAGGGAAAGAGCAGTTTTTCTAGGCTTGGCTGAAAGCCTATTTATACATTTACATTTATTCATTTAGCAGATGTTTTTCTCCAAAGTGACATATATCTCAAAGAAAATACAATTTGTGCACTACATTAGGAGAAAAAGATGTTAAGAGGCAATGAATGCTGGGAGCAGCAGCAGTGACCAGGAGGGCGACACAAAATTCCACAAAGGTGTTTCACGAAAACACAGGCGATCTGTTGTGCCGCACACAGGTCATAGATGTCCTGTGGTCTGATCTTGGAGACCAAACTTGTCTCTAAGGGCTCGAGACCCGGTGCGCCTCAAATACTACTTCAGACACCTTGTTTTTTCCGCACGAGGAGGTCAGTACTAACAGGGACTGGTGAAGGGCCATGCCAAGGGCAGGCTAATGCGGCTCCTTCACGTAGAAATGTATGCATTATTTATGCGAGGCTGACACTACAACTGCTCCCTCCCTTGTTGAAGGTAATAACCTCTGATATGAATGGGAATTGTAAGAATGGTGTTAATTCGTACCTTCGAGGTGTCTGCGATTCTGCTCACGCAGCAGCGGTACAGGCAAAGAAGGTGAACCGACTGCTGGCTCTGGCTGTGATTCTGCAAGTAGCTGCATGTGGTGAAACTGGAAGACAGTAGAAGTCATCTCCCCCCCCCCCCCCCCTTTTGGAGAAGGAAAGCATTTGAAGTTATTGTGTGCTGGTTTAAACTGGGCCCTTTAATTATATGGCCTGAGCAAACGTGTCTATTATGTCGTTTCTTTTCTCTTTCCATGTTTATTTGTACTCTTCTCTAAGTTTTTATCTCCGAGTTTGTATCTGCAATATCTTCATGAACATCCATCTTGGCCTATTTACTAGGAGTGTAGTTGAGCTTGTCTCTCTCGTGCCCATTGAGTCCCTTCTGTTTGCTCGCGCGTCTAGTTGCCCACGTCTGTATCTTTTGTAACTGACAAGTGACTCATGTCCCTGAACGGCAGAGCACCAATGAGGCTGTGTTTGCAGTGGAGTTCAGCCCAGCGGACAGCAATAACATTGTGACCTGTGGAAAATCCCACGTTTACTTCTGGACACTAAGTGGTGGGACTCTGAGCAAGAAGCAAGGGATCTTTGGCGTAAGTGTAAATGGTGGAAAACTGCAGGAAAAAATCATGCATGAAAATCTATTTGAAACATTTTTGGTGCTTTAAATGTACTGTCATGCTTTTACAGAACGTTAATGGAGCAACATTAATTTAAGTGGTGGGCAACAAGGTTTCGATCATTCGTGGCACAACCACCTGGTTTATGGTGCATTACACTTACGTTCGTCTCTGCCTGTTTTCCCAGAAATACAAGAAGCCTAAGTTTATCCAGTGCTTCGTGTTCAGCGGGACCGGCGATGTTCTGACTGGAGATTCAGAAGGAAACATCCTAACATGGGGCAAATCCGCTGCTGACATCAAGACTCTGGGAAAAGGAGCCAAAGGTACAAAATTCTGACCTGGAGGCCTGCAGCATCGTGATCTAGTGCCATCCTGCCCTGGGGGGGAAGGGCTGAGCATGGCAGAGATCACTGACCTCGTCTCTGCCTCGGACCTGTAAGCTCCTGCTCCATGTGGCTTTTAACATGAACTTAAACATCAGCAGAAATCCGAGGTGCCCTCGCTTATGAAAGGGAGAAACAGAAATGGTTAAAACTGGGTGAGGTGTGTGGGATGAGTTTCTAATGGGACCTGGCAGAGTTGGTAGAGAGGACAGACTTGGGATAACATTAAAATGAACATTCTTTGAGTAGCAGCATATAGAACTGATAGGAAATACAAAGGTAATTGTGACAGATAATGAAAATGTATAGAGTAGATGGTCTATCCGGAGAGATGGAAGTCTGAAAGAGTTGTGTTTTGAGACCCATCTTCAAAGTTGAGAGTGACTCAGTGACACACTGGAGTTGGAATCAGAACCAAGAACCTTTGGGCTTTACAGCTTTTTTTTTTTAAAGAAAAAAATCCCAAAAATGGACTTTGCCACAAAGGAAAATATAACATTATTATTTTATAGTTTCTATATAAAGATCCTGGAATATCTTTTAAATTGTAAACCATGGGCACACAAATCTGCTCTTGCTGAAGTCTCCTGGGTTTTACAGAATACATTTTAATTAGTGTCTGACTGAAAGCTTAAACACCAGGTGATGTGACATAATAGCCAGTTTCTTCAACATGGAAAATAAGAGACGGAGGAAAAACCAACTGTCAGGCTCTTGGGAAGCAGAGCCACGCACCCGAGTTCTAAACCACAGTGTTGGAACCTAAAACTACACAACTAGAACCAGTGGTCATTGTTCCGTGTTCTCCCCGTGTTTTTGGTCTCCTTTGATGCAGAAACCTATCAGATCATGAGACAGACACGAGCGCATGAGGGCAGCGTCTTCACCCTCTGTGTCCTGCAAGGCGGCGCTATTCTCAGCGGTGGGGGCAAAGACAGAAGGGTCATTCGCTGGAGTGTGGACCTCGCCCCTGAGAGAGAATGTGAGGTAAGGACATGTTGGTACTATGTTGGTGTGTGTATGCTCATGTTTTCTTACACCCCCCACCCCTTCTGAAAAACACATTGTCTTCATTTAAACTTGCTTGGGGGCCAGAGCTTTGAAAGTGATGTTGTTATACCTGACTCAGAGACCTATTATGTGACAGATTCCAGAAAAGTTTGGGGCAGTGCGCACCATCGCAGATGTGGATGGAGAGGAACTGTTGGTTGGCACAACCCGGAATGCTATACTGAGGGGTACGCTGTCAGATGGCTTTGTGGCCATTGTGCAGGTATGACGCCATCTCAGTTATAGCAGCAAACAAAACTTTTGTGCATATGAACATTAAGCAAATTCTGCCACTGCTGTTGCAAAATCCCTTGCAATCAGGAGCTTGAGAAAAACAACTTAGTTTCCTTATATCCTTGTGCAATATCATATCCATGTGCAATATGTTCTCCAAATAACTGACAATCACTGCACTATAATGTCACTTTATGATACAGGTCAACGCGTCCTTTTTTTTTTTCTATGCTTGGCCATTTAGTTGTATTATTGTTCTGTCTGCATTATACTATGTTCTTGTCTGCTGCATTATCGGTAATCATGTTTGTATTAGTCTGTGTCTAGTTCAGTATGTGCTTATGTAGTCTGTATGTGTGAATGTGCACTGTAGGTTTGCTCTAAACCAGAAGCAAATTCCTTGTATGCTCAGGTATACTTGGCCAATAAAGCTGATTCTGATGGGATATTTATTGTGTGCAAGGTTTTCAAATGACTTGAAATGATTGACAGGTGGACATATTGGCAGTCTCTGCTGCGTTTAGCCTCAAGGAATTTTCCTGTGTTGGCAGGGTCATGTGGACGAGCTGTGGGGCCTGGCCACCCACCCCTCTCAGAATGTCTTCCTCACCTGTGGACACGACCGCCAGGTGTGCCTCTGGAATGCAGAAGAGCATAGGCTTGACTGGTGCACAACGCTGGAGGTCAGAGCCTATTAACTCTCCTCTCATACCATGTTCTTTTTGCGGTATTGTGAGGTAAATGTGTAGCAAGCACCCGACTCAACCGCTGTCCTGCCCTCCCCTCGTGTCCTGCAGGAGTCCGGGCTGTGTGCCGACTTCTGCCCCAATGGAGGAGTGGTCTCTGTGGGACTCAACACAGGCAGGTTAGTCCCTCTGGACACAGAGTATCAGGTTGGAGCCACTTGTGTTCAAAAAACCTTTAGTGTGATTCTCAACATCTCCTGACAACACGTTGTTACACGAAGTAATGGCTGCACTTTCGGTTCCTTCTTTTAATCAGTGTCCCATATGAATGGCCTTCCTTCTTTTAAACCCTCCTCTTCTTCTTTCTGATATGTTATCAGCCCTTGCTGCCTTAACTGTCAAGCCCAGAGATTGAGTGGGTCACTTATTGTTGATGACCAAATTTAATTGTATGAAAAGTCAAACTCCCAAGTGCCCAGAAAAATAAAGAATTAGCGCTTTCGATACAGTGTGAACACACAGGGAGCTCATTCCTCGCCAACAAAACGAGAGATTAACTTGATGTTGTGCTTCGTGACTGTGCTCCGTGACAGGTGGGTGGTCCTGGATCTGCAGACACAAGAGCTGGTGTCTGACAGCACCGATGGGAATGAGCAGCTGTCCGTCATGAGATACTCTCCCGGTGAGTCGAGGTCCTCGCACTCTTTATTGTTCACATAGAACCGGGAGACACTAAAAAACGCCGCACAGTTAAACAAAAGAGAAAAGTCCACTTTGAGAACTTCCTGGATTGATGTCTTCCTGTGATCTCTGTCTCAGATGGAAGCTTCTTGGCTGTGGGGTCCCACGATAACTTCATCTACATCTACACGGTGACAGAGGGTGGTCGCCGCTACACTCGCTTTGGAAAATGCACGGTGAGAAAATTATTTAAGCTATGAGTGTCACTGTGTTGGTAGAATGTTGTCGTAAGGTTTCGTTCCTTTACTCCTGTTTCTTTAGGGTCACTCCAGCTTCATCACTCACCTTGACTGGTCTAAAGATGGCAAATACATCATGTCCAACTCAGGAGACTATGAGATTCTCTACTGTAAGTGTTTGTGTGTGGGGGATTTCAAATACCCCAGTGGAGAACACATTAATAAATTTTTTCATTGAAATTTAAATGTATTTTATCTTTAGTGAGATTTATAATGTAATTTGCACATGAGGAATGGTCTCCAAGCAGGAGTGTTACTCTGCAAAGTCGGTTCCCGGTCCACTTTGACGTGTGTTTGTGACCCAGGGGATGTGGCAGGAGGCTGCAAGCTGCTGAGGAACCGCTTTGAGAGCAAAGACCGTGAGTGGGCTTCCTATACATGCGTCTTGGGCTTCCACGTCATGGGTGAGTGAGCGCCAGGGACAAACAGACTGAAATGTGCCCTCTTCCTGTTAGACACAACACGTGCTTCCGCTCTTGTTAATTATTTCGGCATTATGACGACTCCTCTGGAACTGAAAATGTTTACAATGAAAACGACGTGTAGTCAGAGGGAGAAGACGACCACATCAACAGGATTGAGACGCTAAACAGCAACTGTTCAGCCACCAACTGCCTTTATTAAACTGAGCTAACAAAAGATGTAAAGTCAAATCAGAATCTGTAACACAGAGTAAAGCTCTAAATAGCTGTAAAAATGGGCGAAACTGAGCGCCGCACTCAAGACGACTCTTTCTTCAGTGTGTTCTCCCACCTGCCTCTTACCGCCTGTCTTGCACACAGTACCTTAATTCTTCAATTAGGAGCAACTGGCCTCATTAACAAGGAACTGGCACAAAGTTGTTCTGGACGCTGTGCTCAAAAAGGAGCATCGCCTCGTACCGCGGTGCCGAACTTTCTAACAGCTTTCAGATATTAAACACACAGTACATTCGAAAGTTTACTGTTGTTTTTTCTTTTACTTAAGCATATAAATGTGGACTTCTCTTGATATTTACAGTGACTGTGAAAATGTAACTAACTTTGTATAAATGACTAGGTGAACTGCGTCATGCTTTGTTGATGGGGAGACTGCAGTAAGTCCTCGGTATGTGACTTTGTGTGGTGACATTACAAACACGATGAGTAACGGGGACGTGTTTCTTCTCAGGAGTGTGGCTGGAAGGATCAGATGGCACAGACATCAACGCCCTGTGTCGCTCGCACAGCGAGAAGGTGGTGGCAGTGGCTGATGACTTCTGTAAAGTGCACCTTTTCCAGTACCCCTGTCCCAAACCCAAGGTCTGTGTTTTGCTGTGCTAAAAGTGGTAAAAGTGCAGTACAACAGTAGGATGCTGAGTTTCATTTAGAAATGAACATGCGTGCTGTTAATATGATCTGTTTTGAGCTGAGTGTTTCAAACGGGGATGTTTGTGCACTTTGATAGTTTATCTTCTCCTCTGTTTCTGATTTATATCATGCAGCTTGTATGCAGTAATAATGGTCCCATTTCAGAGCTTTTACTTATTGGAAATGTACTTTTGTGCAGGATTACAGTTCAGTTTATTATAGTCAAAGAAACACATAATCCTGTTTACCATGTTTTTAACTCCCAGGCCCCCAGCCACAAGTATGAGGGACATGGCAGTCATGTGACCAACGTCTGCTTTACTCACAACGACAGCCACCTCATCTCCATGGGTGGAAAGGACACTTGCATCCTGCAGTGGAGGGTAACCCGAGGAGGACAGCGGTACACTCTGGACCGCAGTACCTCTGACTCCTCCACTTCAATAAGCTCCCTTGAACCTGGGCCATAAGTGGGAGAAGGGACGGTGGAGACTGAAGAGAGAGCAGAAGTGTGTCTGTCCTTGCCCGTGTTGCCCATGTGAGTGGCTCTGGTGTGCGAGTATGAGAGCGCGCAGGCAGGAGGGCAGGCTGCTGAAGGGGTGCTGACAAGATTTTGGTAAGGTGGGTTCACACCGGAAGAAGGTGTTGAACAGCGAAAGGAAATTCTGTAAAGAAATGTTCTTGGGACTGTAAAATGAGCATAAGTGTGGAAGTCTGGGGTTCAGGACAGTGGGCACTGGTACCTTCGCAGCACATCCTGATGAACAAAGGAGGAGAAACGGTGGAGGGCGGGTGGGGCAGGACTTGAAACCCTTAAGGTTCACTGAGACAGATCACCACCACTCTGTGGAGACTTACTTTTTGAAACGTATCAAGGTCCTCTTGTTTGATAGTTCTGGCTCTGCCTGCTTCTGAAAACTCATCTGTGGTGTAAAGAACGAGTACTTGTCTGGAACGGCGCTCGGGACACATGCAGTCGCATTCGCGAAGGTGCCTGCAAAACGTGATGTTTCGTGCCGACAGCTGCTCCTTCACATGAGTGGTCAGCGGTGGTGAAATGGATTGTCGGGAGTGCTCATTTTCCTCTGTAGAGTTGAGCATGAAATGTTAAAGGACAACGAGTACATTTACCTTTGCACTCCTTGCATTTTCTAAATATAGACTTTAGCGACAGTGATGTAATCTAGCATTCATACTGTTTTTACTGTATTAGTGCCTCTAATCATACGCAGGGTTTTGTTATTATCACTGAATCATCTTATTCTTTACTTCTAAAGGGGGACACTATAGTACCGTTTTGCATTCGAAAGTGCAGGTGTCGTCTTGTCATTTAAGTGCCTCGGCCTTTATCTGTTATGCATCTCTCAGAATGGGCTGTTCTCACTCAACTTAGTCACTTTATTAATTCCAGTTCAGAAGGCAACATGGACCATGTTAATATTAAAACTAACAATCTTACTATTTGAAGATATTTTAGACCAAATGAATATTGTTAGTTGACTTGACAGATACTGACATTTTATATTCTGTTAGCCTGTATGAACTGTAACTCTTGACTTAATTTCAATAAAAGATGAAAAGTGAGTCAGAATAATTTGAGTTTCATTATATTCACATACAGTGCTGCATGAAAGTATGTGAAGCCTATAGCGATGGTCATTATTGTATAAAATATTAATAAAAACTTCTCCGAACTTTAAACCTTAAACATAAAATGGATAAATGACTGATTTACACACCTGATTCTATTTACTTGCTTGGTTTAAACAATGCAACTTGGGCTTTGCTTATTTTTGCACCTGAGCTACCTCTGTAGTTTTGCTACACATGATAAATAACCATTTTGTGGTAAAACAAAGGGACACCAGGAGTTCACATACTTTCAAGAAACACTGTAGCATCAAAGGTAAAAATTCAATATATCAGTTTAACGTTGTGGGTACAAGGGGGGTGCGGTGGCGCAGCGGGTTGGACCGGGTCCTGCTCTCCGGTGGGTCTGGGGTTCGAGTCCCGCTTGGGGTGCCTTGCGACGGACTGGCGTCCCGTCCCGGGTGTGTCCCCTCCCCCTCCGGCCTTACGCCCTGTGTTGCCGGGTAGGCTCCGGTTCCCTGCGACCCCGTATGGCACAAGCGGTTCGGGAAATGTGTGTGTGTGTGTGTGTGTTGTGGATACATGATGCATGAACTTCCCACCCTTTGACCAATTTAAAAGAAAAGAGTACATTGGCATTTACAATTGATTTTTTTTTTTTTTTCCCCCCCCCTGTACCTTTTTTTTTTTTTTTTTTTTTTTTTAATAAAAATAGCTGGGTCATAACAGACAAACAGTACACCAATGAAATGTAAATGCATACAAATACATAATACAATGAGTCAACCACAAATTTCTAGAGGGACCTTCTGGTGTGGACCATAGTAATAAAGTATATTTTGTCGCCAAATGTGCAAAAGTTATCAACGTATGTTCTGTAACTTAATCAAAAACAGAATTAGTGTTTTGGGCAAACGGGAATATAGAGGGAGAAAAATCTTTTTGTCTGAGTAATTGAATGATCATTTCTACAGTAACCTTGTGTCCCGTTACATTTCCAAAATAAACGTGTCGAAGGGCCTCAAATGGCCTTGCATTTTGAAAGACTGCTCACATGTCCCCAGAAAGTGCCTACAGAGGATCCAGTACAGTAATGTGGATTTTGTGAATACACTTTTTCGCTCCTCAGTGATGACAGATGTGCACACCGCCGTTTGATCTCCAACTAAATGTGATTCGTTCAAAAGCAGTTTGACATCCATTCCCAGAGTTCAGTCTGTCTTGTCAAGAGTGCCGTATAAAAGTTTAATTAGGCTCGTAAAATTATCACCCAGCTTAAACTTTTCCATAGCAGCACATAAGAAACTCCATTCTACTCTTTAAAATGCCTGTTCTGCATCAAGAGAAATGAGCGAGGCAGACTCCTGCTTTCTAGCAATGAAACGTATAACATTTAAAGCATGTTGTATGTTATTAGAACCAAACCTACTCCATCCTACAGACCAAATTTTTATACCAATTTTAAAGTCTACATTTAAAATGAAAATTACTCCATTAAAATTTGAGTAAAGCCCCAGACCAAGTTGCAGGAGTCTGGTATATGACCCTCTTTAAGCACCTTCATTGCGCCAGTAGTACAGGGCATTTCTGCGGCCAAATGTCTTATTGCATTCTTCATTCCCTGCGGCTTTTCCCGATGGCAACGACCTGATAATGTCCTAGAAATCCTCAGGAGTAAATGGGGCGTTTCAAGATGTATGCTCCGAAGTGCGTGCCCTACCAAAGTGCTCCCATGTATCCATCCTCCTCTTCTCTCCCTCCTGGCTTCCTGTAGCTGCCCACATCAAACTGAACACTCTGGTAACACCCTATAAACCATCAACAGATCTATGCCGCAAAATCTACGAGACCTGATCACTGGCTATGTCCCAACCAGACTGCTTGGTGGTCCCACGCACAAGAGGTCCAAAATCAAAAGCACACAGGTTTTCAGTTCTGGCTCCAGTGTGGAGGAATAACCTCCCCCTCTCACTCAGAACTGCTGAATCTGTCTC
Source organism: Scleropages formosus (assembly GCF_900964775.1). Classification (NCBI taxonomy): domain Eukaryota; kingdom Metazoa; phylum Chordata; class Actinopteri; order Osteoglossiformes; family Osteoglossidae; genus Scleropages; species Scleropages formosus. The sequence goes on along the minus strand of NC_041809.1, from coordinate 37,821,333 downwards.
TGCACTGAGAGTTTGAAAACTCACCTTTTTGGAATCACTTCTCCTGATCTCCTAATGTGCTCAATATGTGTACTGTGCTATCCATTTAATAAATAAAAAAAGCCTATATGCAGCTACTTGTGTAATGTTCACTGCTTTATACTGTGGAATGTGACAAACTAACTACTCAAGAACCCCTTCTGATCTCCTCCTGTTGGTGACATGTACTTTTTTGTATTGTACTCAGAGGTGTATGTCACTTTGTCTGCTCAATGAATACATGTAAATGCAGATGATTGTATTTCAATCAAATCTTGCCCATGAGAGGCATAGAAAGACTGATAAAACTGTAAAAGTGTTATTAATCATCAGGGTGTCATATGAAACATGACCTGCTGGTGTCCACACAGCCGTAAGAGCTCTCATTCTGATGTGAGTTCAGGACAGAAGATAGCCAGGCTTCCTCCTAAATTTATATTAACTTTAGTTAATAAGGAACAACAGCCTTTGCTTCCACGTTGGTTGACTGGTTCCAATTGGCCTGGGATAGTGACGGTTTATTTTCTTGCTCTAAGTGCTTTTACCTCACAGAGTTTTGTCCCAAGGAAGTGTTTTCTGAATGTTGGCTTTGACAAGCCTTGGTTTGAGCAGCACATTCCCTCTAGCACTCTCAGGCAAACCCGCAATTTCCATATTATTGTGCCTGTTCTTGATTTATAGCTTGTCAGCATCTTCTTGGTTAATCTTAACTTCCTGCTTCAGGGCATCTTGTAATTCAGGTTGTAATCTAGCTGTGTCCTTCACCACAGAAATGCTGCGTTCAGCCTTTGCCAAAGCACGTTTCAAGCTTTTCATTCCTTTGAATAACAATAATAATAATAATAATAATAATTCTGTGTCCACAGCCAAAAAAGACCATCAAAGCTCCATGAGCTCAACGCTGAGTTCACTTTCTGACTTAACCAGCTTTGCAAGCTGAGCTCCCGTAACACTCACTGGGTTAGAAATGCCTTCAGTCCACCATATGTGTCCATAATAACCTGCCCAGACTGCGCACCCTGAGCGCCTTTCTTCTCCTTGGAGCCTCCATCAGCTTCTTTACCCATCAGTTATAGCAGTAAATCTTAGCAAGAACTGCATTTACAACCTCTTTGAGTCAACTCAATATACTCTAAGTGGTAAAGAAAAATACCAAAATTGTGGCATTTAGAAAGAAGCCAGTTTAAGTGGCCATATGGTCCAAGGAGCGTGGACTGAATGACTGTAATTCAGTGACATGAGCACAGGGCAGCACTGACTAATTTAAATAATGAAAGGAGAAAGAATAGTCAGTGTTGCAAGATCAGCCAGGGAGCTTTACCTTCACAACTGAAGCGCAGTAAAGAGGCCGGTTAAAAAATAAAAAAAAAAAAAAAAAAAAAGGGGGGGGGGGGTTTACGTACTTTAAAACGCAAGCGGAAGAGGCGACGACTGCAAACCCACCGCCTCCAGTCTTTTCCACTGATGATTTTTTTTTTATTGCAGAAAAGGAACAGCACTGCATTGAAACACAAAAACACACAATAAAAGGAAAAGGAAGGAGAAAAAATAACAGTAGCATCTCATTCAATACGAAAAATGTGGTCATAATTCTTAATAAACTTGTTTATTCTTATTTGTTATCAATCAGTTTGTCTTAAGAGAGTTTACAAAAAGGGAAATCTCAGCAAGAAAGACAAAGGCAAACGAGTCTTGAGAAATTTGTTTTTGTGAATAAAAAAATTTACAATGCAACACGAAAAAATTAACAACAAGATGATCAATAGCATGGTCACTGCCAGAAAAATAAAGAAATATATCTTTAATTTTCAATGAAAACTTAAAATCAAATTTCGTATAACCAGATAAATAAGAAATAGTCCTCCCAAAAAGCTTTTCCACTGATGAGAAGCGGTATTTATGCAGTACGTACTGTAATAACACAACACGCAGCACCGCAATCGTGCACACAGATTTCTTACACGGGACTCGTAAGCCGGACAAAGATCGCGCGCCTAACTGTGCGTCGCTCTCTCGCTCTTTACGTCCCCCCCCCACAGCAGAACATCACACGACGCTTTCGACGCGGCCCTTCGGCGAACGCGCTCCGTCCGCGGACAACGCCGGAGATTCCCGAGTGACGTATGCGTCGCCGAAGATGACGTCAGCTCGTGTGTAAGCGACTGTGCGAGTGTGTTTGTGACTGCGTGTGTCGGCCGGCGGCAAAAGGAGGAGGGAAGGGGGGAGGAGAAGAAGAAGGAGGAGGGGGGTGCTTGGGCGCGTGCGAGCCCAGCAGAGGTGAAGAAGAGGAAGATGAAGCTGAGCGCGGAGGACGGGAGGAAGAGCGCAGACGGGCTGGCTGGCTCGCGCGCTCGCGAGGGCTGCGCTCGTCTGTCGCGTGCGGGAGAGGCGGCACAGGGAGCGCGCAGCCCGAGCGGAACAACAACACGGCGGCCGCTTTTCGAAGCTCGCGGCGGGCCGCGTCGTAGCGGAAACTCCCAACTTTTTGTTTTTACACCCGCCGCGGACTGCGCGTGCTGTGGCGTCGCGAGCCTTTGTTCGGCGGCGTGGCGGCGCGCGAGGACGAAAGACGTCGCAGGCAGCGCTCTTGAGAATTGGCTCCGGGCTTTTTTTTTTTTTTTTTGCTCGGGGGTCGCGTAGTGTCTTAATAAAGGAAGAATGGCGGCCAACATGTACAGAGTCGGGGGTGAGTCTTAATTTCTCGTAGAAAACGGCTTTATATGCGAGCAGTTTTTCTGCAGGCACTCTCGTTTTTCGCCATGGCATGGCTGCATGATGATGATACTCCGACGTCGTGAGGTAAAACAATGTGTCTCAGTGGAGTGGGCAGCCGCCTCGTGCGAGGAGGAGTAGCTGTTTCTTCTCTTCTTCCAGTCTAAAATTTCTAGTCTCTGACGCCTGTGGAAGCAGCAACTAGTTGGCCGCTCGGTCGGACCGTCGTCGTCGGTGGCCCCGCTGTGTGCGATCCGATCGCCTCAGAAGCGCTAGTTCTCTCTGTCTTTTCTGTCTGCTGCTGTCTGAGCTCCAGCCACTGAGGGACTAGTTGTTTACTACTAGGAAGCTCTGGCTGACGGGCCGCCGTGACGCCGCCGCCGGCGGTGTAGCCGTGGAGGGGAGCGGAGCGGAGCGGAGGCTGTAACCGTGTACTCGGTACCCGGCGGACCAGGTAGCAGCCGGTAGTACTCGGTACTCGGTCGGTACCCGGTACCGGGAGCGGGCGACAACAGTCAGAGCAGGACACTCGGCTCGGCGCTTCGGTCGCTCAGCGAAACTTCTTGAATGATTTGTCTCTTTTGCTACATAGTAACATACATCTTCTTTGAATGATAATTATTTATACTACTAAATTCCAGAGACCGGCTTAACAAAACACGCGGGTGTGGAATTGAACGTAATGAGTGTAATATGAATAATTTAGAGCCGCAGCAGAACTGAAGGGATCAGTTTGGACATCAACTAAGTAATTTTTTTTTTTCAGTGTCTTTTACGTGCAGTTTGTGACATGCATGGTGGTGAATTGAGGTGTTTTTTCTTTTTGTGCATCAACCAGTTACATATACAGCTGTGCTGGGTTTGCAGGAAAACTGAACTTCATCATGTGATGATTCTGCAAAATCATGACATGAAAAGTACAGTTAAAGCCCCCCTACACACACACACACACACACACACACACACACACACGGACACAAACTGTTGACACAACTAATGCTGGGATTTTCTGTTATCATGGCCAATATCATTGAAAACTTGTTTTTAGTGGAATTGGATGGCATTGATGTGCTTTGACCCAGTTCATCCTTCAGGGGTCATGGCTGTTCATTTCACCTGCTATAATACAGTAGAAAGCAGGAAATAAATATTTGGTGATAATGCTAAAGTTAATGGGATAAAGCTAGAGTGCACTAATTTTTCTGTGTTTTTCCCACCTCTTTGTCTCTCCAAGATTACGTCTTCTTCGAAAACTCTTCAAGCAACCCTTACCTTATCCGCAGAATAGAGGAACTCAACAAGGTGAGTATGAGCAACTCTTCGATGTGCAGTGGGCTGAGTCATCCTTCATTCTAAGGTTATATACATGTAACAAACTGTAAATAACTTTGATACATTCGTCTGGGTAGGTTTTGTGATTGTTTTGTCATCTTGGACCAGTATGGATATTGGAAGGTGTCTATGGCTCAGCTAAGCTTTTGTACAAGAGTCGCAGACATTAGCAGTAGTTAAGAGACATTTATCGTAGGAGTGCTCTATTGATTTGCTGGTTTTTCTGGTGATGGGCTTTTCTTTAATGGCATTTTATTCCAGACAGCAAATGGCAACGTGGAAGCCAAAGTTGTGTGCCTGTTCAGAAGAAGAGACCTCTCCAGTGCTCTCAACGCACTAGCTGAGAACAATGCAAGTGAGTGCGGCCGTTCTCGGCTTTCACCTTGTACCAGATTTCCCCGTCGCTTTCCCCGATTTCTGTTGGTATGCAGTAGAGACACCTTGCGTGAGACTTGCCCCACACTTGGAGGGATTTAATAGAAAATATGTAGGTGTATTTTGGCCAAGAAATTCCAGTGTAGCTGATTATTTTACCATTTCACATGGGCTCGGTCAGTGATGGTGCGGTGTTGGTGGTTTTTTTTTTTTTTTTTTTTTAATTTTTAATTGTGTGAATCCCCATGTCTTTCGATACAAGTTACTGTGTGGGCTCTGTCCTGGCGCACAGCATGTTCGGCTTTGTTCCCGGTTCCCCGAGGTTCCACGCTCCGTTGCCAGCTTCCCTCCCTGCTCTGTCAACCCACTGCTCTAGCTGTGCTGTCTCCTGCCTCTAACCGTGCGCCACACCGTGTAACGCTGAGCGGAACAAAAGGCCCTTGATCTGTATTGAATGTCTGGGGCAAACAAGGGGTTAACCCATTAAGTGCCGTATCTGTTTTGTGTGTCTCTACGTACGCGCATTCCTTTATGCCACTGCCTGCATAATTTGTATATATGTCTTAATCTGTGGGTGGGGGGTTGTGGTGGAGAGTGGAATGAGAGAGAATCAGTTCTTCAGGATTAGTGTACAGGGGTTTCCTGCTGTGGCTGCCAGGGGTGTGGTTTGATGTCCTGTCAATGCCCACTGGGGTTTCCTTTGGCTGAGTGCAAGGGCACCAATTCAGACCTTGTGTGAGAATATTCGTCTGTATTTGTGTGCGTTTTGTTCTCTAATGTAAATTCTGTGTATGTTTATTTTTACAAATAGTCTCCATAGCCCAAAGTAATAAACTCATTATTTGGATCGTATCTTAATTCTCTTTTTAAATGTAAATACGGCTGTGCTTGTCTGTGTGTCAGGAGAATTCGAAGAGGATTCCAAGCAACCCCTTTTTTCAGAAGCCCAGAAGCATCAGCTGAAGCACAGGGAACTTTTCCTGTCCCGCCAGTTTGAGTCCCTGCCTGCGACACACATACGGTAGGGTAATGAGCTGTAGTTCCTGAATTAGTAACAGAACACACTCTGAGGGGCATTGAGGTTCAGTAAGGGAACGCTCTCTCTGTAGCCTTTGGCGTCAGATTTTGTCAGCAGGGGCTTTTGCGCAAAAAAAAAAAAAAAAACAAAACTTTGTTTGGTAATTCTGTCCTGCCTCCTCCTCATCTTATTTTCTGCTTTGTTTTTCTAGTGGAAAATGTAATGTTACCCTCCTGAATGAAACAGATTTGCTGTCAGGGTATCTGGAGAAAGAGGTAAGAGGATGCAGCAGTGTATCTGTTCTAATTCCTCGCAAAATGTATAATGCAGTACAGAGGGAAACGCAGAACAGGTAGAAGAGGTAATCTAGGGCTGTCTGATTCTGGAGGGCCACTGTTCAGCCCTTTAAAGAAGGTTGTAATAAGATCTAATGTCAAAGATAAAAATATCTTAGTTTGTAGCCATAATAATTTAAAATTCTGGATGTAGATCAATGTCCTTTTGATGAAATGTGTCGTTACTGTGGTAACATCACTGTTTCAGGACTGTTTCTACTACTCGCTGGTGTTCGACCCTGTGCAGAAGACCTTGCTGGCAGATCAGGGAGAGATCAGGGTTGGCTCAAAGTACCAGGCAGAAATTCCGGAGAGGTTAGCAGAAGGTAAGTGTGACAGTCTGGTTCTAAGGTGCAGCCTGCGGACCACAGAGGTTTCACAGTGGCAGAGGCGACCCATGCTGGTTTACATATTAATGCCATAGTCTCTATTTAACTTGGTGTTCTTTTTAATGTAGAATGACTGTGTAAACATCCTGAACTGTGTTATAGCAAAATCTTTGCTCAGGGTTGTTTTTTCTCCTCCCAGTGATCTTGTTGACATACTAAGGTAGTTATATAACACATTTTGGAAGAAACATTTTTCAGTTCTTTTTTAAATTGAGTTCTTAATTTTTAAGATGTTTCAAGTGGAGTGACTGAAACCTATGTCTACCTGTTGAGTCTAACAATATTTTTAATTTATTGTGGCTGTGTGCAAGGTTTTCACAGAGCATAACCCTTGAATAAATTGACGAATGTCTGTTAAGCTTTTAGAGGTAAAATGATTTACAGGTAAAAGTGAGTGGTTCCTACCAAGTTAGACTTCTGATCCTTATGTATGTTTACGAATATTGTATAGGGTGCAACACTTTTCTAAGTAGAAAACTTTCATAAACTTGTCTGATTAAAAATACTCTTACTGTAATTATGCTTTTAAATCTGTGCATTTTGTATTTACAGGAATTGGGACAGAATACAGATCTATTTTAATTCGGCGTGTTGAAATTGTGTTGCACTTAGCTTATATAATATCGTATTAGTTCCAGGTTTTGGAACTGGTATATTTGAATATGTGGCTTAGCAGATGTGAGGTTGCAGGGGTGATGTTTTTAAAATAATCATGCAGGAAATGGCCTGCGCTTGGTTTCTTGCTGAAAAGGGCTCATTTTTGGACATTATTGTAACTGAGTACTTAAGAGTCTGTTTGGGCTTGTTTTGCCATTGTTGACAGGTGAGTCGGATGGACGTGTCCTGGACAAGCTAGAGACCAAGGTGTGGGACCCAGACAACCAGCTGAAGGACTCACAGATTGACCAGTTCCTGGTGGTGGCACGGTGAGTGGTGTGTCTGCTAAAGGGCATCTTTACCCTAAATAGATTTGTGTAAAATGCTGGCTTCATTCCATGAACCCTCAAAAGAGCTTTTAAATGGTCCAAGGATAATGTAATTAATACTCACCCCTGCATTCTGAACCTCCTTAGCATTTGCAGTACCTTCTCCACAGAATTGTATTTTTAATCCCATTTACTGCTATTAATGTGTACAACTTCATTAAACAACTTATCAAGGTGTCGATTTGATTTGCATATTAGTGCTTGTGCCGTATGAGAATGCAGTGTAGTAGACAGTCATGAGATTCCTGCAGTAGTTCCTCAGCCTGCAGTATTTAAGGTTACTGGCAGTGAAAATGAACTCAACACATTGAGCTCTGAAGGTGTTTGTTGTAGCAGCACAGTGCGAGCCTCCGTGGGAGATGTACAATGTGTATTTGCTGTGCTGTGTCTGTGCTGACAGTGTTGCTGTTTTTTACTAACCAGAGCCATAGGGACCTTTGCCCGCGCACTGGACTGCAGCAGTTCCATCCGTCAGCCCAGCCTGCACATGAGTGCAGCCGCTGCCTCCAGGGACATCACACTGGTGAGACATGGGGGTGCCCTAGACCAGGGATTCGGTCAGAGTGTCTTATTTTCTGTAGTAAGTACATAACTACCAACTAAATGCATAAATGATTTTATTTTTTTGGCCCCTGGAACACAAACTGGACTGTGTTCCATTGCATGGATAGATGACAGGAGGTCTTTCCACCTTATTGTCCAAAGAGATACGTAGAGGGATGTGCGCAGTATCAGGCAAATTAGGCAAATGGCACTCCTCAAAGTGTCCTTCCTCACACACTGAAGCCTGTAGTGGGGAAATGCAGAAGGTTTGCAACATGCACACAATGGGAGGAGTTGGCATGGGTGTCATGCTCAGGGGAAGTCATAACGGGACATTTAATCTGTCGTGATTTGTACTGTGTGACTGTGGAACCCCCTCCCCCCATTAGTTCCATGCCATGGACACACTGCAGAAGAATGGTTATGACTTGGCGCGAGCCATGTCATCACTGGTGCCTCAGGGCGGACCTGTGCTTTGCCGTGACGAGATGGAGGAATGGAGCGCCTCGGAGGCCATGTTGTTTGAGGATGCGCTGGAGAAGTACGGCAAGGACTTCAGTGATATCCGACAGGACTTTGTAAGTCGCCTCACTGGATCGTGTAAAAACAAGAATTCTAAGAACGCATCAACTGCCATCAGTGGTGATTAATAGCTTTGACTGGAGCTTGTGCTTGTTGAAGGTGTTGTCCATTTTTGCAAGACGGGTTTTTGGCAGTTTCTCTTTGAGGCAGCAGATCACAATCATGAAATGTTGTGGGGTTTTTTAAATTTTTTTTCAAAACTGTTCTCTCCTACACAGCTGCCTTGGAAGTCTTTAGCTAGCCTTGTCCAGTTCTACTACATGTGGAAAACCACAGACCGCTACATCCAGCAGGTACTGCGCTGCAGCATTTATCAACCCTTTCAGTGTTTTTTTTTGAAGTATTGTGTATTAAATGAAGTATGTGAGGTTATTCTTACTTCCAAACACTTTAGTTGTACTGGCTGCACATGGCAGTTTATGAAAGTCTTAATATCCAGTAGGAAGAATATGTACGGTCTGTGATGTGTAGTATGTACAATTCTGGTCAGTGTGTAAACTTACTTTTGATCTTCGCAATTCTTAGAAGAGACTGAAGGCAGCAGAAGCAGATAGCAAGCTGAAACAGGTTTACATCCCTACCTAGTAAGTACATCTGTTCTGTAAAAAGATTCCTGAATTAATTTTTTTGTAATGGAAACCAGAATTGAAGCCTTTGATATTTACATGATGGCACTCTATCAGAATGAAGCTGTTGGGATCTTGCTGTCCAAGATCTGCCTGGTTAAAAGCAATTCCGTAAGAGGACGTGTCATATTGCAATTAACGATTTTGATTTTCTCTCCACCAGCACCAAGCCGAACCCCAACCAGATCTTGGCAGCTGGCAGCAAAACTGGAATGAATGGGACAGCCGGTCTCCAGAAGGGCCTGAGCTGTGAGAGCTGTCACAGTGAGTGTGCCCTTCTATTAAAGTTGTCTTACTATGCTGCTCTCCGAGATCGGATCAGGTAAAACCTAGTTTTAAAAAAAAAAAAAAAAAAAAAAAGACTTACGCAGACTATAGGAAGTCAGACAGTACATAGCCAGATTGTAGCTGTTATGTATAATAGTTATTTGAAGATTGAATACACAGTCATTTTTATTACTGGAATTCCTTGGTTCCAATCAATTGATTCAGTTCTACAGAAAAAAAAATTGAAAATGAGGATATATGGAAGTGATGCTAGAGGGATACCTAAAACTGTCACTATCTCACCAGTGTAACATCCAAGCCATTTGTCTGATTGCTCGCCCCTGTATTTCAGCTCTCCATTCCCCACAGTGGTACGCCTGGGGGCCTCCCAACATGCAGTGCAGGCTGTGCTCTGTGTGCTGGATTTACTGGAAGAAGTACGGAGGACTCAAGACTCCCACGCACCTAGAGGGGATTTCACGGGCTAGCTCAGTATGCTTAACCATGTGCCCAGTTGCTTCTGAAAAATAGGCATGTAACTTAATTGTATGATTACAGTGCTCTATAACAGTACTTATTCATGCTTCTGTCCAACTAATCAGGATGCAGCATCCAGAGGTCACTTGACACGGCAGGAAGTGCAGGACATGTCTCCCTTTGCAAACACTGCAGGGCGGGCAAAACTCCTGGCCAAGAACAGGCAGACTTTTATTCTTCAGACTACCAAGCTTACCCGGATCGCGCGTCGCATCTGCCATGACATCCTGCAGCCTCGACGGGCAGCACGTCGTCCCTATGCTCCCATTAATGCCATTGCTGTGAAAGCTGAGTGTAAGTGGCTTTTAGTTTTGGCAGCAGAGAGGCTAGCTGAAGCATTCCTTAACTACTCAGAATTATAACATGTTGCATTATATAGCCATAAAGAATCTTTGTTCCCTCTGCAGTCACTTCTGATTTTTATACTTTTTGTACCTAATGATTTTCTGCTTGTAATGTTTTATTACTGTTGCTAATTGTGACAGTGCATGCTTGTTTATGTTGACGCTTTCACTCTCTGAATCATAATTAGGTATGATCAGGCTTCCTAAAGTGCCGAAGGTTCCTTTGAAGGTCAAGACTGCTTTGCGACTGTCCCTTGCTGCTGTAGTCAAGGACCTAGGTATCGGTACAATGGTGACAAGCTTCTGTTGAGGCATATCAGATGTTTGATGGTTGTCATTTCGAAGAAACTTTGTAAACAAAAAAGTGCATAAAAATAATTTCTAGTAGTTGCAATTTGTCGTAGCTGTGGAGTTATTTCTGTTAACCACCACATCAGTTCTAGTGACCAAATCATTCAGCCAGTTCTTCACTTACCCAACCAAGCTGTACAGTATAAGCTATACTTGTGACTTAAACACACTTTTATATTTTCCTATACATGGATGTTACTGGTTCGGTAAACATTCGTTCACCAAGGAATGACCATAATGCTCTGGACTCTTCTCAGCTCTCCAGGCCCCTCTGAAGCTGAAGGCTCAGAGGAGCACCCCAACACCAATTAATCGTAACCAGGTCAATCATCCCCGTGGGGCCCCCAGCCTGCTGGGCAAGAGGCCCTTTGACACTGTAAGTGCTATGGTTTGTTTAGTGTTCTTTTCGTCTATTTATAGAAATGTTAGAAAAGTTAGCGGAAACCAAATGGTAAATACTCTAACATAGCCGTTTATTTTCCCTATGCCATGTGCTCATGCCTTGGCCACCTTTTCATTGGCTGCAGGTTGGAGGGCTGCAGCTGTCTACCAGTGGCAGGACACTCGTGGCAGGAATGCGAAGTGCCAACCAGTCGGTGATCAAGAGACCGAAGGTCAGCCACGGAGACTCTCCCAACCCTTTGGTTTTTGTGGCCACGAAAGACACAAGGTGTGTCCAGCGCTGTCTAGTCTTACCTTTTATAGGTTAAGGGTTAGCGGTTTGTTCTTAGTATCCAGTTTCAAAATTATGGGTCGCAGTAAAAAAAAAAAAAAAAAAAAAAAAAAAAATTGCAGAAAGTCAAATATGTCATCATTCTGACAAAGAAGGTTAAGTTGTGTGATCTAAAAGTACAAAGTAGAAGTGATTTGTTTCAGATGTTTGGAAAGAGCTATTTGGTTGCCACTTGACTTCATTATATATTCTGGAGATGAGCCATGTAGCCTGTGGCCTGTAGATGACAAGTGGCGGTGTTTGTTTCAGGGTGCTGAGGAAAGCTCTGACCCAGGCGGAGATGAGACGATCAGCCAGGAAGCCTTACCTCCCAGTCAAGGCAAAACTGCCACTGCCTCCTCGGCATATGCCAGCCGTTACCAATGAGCCTATTGTGTTGGAGGACTGACCACGCAGTGCGTCTGTAGCCGCATGTGTGAAAAGCCACTGCTGATCTTAGTGTTAACTTTATTTTAATTCTGCTGTCTTCTCTAGCATTCCCTAAAACTATCCACCTGATTTGACTACGCAGAGTGATGTATTCTCTTTTTTTCTCTCACATGCACACACTGACACCACTGACCAGCGGTCGTTCTGTAAAATGTGCCCCCCGCCTTCCTGAAGCTCAGCTGTATCAAATCAGGAAATTAGTTGTAAATTCTTCTGTTTTTTTTTTTTTTCTTGTACTGTTTTTACAAGCCATCCCAGGTGTGGAACCTGTTCTGAGAGGTTCAGTTCGCACTTAAGATGTGTCTGTTACTCAGATTTTGCAGGAGCCTTTTTTTTTTTTCTTCTTCATTCCCCTTCATACTGAGAAGATGGGAAGATTTTTCTTAAAGTTAAAATCAAGTATTTCATGTCCTACATTATTTAAAATGTTACTCGTTTCCAAATTGTCCTATCCGCGGGATATCTAAATTGTGGACTAATCTAAATTTGGTTTGAATTGTCACATTTTATTTAACAAATGGTACGGTTTTGGTTTAAGACCTTAGATGAAAAGAGAAAATGACTTACAGAATGGATTAGCAGGGGCAGAAGGCAGAAAGCCTGCTTTCACACGTAGAGCCAATCCTGTTTGCTCCACTATTATTGTTTGGTCCTCTCACCTTGTACATTTAGTTTGGCGTTTCTTCCTGAAGTGTGCAAGGACTTGGGTCACTGATGCAGGTTTGGTGAGGTCCCATCAAAGTAATAAGGAACTGATGAATTCTGGCTACTTTATGGTGTGACTTATTTTTGACCTTTGCAAACACCATTGACCAAAGTACACAGTAGCTTTTATTTCCAGGAAGTGTTTATGGAAAAAGTGGTTTGGTTTTAGTGACACATGAGGGGACGCTGTCGCAGGCCACTATGACTCCAACTGAACTGTGTGGACACGCGAGACAGCCGTGCAGCGGTGTGGAGGCTGATTGTAAAGGCTTGACACTCTTCTATACACACTTCTCTCTATGCCAAAATAAAGTGCAAAACTACAAGATGGCAATTCTCCATAAAGCTGTACTTTCTGCTGAATTCAAAGGCTCTGAAGGCTTCATTGCAGGATTATACACCTGCTGATAAGGATGATGGACTGAATTTTTTTTCCCCTTAAATTTTTATAAAGCCCTAATAGCTTATGTCTGCCACAGAAAATTGGTTTGTATGACAGTGACCATTAAAGCCAGTGGTGGTGATTCACATTCCTTGACCAACATATTCTGTGGTTAATTTTAGTGCAGAAACAGCTGTTTAAATGCTTGGATTTTCAGTTTAATGTAGCATGGTAGGATAGTCATTTTTAATCAAAATGAAGTAAAAAGTTGATGTTTCTAAAACAAATGTAGTGTTGATAGTAAACAATCTGAAAATTCAGTTACCATTGGAAAGGTTTTTTTTTTTTTTTTTTTTTTTTTTACCAGTTTTCCCTGTTTTCTGGGAAAACTGTTGTCTCCAGTTCTCTCTTGTTCAGGATTGTTTTTACTCAGTTGATGAGGCCACATTGAGCCTTATGAGGAAATCATGGAGAATCACCACTGGCCAAGTGAACTGTGCAGTGCGAGACATTTAGAAAGAGGACTCCCGGTGCAGGGAAACAACCTGCAGGCACCCGGTGTGACTGGAGGGTATTATGATTATTTCTACCTGGAAATAGTGGCATTTTGCTGTATATTATACTGGAACTTTAACTCGCAGCCAATGGACTCCAGTTGGCTGTGAGACTTTGGACTGAGTGGATTTGTGAGCTGAAATATTCCAGTCCTGCAAACTTTTTAGTAAACTACTAAAAGTATAATTATTTCAGATTTTATTTACTGTTACAGATGTGCTTTGTTTTCTGGGACAAAAGGACAATTTTCTATGTTGTATAAATTTTCTGCAATTAACTGCATTTTTTGCAAATGTTTTTTGTATTGTCTACCAATAAATGTATCTTGAAGTAAAATCTTTTAATGCTTAATATTAGTTCTGTATGATATTGAGTCTATACTGGAATGGTTGCGGAAGCATGGCAGCACAGCAGGTTCAACCAGTGCCCGCTGTGTGGTGGGTGTGGGGTTCCAGTCCTGCTTGGGGTGCCTTGCAACAGACTGGTGTCCCGTCCTGGGTGTGTCCCCTCCCTCCTCGGCCTTGTGCCCCACGTTGCCGGGTGAGGCTCCGGCTCGCTGCGACCCCCCTCAGGTTAAGCGGATGTTGACACTGGAATGGTTGTTTTTTGGGATATTATACAACTATATGCACTTCTTACAAATCTTATGAAAGCTGCAGTTTTCTGTTGTAGCACCTGTATAGCTGTGTGTGTGTGTGTGTGTGTATATATATATATATATATTATATATCACACACACACACGCATATAAACTTCCCATCTATTTTAAGAAACCACTTTTCCCTCTGGGGGTCATAACAAAGGCCTCAAGGCTCGTTGGACTTTCATTTGAGCCCGTCTCCACCATGCAGATCGCCAGTAGCGTCATGTTACAAATCTTTCAAGAGTTAACCTTAACACTCCAGTTTGTGTTTTCTGCACGCCGTGATGTTTTAAAAACCCAACCACCTTAATTTGACTCATTTTCACAGTGTTTACAGCTTGTCTGGTGTTTGTCAGGGTTATGGATCAATAAGATGACAAGTGGTTGCACAGCTTCACAAGATCAGGCAGTTGACACGCATTCACTTTCATTAGCTGCTTGTCCAAGTCACGGTCGCGGCCGTCTGGAGCTTGTCTGAAACACATGGGGTGCAAAGCTGCTCCGGGTACCCCAGCTCAAGACACCAGTCCACCACAGGGTAACCACACACCGTAGGCAATAACCTGAAACGCACACCTTTGGATCCTTCCGGTAAGAACTACACCCATGTGTGGGCTCTCAGGCTCAAAGCAGCGAATCTGAAATCTTTGCTGAGCACGACCACAATTCACAGCTCATAGGAACAGACCTGACCGTCCCTTGGACATGGCGTAAGATTATGCGTGACGTGGCGGTGCAGCCGGAGGATCCCGATGGCTCCATGATCCCCTTAGTTTAAGTGTAATTAATCCACCTGCTCTTTGCACACGAAGTGAAGGCTTACGCGTATGACCCCTGAGACTTTGGGACACTGCAGTTGTTGTCGCACAGAAGAACTAGCTGGACGGCTGCCATGAACAGACTGACAGCCAAAGTGTCCCCCTCCGCACCGCCCGGCCCAGCAAGCCCCTCGACAGCTGATCCACAAGGTAAACCGGCGCGTGTCTCTCCTGCGCAGTAAATTTTACCGTCTCCCGTTTCCTCCCTACGTCAGTCCAGCGTTTCACTGCTGCAGTGTAGTACTGGAGCCCAACACAATATTGCTTTCAAGAGCATGTTCTTCAAGGCAACATATCGACTTTAGTGAACCTCCTCACTACCGATGGTGAGGATTCGGTTTATGATTGTTGGTTGTTTGCTGAATAATTTTCCATTGCTGCATGGAGGGTCTTTTGGGAGAGCTCTTCAAATTGTCCTCTCCGAAGTCCCGTAAGGTTTCTTTCTTTGTTTCTGAATGTCTGTATGCACAGTCTTTATCGTGCTTTTTCACGTTTCGTTCCTTCGAAATCTCACTCGCGATGTAAGGTTCTGCAGCTGGTGATGGTTTTCACTGGAATTCTCTCGTTGCTGCAAGGGCTTCGTTAGTGTGGCCACTGGTGCTCTGGGGCCACAGGTTGTCTCCCTGCTCTGTAGGTGATGAGCTCAGGGACAGGCGCCCTCAGTCTGCGGTGCTGGGGCAAGAGGGCCACGCAGGGGGCACCAGGGGCTGCTGCCAGCGCTGCCCGCTGAGGATCTTTAGAAAGGCTGTCTTGGGCTTGGTGCTGGGCAGCTGCGTAGCCCTTTCCTGGGCCGGCAGCACACACACCGCCAAGCTGGCCTTGCAGAGGCTGCAGGCGCCCTTCCTCATCACCTGGTTCTGCTGCACCTGGAACCTGCTCTCCTTCCCTCTGTGCTACCTGGGTCACCTCGCTGGGCCAGAGAAGAAGCAGTGGCCCATGAGCCGCTTCAGGTGAGCTCGTTCTTGAGGGGTTTGCGTGTGCATTTAGTGTTCGGATGAGAATTACACCTAAAGATACTTGAGATAATAACTAGATTGCAACACTATATTACTAGATCTCTCTCTCTCTCTCTCTATACTGTATGCATATGTGTGTGTGTGTGTGTGTGTGTGTGTGTATATATATATATATATATATATATATATATATATATATATATATATAAATAAAAACACACAAACTACAGCCCTGAATATGGAACAGCTGGCATCATAACAGTTGGGAACTGCTGCCTTTAGACAAAAGGTTGCAGGTTTGAATCCTATCTCCAGCTGTAGCACCCTTAAGCAATGTTTTTACCCTAAGAATTGCTCCAGTAAAATTACCCAGCTGTATAAATGTGTAAATAATTGTAGGTAGATTATCATCGTAAGTTGCTTTTGGAGAAAAGCGTCAGATAAATGAGTATGTGGAAAATTCAGTCTCTTGCGAAAGGATCGTAGTAAGAACAACAGTCCAGAAAAGATTTATCACATACAGGAACAGGCAAAATCTCGAAATCCATGCATGAAAAGCTTCTTTGTTGGTCTAATCGTCTCAGATCTTCTTGAAATTAAATGTCTATTCCTTACCGCCTAAGTTCCAAGTGTCACTAAATCCTTGCTAAATTCACTTTGACTCTGGCAGTCGTTCCCATTTCTCCAGTGCCTCAGTGCTCTTTGGGCATCCGCTCTCCTTCACCAGAGCAGTAGCAATGAAATCCTCACTCAGATTGTGGATCTTACACCAGGCACTGCAGCAAGTTCCTAGGGGAAGAGCGTCTGACGGCACGTGTGGTGCTGCGTGGCGCTGCCCCTTTCTCTGCGCTCTGGAATGTCTCCATGTACCTGTACCTGCTGGCGCTCCGTCACATCTCCGCCAGCGATGCCAGCGCCGTCCTGTGCTGCAGCCAGGCTTTCGCCTTCCTGCTCTCTTGGATTGGCCTCAAGGACACATTCATGGGCGTGAGGGTGAGGATCTCTGTGGGATCGCTTGGCTGCATTGCCGTCCGCCAATATCCATAGTGCCAGGACTTGTCTGGGGAGTCTCGTGGGGACTGGATGACTCCTGGTGATACAACCCTCTCTTGGCTCTGCTCTCCTCCTCAGATAGTGGGAGTGATCCTTTCAATCACTGGGATTGTCATGATGGCCTATGCAGATGGTTTCCACAGCGACTCCATCACTGGGGTGGCGCTGGGAGTGGGCTCTGCTTCCACAGCCGCCCTGTACCAGGCAAGTGTGTCCACCACCTGTGCACACGTGTAGCTTTCCTTGCCGGTGCTGGATCCCTTTCTCGTGGATACGTGTCACTCTGATCCACCGCACGTGTGCTTTTGTGCATTACTGTTGTTCTCCAGGTGCTGCTGAGGAAGCGTGTTGGGGAGGTGCAGCCGGGCACGGCGAGCGTGTTGCTTTCTTGCGTGGGCCTCTGTAGCCTTGTCTTCCACTCCTGGCTGTGTGCGCTTCTGTACCTGACTCACGTGGAGTCCTGGCCACCTGCTCGGAACATGCCCTGGGAGATGCTGTGTGCTCTGGCCGCTCTGCTGCTTGGTGAGGTTCCTCGTGCTCAGTTACAAAAGGGTCACTGTAGTACCATACCTAGTCATCTGCTTCCACTGCATTCACACTTTTCTTTTTTTAACGGCAAAGCATCGTTTGACAAAATACCTTATTTAGAATCAACACTTAAAACAAGGCGGTGCGGTAGCTAGAGTGGAAGCCTTGCACTCAAAAGACACAGGCTCAAATCTCATCTCCTGCCACAGTACCCTTGAGCAAGGCATTTACCTTGAACTGCTCCAGTAACACTCACCCAGCTTTATACATGGATAAGTCACTGGGAGTTCCTTAACAGTGAGAGAATCTTAAATGAGTAAAGGTAAAAAAAAAAAAAAAGTAACTCTGTTGTTATGGTAATGAGCATTCTCATCAGATTATTGGTCATTTAAATTTTCTGATGAACCAGGAGACTCATAACTATTAATTTTCTTATTTTCCTCACTTAGCATTCAATATCATTGTGAATTTGGGCAGTGTGCTCACATACCCCACTCTCATCTCCCTTGGGGTCCTACTGAGCGTTCCAGCAAATACAGGTATGGTGAGCATCACTGCTCTGACTGCTTGGACATGCTCACTTCAATACACATTACTGATCCTCATGAAGGAGTGTGAATAGAAGATGCAGCAGGGGCTGTAGTGGTTAAAGTGCCGCCCTTAGACTTGGAGGTTGCAGGTGTAAATCGCACCTCTTGCTGTAGCACTGCTGAGCAAGGCTCCTACCCTGAATTGCTGCAGAAACCATTGCTCAGCTGAATAAACGGGTAAATAACTGTATGCATCTTAACGTGGTGAGCTCCTTCGAAGAAACGCGTCGGCTAAGTCTGTAAACGTGACTAGCATTCACAGAAAGACACGCGTTTTGACGGGCGGTCATACTCGGGTATACCAGGAAACATGAATAATTGACAGTACCCTCGTCTGTTCCCAGCCGCAGACGTCTACCTGACAGCAACGTCTCATGTCAGCGAGGTCAGAATAGCGGCCGCTGGTATCATAGGAGCTGGGTATCTCCTGCTGCTTCTGCCGGAGCACTGGGATGACAGCGCCCGCCGGTGGCTCGGAGCCCTGTTGCACGGCAAGTGGAGAGAAGACGGCCTGCCGGGGGACGAGGGTGCCGGCGATGGCGGGACGGCGTGTCGAACGAAGGCCAAACCCGCCAGTGCGGCAACATTACCGTGATGCTGCGGGAACGCTCAGGGAACTCGCATCGTGATGTCATCTTACACATTTAACTCTGCTTCAAGACGTAGCAAAACCGGACGACACCATCCAATCTGGGGATTTTACGCAGTACTGTACAGAGTAACGTGACACGCTGTCCATGTGCCTGTATATTAAACGTTCGATGAATCCTCGTCCTTTCTTTGTCCTCATTTTCACAGTAAAATGGCAGCTGAGGCGAACGTAACGTAACAAATGCACGTTTAAACTTTATGGAACCAGCCAGTTCACACATAGCGGAAACGGGCCTTTCATGGATTTGCATCAGAAAATGCAAACTACCATTGAATTTAATTGCCAATTCAGCCGCACACTTTTTTTGCCACTGTTGTTACAAGTCAATGTTTGTCACTCCTTAACTTAAGGGAAGTCATCTCAGAGCGTGTACGTTATTTCTAAAGCTGCATGATGAATCACTCCGTTCAGCTCATCTGCTGCGCAAAATCCTTTTTTTTTTACGCTCCGGATGCGGCGTCTGTTCGTGCTGAGAACTGCTGAGCGGAAAGAGCGGCGCGACCTCCGGCCTGCAGGGGGCGACAGAGCGCGGCCCCCGTCCTTCGGCGCGCTGAGCGTACCCACCACAGAAGGCCGCGGCGGCGGTTGCTGCTCAAAGGCGTGACTTGGAAGGCTGCGCACCTTTCCAAAAAAAAAAAAAAAAAAAAGAAAAAAAAAAAAATGGCCCTCAATGCAGGTTTGTGGCTCGTTCGAGTGCCTTCTGCTCTTTCGTTAACACGCTTCCCCCGCCGGCCGCTGACTGACGAGAGAGGGAGGGAGGTGTGCCGCGGGGACGATACTGACGGTCACTCACGCCGGCGGTGGGTCACTCACGCCGCCACCAGCCACGGGCAGCATCGCGCAACATGGCGCGCCGCCGCCGGCGTTCGGAGAACCGGGACTCTTTCTTCTTTGCGTCCTTTCTCTGCCGTCTCTCTGGTGACAGAAGTTACTCCGGCAGCGCGCAGCACTAGTTAATATCTAGACTATCTCCGTCTCGTCAAGTGAAGTTTGTGGAAAGAAAGGGGGTCTGGGCGGAATTCCCTGAATCAAATTTCGCACCATCATCGCATCGTTTCGTTTGTTTGTTTGTGTTTGTGCTCAACCTGTGAACTCGCTACTCCTGACGAAGCGTTTTACCCTGTTTTTTCTAGAAGCCGGTCCTTCTTTCTGTCTACACGTCTGTGTTTGCTGTCAGTTCCGCGCGCGCGCCCGCTTTTCCTTCCGCTTCCAGAGCGCTTACACATTCGCAGTGCAGTCGCGCGCAGCCGCGCGTTCACACTTTTAAAGGGGCAGCTGGCAGCGGAGCGCTTAGAGCGGCAGCCTTCGGATGCAGGTGTCGCGGGTTCGAATCCCACCTCCAGCTGTAGTACCCTTGAGCAAGGTACTAACCCTAAATTGCTCATGTACAAATTTCCCGGCTTTATAAATCATTTATACATCATTATTTATCCATTTATTAACTGGGTAAATAATTGTAAGTTGATCAACATCGTACTGTAAGTATAGCCCTGGAGAAAAGTATCAGCTAAATGAATAAGTGTGACTGACTTGGTGTCTGAAGTTTATTTCTGTGACACCAAAATTCATTAACGAGAGGCTTCTTTTGTTCTTGGGGGGCAGCTCTAGCTGCAGAGATGCAGGAACAACAGGTGGTGTGGTGGTTAGATAAGATCCAGGCTTGAATCCCACCTCTTGCTGTAGTACTCTTGATCAGTGTACTTATGGTGAATTGCTCCAGTAAAAATTATTCGGCTGTAGAAGTTGGTATTTAATTCTAAGTTGATCTCCAAAGTGTGAGCTAAATAATTAAATGTAATGTAGATCTTGGCGCATACATTAAAATGTTGGGACACAACCAGGCGCATGTATGAAACATCAGTTTGTTAGTAGAGCAGTATCACCGCCAGGCAGGCAGTTTCCTTGGTAGAAATGATGACTTGTATGTCCATAGCATGGGCTGTATTTAAGGTAGCTGAACAGTTGGGGTTGTTGCTTGGAAGTGCAACAGCTCTGTGAATGTGTGATTCTATTTTCTGTGTTCTCTCACGGTTCGTTTTTGCAGAGGATGAAGACCTTGAGTGGGAGCCTCCTTCGGAGGCAGAGATGAAGGTTCTGCAGGCCCGGAGGGAGCGCCAGGATAAGATCAGCAAGCTGATGGGAGACTATCTACTGAAGGGTTACAAGATGCTTGGGGAGTGCTGCGAGCGCTGTGAGGTGAGTCGTAGTGACGGCTCCAATGTGGAGACACTTCTTGAGTTTGGTAAAAGTTACTTCACTTTTTGACTTCATGCTTTTCAAATTCCATGGCACTGTTTTTGCATCTTGCATGTGTTTTTGCACGTTAGCCCTGGTTGATGGCTTCAAATGAAAAAATTACATGACGTAAATGAAACAACCAAGAACAGGTGTACTGCAACAGTGCATTTTTTGTATTCCCTGGCACTTGAAACTACAGGTAAAAGTCACATGTCATTGCCTTCCAGACAATTCTTCTTCAGGACAGACAGAAGAAGAACTATTGTGTGGCATGCCAAGAGCTGGATTCAGACGTTGACAAGGACAACCCCGGTGAGAACAGAGCGGTCGGGATTTCCTTTCTGGCAAATGACATAATTGCCAGTACAGACATGGAAATCGCTCTCATGCCTCTTGTTCTGTGTTTTCTTTGTGTATTTGCGTGTCCAGCTCTCAATGCCCAGGCCGCCCTGTCGCAGGTTAGGGAAAGACAACTGGCTACTCAGGCCCCCCTACAGGTCAATGGGGCCCCATCCAGCAGTCCCTCCCTCTCTGCTCCTGGCCTGCCGCGACCGGAGCACTGCGAGGGTGCCGCCTCCGCAATGCGAGGACCGCCTCTCGTGCAGTCGTCCCCCCCCACCTCTGTCTCTGGGGCTTCCGCCAGCCATGTTGCAGCGTCCCTCAACTCCAGTCAGCCGACCCAGAGCCCATCCGTTGGAGCGTGCCAAACGCGACATCCTGCCGTCTGTGCTGAGGAGGCTTTGTTGCAGAAGCTGCGGTGGGCAACCCAGGAGCTGCAGCAGTGCACCTCGGTGGAAGGCAGCATTCAGCTCTGTGGCCTCATACGTAGCTGCGCAGATTCCCTGCGCAGTCTGAAAGAATTACAGCTCTTATGAGACTCTTTTCTTTAGAGTGCTGCAATATTGCAAAGTGATGTCATCATGACATCATCATGCCTGTATGGCCCATATGCCACAGTGCTGGAAAAGGAAACGTCCTGGTAAAAACATTAATTCCCCAAGCCAATCCTGTCCTGTGTTTTTGTCTATTTCTGATGCCTTGGGTTTGAGGGTTTGGCTGCCGTTGTTTGTGTTGAACTGCTGCTCAATGTACACCCAGCTTTTAGGCTTGGAAATGTGACAGTGAGGACTACGGTATTTGGAGGGACTCTGACTGACTTGCCGAATGTGTAACGATGATAGTCTTTACCGCGTAAGAATGATGAAATGGAAAGTTGAAAAAATAAGAAGCAGGTTTATACTTAAATTTAAGGGCTGCATATGGACAAATAAAGGAAGTAGGCAACTGAATATATTATAATGCATAAAGCACGACACCAAGTTGAAGGGATTGATGTTGCTAGAAAGACACTCTCCGCAGTCTTTTAAAATCTCTCTGCAGGTGAAAAGTGAAGACTACACGTCCTAGTCTGTGACAGAGTTCGGAATAAACACTGAGTGCGAACAGACATGTACTGCAGTGACCCCTTAATAAGGTTACGGCACCGTTTGCAGTTTCCGTTATGTTTTACCTGATAGAAAACCATCGCGGTCAGACAGCAAAGTAACGACGACACCGCTGTTCGCAATGGAGCGACGAGCGAAGGACTCTGAGGAGGTGGTGCGTCAGAGTGGGCGGGGACACGGCCCGGGGGGCGGGGGGGAAGTGGGCGGGGACAAGGAGCGGGGCGAAGAGACGCCACACACCACACACACAAAGAAAAGCCTGCGGGCCATTGAGAAAAAACGTGTGGAGTCGCAGGTCTCCGCGGGTTAACCTGGAGGTCCGCGGCGGAGAGCGTGTGTTTTACCACGGTTTACCACGGTTCACCACGGTTCTTTTTCTAGCGCAGCTGAGCTGCAGCAATGGAAACGGGGACATGCGCTGCGTTCCCGTGATCTGGACCACGTTCTGGACGGGCGCGCTCAACGTCAAGGTGAAGCGGAGCATTTTCTACTAAATCTCTCTTCCGTCCTCTTAATGCGCAGAACTTCTGCGGAATATTTAATGAAATATAATTTTGTGTTCCGAAAACCACGGGCCGTCAACTGAAACTTCCGTCTGCGGCATCGCCGAGTTTCTCAATGTTTCCCTTTGCAACCCTTTTTGTTCGGAAGGATAGTTTAGAAACAAAGACAAAAGGTTTTTCGAAGTGAGGAGGACACAGATGAGATGTGGTTGTGGGACGACAAAAAAACACATATGAACCGGACGACGACTCCGTCCCCCCCCCCGAAATACGGTGTTCGGTGTCTTTTCGAGGAAAATCGTCACCAAGTTGGTTGGGTTTGGCTTCGGCTTCGATCCGTGACCTACTACTAGTAGTACTAGTATTAGTAGTACTAGTAATCCTAGACCTACTACTAGTCACTGTACAGTATGGAAACGAGATCGTGGCCGGCTTGAATCTCGTCTATATTTTTACCCCGGACGGCGTGTTGTTTGTGTGTGTGAACTACTTACTAGTCTAGCATGTGTCTCTCATCATCATGTTGCGTGCAGGAAAAAGTGGGGAAATGAACGGGTTCCAGGGCAGCCCACCCCCGGAGTGTCCCGTGGGAAGCGCGTGCTCCATCGAGGGTCTCCCCCCACTGCCCAAGGGCCTCAGCGGCATCCTCAACTCCAGCGGCGGCTCCTGGAGGGACATCGAGAAGGTGTACAGCAAGAAGACCCGCATCCAGGCGGACATCAGCAAGTCCCGCGTGAGCGACCCCCTGGGGCGCAGCAAGCCCGCGAGCCTGGACGCGGCGCTCGCCGTCCTCCGTAAGGAAATGGTGAGGCGCGGGGTGGGATGGGATGGGGTCTGGTCTGGTCTGGTCTGGTCTGTGCGACACCCTCTTCCAAACAGGGAGAAATAAATACACCGTTGTGAACAGTGTCGGAGCAAGTCGCCAGACAAATAAGTTCCGTTTAAACAATTTTTCTTCTCTAGACTAAGGTGTTAAATTTAATATCAATAATCATTATTGTTTGTGGATGTTGTCATGATTGTTTATCATTCATTGTCGGTGACATTGGTATTACTGAGCTGTTTGACTTTTCGCTGACATCAGCAGTAACTTCAACTGCGCTGCGCCGCGCGTCCTTCTTCCGCTTCTCTTGTCCTTCACTGTCCCCTCACCCCTCCAGGTGGGTCTCAGGCAGCTGGACATGTCTCTGCTCTGCCAGCTCTGGTCTCTCTACGAGTCCATACAGGAGTACAAAGGAGCCTTCCAGGACATTTCGTCCTCTCTGCTGTCCGAGAGCTCCTTCGCCACCGAGAACGGCTACTCCGAGGAGGAAGAGGAGGACGAGGACGAAAACGATGCCGAAGAGGAGTCGCGGGGTCCGGCCGGAACTTCGCTTTCGCTCCCACAACCGGCCCAGAACTCCCGAGACCAGTGGATCAAGGAGTCCTTCCACATTCCCTTATAGAGACGCTGGCTGTACCGCGGCGCGTCGTCGCGCACGTGTACGGGCCTCTAGTTACACTGTGGCGTCTCGTTCGCTTGGTGCATTTTCATACAGCGGCACGTTTCACTAAATTGCTTTACACAGGAAGGGCAGCATTTCTTTTGAAGGCTTTTGAAGGTTCAGCAGCTTTAGTTGACCTTTGCAAAAAAAAAAAAGAAACAACCTTTAAATTATTGACTTTTTGGCCAAAGTGAACTTGTATATATTTAAAGTATAATACACATACAAAATTTAGCCCATTGTAAAGTTTAACTTTATGAAATATTTCATGTAATTTAAGTATTTAAGTTTTTTAATACAACATCTCTGTATCTTTCTTTTACACTTTGAATTTAATTATTCACCCTGGATTTTTTGTAAATAAATGTTTCTAATGTACACTACTATTCAAAGTTACTTAAAAATCCTACTTCATAATTTGTGTTAAAGCAAGATTGTGAATAAGCAAATGTATTTGCTGGTAAGACAGAGTTACCTTGGTCATATTTTACCTCTCCCCTGAAATATTAATATGTTACCTTGCACTTATATTTACGGTGTATAAGAAATCACTACTGGTATAACACAAGCAGTAGTTTTCCTTGTTATCTTTAAAATATTTCAATTGTGTTATTTTTTCGCTACAGGGTGGCTGTAGGTAGTTGGGCTCTGGGTGTTTCTTTGAATCCAGCTCAGTCTGCGGGAGTTTCCATGCTCCCCCTGTGTCTGTGTGGGTTTCCTCCTGATGCTCTGGTTTCCTCCCACAGTCCAAAGGCATATGTTTCAGATGAATTTGTACACATCACGGGCAATTTAGTGACGCATCTCTGGATACTCTGCATTCTGTCAAGGGTTTATCCTACTTGGCCTCAGACCATGTGTTTTTGAGAGAGGCTCCAGACTGCTGCAACCCTGATTTGGGCAAATGCTTATGGAAAGTGAGTTTATGAGCTATATTTTTCATAAGTGCTTTAAGTATCAATACTATAAATATTAATAGAAAATGTATGATGTATTATGATATTACTATCTGGACTGATATGAAATATGAACCATGCTCGTATTAATGCATATTGTTTACCCTTAATGCTGCATGTTAGTGCTTGATTACAACTAAACTCAAATAGCATCAAAAATGTTACACAGATGAACCTTGGATTACATTCTAAATGTAAACAGACAAACTAGGAAATTACTAGAAGACCAAGCTAGTATAGAGTAAAAAAATCATACACCCTCAATGACACCCTACTGTCATTGTTTACACTGTATCAGGAAATCGGAGCAAGTTTCTCACTGACTGTTACTGTGACAGTGGAAACATCATTTCTCCCTCTTGTGTCTGACTTTGAGGAGAGCTGTCAGTGCACTTTAAGTCCATTTAATTGAGGTCAATAACTGTTGCTTGGCAACATTTTCTGATATTTCAGAACGTACAGGATTAACACTTGTCGTTTTCTCAGTCATGGTCAGATACCCGTTGAAGATTAATCCGGAGCTAGAGTAGTTTTCTAAAGTAGTTTTTAGTCATTATGATAAGGTGTCTATTGCAATAGTACAGGAATGCCACCTGCACTTTTTTACCCCAGCTGTTCACATCGCTGTGCGTAGCTCTGCTGCGGCCCCCGTTGCTTATTTCTGGCAAGGGCTGGAGTTGTGCACTGTGTGCTGTCTGTGTTTAGATGGTGCATTTCTTTACACACTATGTGTCCTGTGCTGTGGAGGAGAGCAAAACCCAGAAGGATGAGTAATGTGACCTTTGTAATGATTGTTATTTTTCTCTAAAAGGATTTGTAACTGATGAGGAAGCAGAAAAACAAATATCTCAGCATGTTACAAAATCATAGTTTATGGTCCATAAGTGGTTTTACTGTAAACTTCTGCATGTTATTAATGTCTGTTTTTGGGGAACCTGAAATAGTTTAGCTGTCTGTCAAATTATGCAGCATTGTTTCGTGATGTTAAACACTGTTCCACTAGATGGCAGACGTAGAATCTATCTCAAATGAAAATTTCATAGTTATAGTTAAAAGGTACCTTCTAAACAGGGAAAAATATTTGTCCTAATGAATTGCCTATTAGGAGAGCATAACCAATGAACAAAACAGGGATTGGACTGTTCCAAGTCCACGTCTGCAGGAGCCTCTGCACTAAGTGTAAGCAATGTGTGGCAGGAGTAGAAATTGCTGAGACGGCATCTCCAAACAAACTTGTTTACTATCATTATGTGGTCAGTGTGGAGATTTTGTAAAGTGGGCCGTGTTTAACATCCGGCTACTGTCTGCTCCTGGGGAGTCGCAGAGGTTCGTGGTGAAACCCGCCTGGCACTGAGAGCGAGTGGAATCTTGTTCCTTGGGATGAGCTTCCCTGGCTGTAGCTCAGATTCCCACACTCACTAGAACAAACAAAGTCACCAACTCTCTCTGCACATCAGCTTATTTGGCAATGTGTTCAGAAGCACTTACTGGGGAATGGGGAGGAGACTCAGTGTCTGGGCTGCAGAGTTCATACAAAAGTGGTGCAAGAAATCAAAAGCAACCTGCCGTAACTTAAGGATATAAGTGTTCCAACCTTGGACTCCTACAGCTGAACCAATCCACTGCAGTAAGACCACATAAATGCAGCTCTTGGTCATTAGATGCTCCAGCAAGTAAAAGGCCAAACATTTTTGTAAATGAATGTTCAATTAAATAAACTGGCATATTGGTAGGTAAACTGCCAGTCACAACACTGGCAGTACATGTAGGGAAGGAGTAAAAGGGGAATACCAGGCCTAGTCACAGAGGCCACCACCTGCCTTGCTGTATTTCAGTCACAACATGCAGGAGGCACAAAGAAATCTCACACACTTGCCATTCAGAACCATCTCTGTCTTGGGGCCTAGTAGAGGTTTTAACCAATAGATTAATAAATCAAAGGAATTGTTCAGAACACCGTGAACTGAGCAGACAAGTCCGAGACAGTTCCTCGTTTTTTTCGTACGGACTGACCTTGTAAGCGATTGTCGTGTCTTCAGCTCTTTGCTTTTGACGGACGCCGGACAGGTGTGCGCTAGGCCATGTCTATATTTACCGAGGGTCGTGCTCAGGGACCCAAGGGTCTGGGGAAGCACTCCTCAGCAGAGCAAGTATCATTCCTCCACACGAACATCACACCCTGGGCACAAACACAAACTGGTCAGCGATGAATCAGCACTGTCCCTTTTCCTGTTGGTCACAGCACTCTGCAATCATCTGTCCATGACAGAGAGATGGCGTGAGGCATGGAACCATGTTTTTTGTTTGTGCTGCAAGGGTGAGGCAGAGGACTGCAGTCAATTAATTATTCATTCGTGTTGCAGCGACTGCACCTTTGCCTTAATGACCATCTGTGCAGGCCCAACACAAGAGCATGAGCCAAAAGCATACATGAAAATGCAGACGTATTATGGCACTATTATGTCAGCTACTGATAATCTTTTATAACAATACACAATCGCTTTATACATTAAAAAAATCCTGAGTACCAGGGGCGGAGTCCGCACAATGGGTGCAACACTCATGCTCCTCCCCGGCAGGCTCAGAATGACTAGCCATGATAAGAGTGCAATGCCCTGCAGCTGGGAAACAGGATACA
Organism: Scleropages formosus; assembly: GCF_900964775.1. Lineage (NCBI taxonomy): Eukaryota > Metazoa > Chordata > Actinopteri > Osteoglossiformes > Osteoglossidae > Scleropages > Scleropages formosus. The sequence goes on along the minus strand of NC_041809.1, from coordinate 37,793,610 downwards.
TGACCATCAACAAATAGAAAGCCCACAGGAAATGTCTGGCCAGGAACAGGAAGCCCCCCTTTCCATCTTGCCTGTTTGAGCCTCCTGTGGAGGCCATCCACGGTATGCCTTGTTTAAATTTCTTTGTTTGACCTTGACCTTTACTCTTGGACCCCTGTCCTGACGCTATTGGTTGGGTAACAAATACTTGGAGATGACATTCTGCTGGATCGGTACTCCCAGATTGCAACATATGTTTGAAATATCACTCTTAAAGAGTAACAATTACTACTGACTTTCCTTAGTGTTTCTACAAATAAACCATAGATGAAAAGGATATTGTAAGGCTTTAAAAGTCTTTTCCTTGGGGTTTATAAGGATATGAGTCTCATGACCCATTTTAACCATTTATCTCTTCTAGAAATTGAGAAAACTAGTTGCAAACATATTTATGGTGCCATAAATTAAGCTACCATGTCATCAAATACAATTAAAGTGGATACAACTACTTCAATAGTTAGCATTTGTTATCATAACAATATAACAAGGCAGTTTCCCTTCATTCCTTACTCTGTTAATACTGTATGGCTGTCTGCGTATGCTTCTTCTGCACTTCAGTACTTATTATGCACTGTAGACTTAACAAATGCTCACAAACAAAATATACATAAACACAATGCTCAGCATTTCTGTGTTCAGCTTCAACCTTTAAAGTAAAAAAACAACAGCAAAGACTAAAGAAATCAGTTAAAACACCGCAGATGAACTGACACTTATGGCACAAGCTGATATTTGATACTGGACCATTGGTTCGAAACCTGTTCAGTCTATGTGGAGTTTATGTTCTTCTCATGTTCACGTGGGTTTCTTCCGACAGTCCAAAGATATTTTTCACATGGACCATTGACTCTAAATGACCCATTTTGTGAATATAATATTATATATGTTTACATTTATTCATTTAGCTGATGCTTTTCTCCAAAGCGATTTACAGTTTATATATGTACATGTGTTACACTGCTCTGCTGTATAGGTGGGTGAATGATAAAGAGTTCAGAGCAGTGTGTCTAGCACTGTAATAACATAATAATCGTAAGTGGCTTCAGAAAAAAAGTGTCTGCTAAATGAATAAATGTAAATGTGTTGTGCTGCCCTGCTATTACGATGTATGAAAAATCCAAGCTTTGGTCCTCAAAAATGTGAAGCAATACCTCGCAAGCTGAAAGAGGGGTATTACATGAATTAAATTAGTCAAATTCTTGTAACTCGAATCGGAATATCTCAGGGTATGGTTTATATTGGGGGGGTGCGGTGGCGCAGTGGGTTGGACCACAGTCCTGCTCTCCAGTGGGTCTGGGGTTCGAGTCCCGCTTGGGGTGCCTTGCAACGGACTGGCGTCCCCTCCTGGGTGTGTCCCCTCCCCCTCCGGCCCTACGCCCTGTGTTGCCGGGTAGGCTCCGGTTCCCCGTGACCCTGTATGGGACAAGCAGTTCTGAAAGTGTGTGTGTGTGTGTGTGTGTGTGTGGTTTGTATTTTTCTGTCATATACATACTGCAGTGTCTGGGGATCTTTGCCTAGGAGGCTTTATCTATTGATGGCTGTCCCAGCACAGTCACCGCATTTATATTTTCAGAGGGACACAAACTGTACCTGGCACGCAAAGATAGCTATACTCCCCTGTTTTACTGAGATGTAGGACACTATATGATTGAGGAGGTTCATCTGTTATCATTTGGCACTTTAATATTTTAGACATTCTGACGTATAGACGATTACCAGTGTTTACCTGAAGTGTATCAGAAAGAATGCACGGGGATAATTATAGTCTCCACTGAGTCAGAATGAATAGCTCAGGCAGTGAGCTGGCCGAACCCTGCATTGTGAGAGCACATCCGCTGAACAAAGCTACTTGTTGGCTGATTAATAGGGAGCAGGGCGGAGGGATGGAGGGAAACTCCTGCTCCAGCCACCACTTGTCTGCCAGCTGACTTTAGCATCCCACTGAACAAATCTATAAGTAGTTCACATCTAAAACATGCACATCGTTCCATAGCAGTGTCTCCCTGCCCAGCTGTCTCTGTGGAACGTTCCTCTTTTATAGTATCTGTGTCAGCGTTTGTTTAATATTTTAAAGGAGGCGACAAAGTCAACTACTTGAGCCAGGTAGAGATACCCATTGTACCACATAGTAAGAGTAAATAGTTACAAGAGACACATGTACTGAAGCCATTCTCAGAGGCAAATAAGATACAGGTGAGTGCAGCAGACGTTACTCAATGTGCAAACCAGCCCCGACTTTCCCCTGACCAAAAAAGTATACAGTACGGCAATTTATTTTCATAATGTGCCCCATTGTCTGGTGGATGTGGTCACATGGGTCGGCCAGCAGCACGATACAGCAGGGGTTTCTGAAAGAAACAGTATTAGTGATGATAAAAGTGCATATGCGGACACAGCAACACCAGAAAACACAAAAAAAGACAGAAGGACCAAAAAGTGAAATGCCATTAAAAATACACACACAGTCTTTAAAAAGTCACACACCTTGTGGGAGCCTTCTTCTTGTTCCCTCTCAGTTTTGCCTACGACTGCATTTTTTCCACTAGCTGTCCCTTAGATGCACACACACACACACACACACACATTTTCAGAACCGCTTGTCCCATACGGGGTCACGGGGAACCGGAGCCTACCCGGCAACACAGGGCGTAAGGCCGGAGGGGGAGGGGACACACCCAGGACGGGACGCCGGTCCGTCGCAAGGCACCCCAAGCGGGACTCGAACCCCAGACCCACCAGAGAGCAGGACCCAGTCTAACCTACTGCGCCACTGCGCCACCGCGCCCCCCCTTAGATGCACTATACGTTTATTGTCACAGGCAGAGTCAGCTGGTCATCATTAACGTGATAACTGACTCACTGCTTGCTTAATGAAGCAGTGAGTTTAGCTGAGAATGGCCTCGTACCCCTGACCCCTTTTTCCATCTCATAATATAGGAATATTCAACTGAACATGTCTCTAACATGACGAAGCGCTTAGAACCTCTAATACTGCCGCACTCAGGTTGTTACATTAGCAGACGTCATTTGTTTGTCTCAGTATTTCACTTCCTTTTTTGCCTCGGTTTTGAAAACAGCATGTCTTATGTGGAAGAGTGAGTGGATCCAGATTTAAAGTACAGTGAAGGACATATAAATGGTATGTATTTGTATACGTACGAATAATATATGAAACAGCAACGATGGCTCAATCCAGGAGCCTACAGGCTCGTTGGCAGCGGGCAGTAAATGTGGGCTGAAGCCTCACCACCAACGCCAGCAGCTGTGTCTGTCTATCCACTTCACTTCTCCACTGCTTATAAATAAACTCAGAGCCTTCTGGAAAATTCGGTTGTCAGGTGTAAGAAAAGCAAACTCCCCTAATTATTGCCTCCACAACTCGACTGTTAAGTGAATAATTGGCCTAATACCGGTGCGTGCAACACTGGAAATGCAATCACTGGAATTGTTATTAATATTTTAGCTATTATGAGGTTGTCTACAAGTGACAGCCATATTCATGGCTAATCTCTAGCTGTTGGGCATGGAAAAAGAAAAAATGTAACTTTGTACAGTCATTTGTAAGACACTTGATGATGATAATAATAATGCTGTAAGCTCTAATTTTGCGAGTAAAACCCTGGTTTAACCCCAAAAGTTTTTATTTGTACAAGTGAAACTACATTTTTCCTTCCATCCTTTTAATTTCAGACGCTTTTGCAGCTGAGGGTCAGTAGTACTAGAGAGCACGCGATTAACTGGCAGCTTTAACCCTAAAACAAACGTAGGATCTTCAAATGAGGAAACTGATCTTTTCATTAAACAACGTGAAGTGAAAACAAAGCGTTACTTATATTTTTGCAAGATGAGAAATTTTCTCTTAAAAAAAACTTTAGCTTGCTTTCAACTTTAGCACTATAATTAAGAGTAAATGAGCTATGAAGCCACATAGCCTGTCATAGGTGTGCTCCTTAAGCGTGTGACTGTTCCCAATACTGTGGCTGGTCCTGAACCGATGGGAAAAGTCCAGCGAAGCCAAAGAAGGGCATTTTCACAGTAAAGAAGAACTATATTTACACGAAGCTCGGCCTATACTTAGCGTTACAGCGGAGCAACAGGGTCCTGGTTCTGCGCGAAGACACCTCACCGTAAGAAGTGAAAAGTGCCAGAAGAAACATTGTGAAAGAGAAGAGCTGCGGCCCGTCGGCTGGATCCAAAGTCTCCTGTCTTTATCTGAAGCCAGGGCAGATAGAGGACCTTTGAATACAGGGAGCTCCACATGTGCACGCTTTGCATGTGCCTCTCCTACTTCTGCTTGCTTGTGTGTGTGTGTGTGTGTGTGTCTCCCCACCCTTTGCTCTCTTCCTCTTAGTGACACCCAGGAGCAGAGAGACAGCTTGTTGGGCTGGGACAGCCCGAAGGACACAGAACCCATCGTCGAGTCCTGGCCTCGCTCTTCCACCAGTTCCTATTATACACGAGGTACCGCCCGGCTCGTTTTGCGGCGCGAACTTGCCTAATGTAGTTTAGGTTTTTTTTTTTTTTTTTTTTTTTCCTCACTTACACTTACACTTACCACCGGTACGCGTACGGGCGTTTATTAAGTGGGATTCAAGCCAGGCTGTGCCGTCGACGAGGAGGCCGTAGGAGGGCGGGAAAGTGAGGCGAGGATACTTTTTTGGGGGCGCGAGGGGAGCGCGGAAGGAAGGTCCGAGCAGCATGTCGCGGCCGCGCGCCCGCGCGGCGGCTCCCCTCATGACATAAGCGCACGCACTCACTCAGTTTCCGCGCAGCTCGCGCGCCTCAACGAAAGCGGCAGATGGCGGCGCGCGCCGAGCGGCTCCTCCTGCTGCTGCTGCTGCTCTGAGTGAGGAGCTTGCAACGTCTGACAGCTCGGAGCGAAGGGCGAAGGGGATGCCTCGTGTTTCTGCCTGGCTGCTGCTGCTCCTTCTCGGCACGCTGAGCCTCAGCCTGAGCACAGCTCCCTGAAGCCGAAGCTGAAGCCGAAGCCTAAGTTCGTTCGGCGAAGGCGAAGCGCAGCCCGCCGCACTCAGCCGCCCGCGTCCTCTCGCGCTCTGCTCACTTTTCTCCTTCTCCAGTCGACCACCGTCTCCATCGGCATCGACGACGACGACGCGGAAAATGACCTCCGTGTGGAAGAGGCTGCAGCGCGTCGGGAAAAAAGCGTCCAAGTTCCAGTTCGTGGCGTCCTACCAGGAGCTGGTGCTCGAGTGCACCAAGAAGTGGTGAGTGACTGACTGACTGACTGATTGAGTGAGTGAGTGAGTGAGTTGAGTGTCTGTCTATCGCTCCTCCGCTCGCTCGTCGTCGTCGTCGCCGCCGCCGCCGCCTCCGCCTCGCGCAGCCTTCACCCTGCCTGGGGGCTCGTGTCGCGAGCGCGGAAATTATTCGGAATTCCGCTCACTCAGTCACAGTGTGTGTGTAACGTTACCGGCGGTGCCTTTCGCGAGGATTAAAAAAATAAATAATAATACTATAATATGCACTTGTCTTGTTGTGTGAACTCTCTCCCTCCATACTATAGTCTCCAGCGGCTCCTCCGGGCACCAACTTAGTTTCCTCTAGAGTCACATACAGCTCTACTACTAGTCTACTGTACCTGTACTGCACGCTAATAATCAGCGGACTGCCTGTGTGTGTGTGTGCGCGCGCGCGTGGTCACCTGTACTACGATCACTCGTGCATCATCAGGGAGGGAAAACCAGAGGGCAAAGTGGCGTGCGTGGCACGGATGCGCCTTACCGTCATTTACCACCCACAGCACCGCTCCAGGGAGGGAAGGGATGCGCGTTGCGCGCTCTATCATGTGTGTACGGTGTATCTGTATGTGTGGTGACGCACGTGTGTCCAGGAGGAGCGGCACACTTACTGTACACTTCAGTCAGTGTCGGGTGCGGATGATGAAACCTTCCCAGTTCCTTCATCTGTGTTACCTTGTCTTAAGTGTAAGTGAGTGTTTCATCAACAGAAGCGGGGAGACAAGAGTTTGTAAAAAGAGAGCGACCCGCCTCGGCCCAGATGTACGCATCTCTCCAAATGTCACAGTGTCGACTCCGCTCTCCAGGCCCCTTGCGCTCCGTAACCGGTGGTCGTACGTCTCGTAACTCGGATCTGGGATGGAAAATGTGCCCGGTTCCGCGTGTCATCGCAAACCGAAAAGCAAGAGTGGGTGTGAGCGCACGTGGTAAAGCCGCTGTCACGTACGAGTCGCTTCACGGTGGACGCATCGACGAGGCTTCGCATCATCCCGGGTGAAAGTCTGGAGGGCTGGTTTTCAGGTCACGATCCTCATCCTGTGTTGCCACAAACTGGCGTTCAGGTGTCTGTCAAGGGAAAATACAGCATAGCCAAATACAAGTGCCATTTACATCAGTATATTGTAAGTTAAATACAGTATATTAATTTTGCATACTATTTAAACAATTTGTCTAGTACTTATAGCTCTTCATGGCTTCGAAAATTGACTGTATAGCAACAACAGGGGGTTCAGCAGGCATTAAGTCTCACAGCAGCCTCGAGTCTAGCAAGTGAAATAGATGTGCCCTCCAGTTAGGTGAAACCACAGCATTTTGATCACACACACACTTTCAGAACCGCTTGCCCCATACGGGGTCGCAGGGAACCAGAGCCTACCCGGTAATACAGGGCATAAGGCCGGAGGGGGAGGGGACACACCCGGGATGGGACGCCAGTCCGTTGCAAGGCACCCAAGCGGGACTCGAACCCCAGACCCACCAGAGAGCAGGACTGTGGTTCAACCCACTGCACCACCACCATTTTGATTACTTATTGCATCATTTGAAAGACGTGCTGAATTGTAACATATGTGACTTGCGCAACAATAAACCATTTAACTCTTTTCTTTAGACGCAGAACATGTTCTAAACCACAGGACTCACACACACACACACATTTTCAGAACCGCTCGTCCCATACGGGGTCACAGGGAACCGGAGCCTACCCGGTAACACAGGGCGTAAGGCCGGAGGGGGAGGGGACACACCCAGGACGTGAACCACAGGACTCCTATAATGAAATGACCTCCAGTTTTTTGATGTTTCAAAATTGGCCATAAAATTTAGGAAACCCTCATAACACATCTGGTGGCTTTTTATTTCAGTGACACAGACCATTTTCACTAAAACTCTCGACATTAAATACCAAGAGGAAGGCTTAGCAGCAACTAAATGTGTGTGAATAATGAGAAGATACCACTGTGTATTCAGTTTATACATCAAACTGAATGATGAGCATATTCACACAAGTTATTCGGTGGAATTTTTTTAGATGACAAGTTACGCTCATTCAGTTCATTACAGCTTCCATTGGCTAATTGTATTGAAACAAACCATGATTTCTTTTCGCAATATTACATTTACTGGATGTAATATAAATCTTTTTGAAAGTGAATAAAATGTACTTGCCTCTAGACAGATACGTCTGATGCCTTTCATGTTATAGTTGTACACTGTATGTGGAATCGTAGAGACGATACTTCAACAAAGGTTCCTTTTCACAGTTCCTTGGTAAAGCTTGAGAGAAAAGTGGTCACAGGTAGATGAGACTTTAAAAGTGACTTTAAACAGTTTCCACATCTTTCGTTAAATGCACCCTTTGCCTTTAGATCCATAAATTATGACAAAGTTCGTCAGTAAGGGTTAGGTTAATTTCATGGCAGGATTGACCAGGATTAAACCAGTCAACAAAAGTCTCGAGGCCTTTATGAAGCATGAACATGAAGAGACCCAAATGGGTTACAGTTTTATTCAGCACTAAATTAACTTATTAGAATAATATATGGTCCTTGATTTCTGTGACACCCATTACAACCATGACTGTTTGTGAGAGGGATATTTCTTTCATATGGGTCAAATTTTTATGGTTTAGCATGACCAGGATGAGCCGTGACCTAATAGTTTAACCAGCCAGAGTCTCATGGAGTCTATTTCTGTACCCCCCGTCCATCCCTATGCCACCCACCCACAGTGCTCTTTCTGTCCCACTGGCACCGCTGCTATTAGTGTCCTGCAATCTGAGAAAGAGTGAACAAATGGCTGTCAAGCCCTCGCTTCATTCCTGCACCTATATTCCCCTCTAAAGCTATGGGTCGACATTACACCCAGCTGTCGGTGCCTCATTCTCTGCCCGTATGCTCCACGTGCGGAGTCGGGACAGCGTCCCGAGTGTTTGCTACACCCCAGCAAGAGGGCTGCCCTGGAGGCACTTCTGGCAACTTGTTGGTTCCACTCACCGGTGGTCCAAAGCAAAAGTCCATTGTTTTTTGGTTTTGGGTCCAGTGTGGTGAAATGAACTTCCGCTCTCCTTCAGAACTGCTGAATTCCTTTCGGTATTCAGGAAGGGTCTCAGAACCCACCACTGGTGGACCCACTTTCCCCTGGATCCGCCCCATAAATTTGCATCACACAATCTGTCATGATCATCTTAGTATTTCCCATCAGACTCTCAATTCCATTTGCAGCTATTGGAATAATGAATGCTGACAAAAAATGGTGGTTTGATCACATGTCTGCATCTACAGCTCTTTACTTGTGAAATATATATTTTTTTTTGCTCTGAATTGTACGTCACTGGAGAAGAGCATCTGATAGATAAATAATTGCAAATGTAAATTGTTCAGTATGAATAAAATTAAGTCTGTGCTACTTTATCAATTCAAAATTTGTGTGGCATTTTTTCCTGTATTTATTTCGCATAGTTTAACATCAGTTTAATTGGTTATCAGTTTAGTTGCTTATCAGGATTCATCTGTCCTGCGTTTTATGCACCTACTCGTGCGATGAACATCGGTGCATCAAGTGGAAAGAAACAAACTAACTTTACTCCAGAATCACGTCTGCAGCTATGTTTCTTTTTCCTAGTGTAATGAACACATTGTATTTTCTCTAAGATGTATGTCACTTTGGAGAAAAGCATCTGCAAAATGAATAAATGTAAATGTAATTATAGGAAACTTGCAGTTGTTTATTTTGAGTTGAGATATACCTAAAAGGGGCATTCTGTTGGAGACGTTCTCGTTTGAGGAAATACCATATACCCAAAGTGCATCCTGCAGATTCGTATTTTAAGGGCAAGAGAAAGCACCAAGATATAAAATAAGAAAATATGCAGATATAAAAATAAGTGTGTGACTTCAGTGCTCCTAGGAGTGTCGGTGTTGGTGTTCACCTGTGTATAGAGGCTCCTGCTTTCACAGGTGGAATGTGAGAATGAAAGAAAAAGGAGGGCTGCTGTTAGCCCATTGCCGGAAGCAGAGGGCTTTTGGTTGTAAACAGAAGTGAAACGAGAACCACAACTGACACCATTCAGCCAAGTGCAGCTTCCGGTCCTTCAGAGATCTCGGAGGTTACATTTGAGTTGGAAAAAACTGCCAGAAACTGTTTCAACAGCACTCTTACTAGAAGTAATGTAACGCTTTTTCTTTAGCGAACACAAATGTTGCTTTTTTTGATTTGAGCGTATTGCATTGTAAAATCTATTATTAAAATAGCTTTTGTGGGAGTGAAATCTAAATAAAATTGTAATATTTATTTTATTATGCCTGTAGAGAGCATTACTTTCGGAGAACGCAAATGGAGAACGGTGAAGTAATCCAAAAAAGGAAATAAATGGATTTCCTCAGCTTGTGGACATTCCTGTGTTCAAGTAACCCTTCGAGTGTCGCGTTTGTGTTACTGCGGCACTGTCCACTGTAGCATGCTCTCTCAGTTTGAAGCTAGCGCTGATGTACAAGTTTCTTGTTTCTTGCAGCACACTTGTGTTCTTCTCCACTTCGTGCTGCTCTCAGGCACTGCTGCTCCACAGCTGGTTCTGATTTAAGGTGTGGGCCCGTCCCACATGTTTGCACTACACCACTGGTGAGGTATTAGGAGCTGGGTGCCAATGCGTTACCATGGATATAGGATGTGGGACTGATGTCATATCCAGGCTTGTTCTTGGTTCGGTTCCCTGGCTGGAAACATTGCTCTCCACTTCTCTGTGTCTCTCATGGGTGTCAAATGATGGGGATTCATGCCTCCCTTTTGAAAGTAGTCCAAGAAGCTGGATGTTCTGTCATAAGTGTCTACCAGCTTTTGGGATTAGAACTACATCCCTGTCCTGTTCTTAACCATATTATAAACTCGCTTTGTTTATTCTTGCCCGTTTGTAATACTCTAGCCTCCAAACACACACATACCATATTTGTGCATCGCCAGGCTTTCTTTGCTGGAGTGAAAGAAGGCGAAGTGCCTCATGGCTATGCATGGGGACGTCACTGGATGATAGATGTACTGGATGTAGTGCCCTGGGTGTGACTGCTTCTGGGCCTCTATCTGTATCTGTGGGTGGGTTGGTGAGCTGATGAGTGTGTGTCTGGGCTTTGTGAGGAGGGGTGTGTCCCCTGGCCTGCATGAGGGAGATTATTTGTACGTGTCATACCTTCCTCTTGCCGCTTACGAGTCTATGTGTCATTGTCTGTTGGCAAGTGACGGAATGTAGTGGTTAAGTGGCTAAGTTCTGGATTCAAACATTCAGTAATTATATAATTACATTTACATTTATTAATTTAGCAGACGCTTTTCTCCAAAGCGACCTACATCTCATAGGAAATGCAGTGTTACCAGCATAGTTGCTGGGGGAAGGGACATATATTATACAGAAGTGGTTGTGGTTACATTAATGCTTAATACCCCCTTATTCCTATTACAAATGGCCTTACAAAATTGAACAGTTTGTCTGCTGCAGTAGTTAATATATTCCACTTGACTGTCTTCTTTGTGTAATATGTGAAAATGGGAAAACAGTTGACACTGGACTGGACAATTTATCTTACCTTGACTGTTTATAGAAAGAGTTGGCAGCAACTATGAAAATCTAGCCTTAAAGTTTTCCATTCTAGTATGTGAGGAGAAAGTAGACTGAGACACTTAGTAAATTACCAAATCCATTTGCACACCTCACTTTATTTGTAATGCTGGCTATTTTAAATAATCATTCTGAGTTCTGGTCTGACCATCCTTTAACCAGAACTCTACGTGCTTAACCACAAAACCATATCCATCTGTAACCTAGGTCCACACAACCCACTGTGGAGGTGAGAACTGAATGTGTTGGCATTAACTTTATTTTTGGACAGTGCTATGTTATGGAAAATGCTGTCTGACTCTAAATTAGAAGTTTATCTATACAAATTTTCTGACAGTTTTATATCAAAATGCCTTACATATGTGACACCATGTAAGCCATTAAAATGAGTGTATTTAACATGTCCTTGTTCAAGGCTCATAGCTTGAAGTCACAATAAATTATTGAGTTTGTTGTTAAGTGCCCTTGAGTCAGTGTCAACTCTCACCAACCACACAGAGTGCCTCTAGAACTGTCTGTTCTCCACTTGTATCCTTATTGTTGAAAGGGGTGTGCAGAAAATTAGTTGCGTTGATTGATCCATCCATCTGGCTGCTGGTTGTCCTCTTTTTTTCCACTTCAACTTTCCCAGTATTGCAGTCGTTTTGGGACAGTCCAGTCTTCGCATGATGAGTCCAAGCTGTGATAACCTCAGTCTTATCTTTCTGCCTCCAATGAGACTTCTGGCCTAATTTGATCCAAAATCTGTCTATTTATTTTTCGGTGCCCTTAAGTCTCCTCCAGGACCACAGTTCAAAGGTGTCTTCTTTTTTTCCCGTCCTGATTTTGTTGATGTCCAGCTTTCACATCCATACAGGGTTACGATTCAGTACTCTGTTAATACTCTATGGCTGTGTATCGGGACTCGCTCAGCTCTTTCATAACTATTACATATTGTACACTTAAATGCTCACAAACAAATCATGCATACATACGAGAGTCAGCAACATTAATACAAAAAGCAGCTAAAACAATGCAGTGCAACAGAATTCACTCTTATCGTATAACACAACTCCTGGGCTGTTTGATTAGACATGGGTTTGAATCCGGCTCAGTTGGTGTGGAGTTTGCATATTCTCCAATTCCAGCAACTGGAGGACTTGGGGACCTGGGGACACAGCGAGTTGAGAAGTGACAAATCCTTCAAGGGATGGTGCACTTGAACACACAGGGGACACATACTTGGAACACAAGAACAGAACACAGAGCAGTACAAACAATCAGGAAGATTGAGATGATTGGCACATTGCACGCCGGTGGAGTGGTTTCTGTTTGGTGGGGCTTCTGGTGTTTGCGGGAGATGTTGCGCCCTGGGGTCAGGGCAGTTGCTCTGCTGTATAGATGAATAATTGTAGGGAGTTTAGTGCAGTGTATCTAACATTGTAAGTCACCTTGGATAAAGATATCTGCTAAATACTAGCTAGTTATCATTGTAGGTCACTTTGGAGAAACGCATCTGATAAAAGAATAAATACACTGTAATTGTATATATCTTGTGTTGATCAGCTGTTGAGACATGTGCAATGTCCAAACTCGGTCCACGTGAACACAAAGAAATGCCCAGTAAGACAAAGTAGCGGTACTAAATTAAACTCCTCGTAAAGCTGAATTGGGGCATGTTGGTGCAGCGGGTTTGTCTGGGTGCTGCTCTCTGGTGGGTCTGGGGTTCAAGTCCTGCTTGGGGTGCCTTGCGAAGGATTGGCATCCTGTCCTGGGTGTGTCACCTCCCCTCCAGCCCTACGCCCTTTGCTGCCGGTTTAGGCTTCAGTTTGCCGTGACCCCGCCTGGGACAGGTGGTTTCAGACTCTGTGTGTGTAAAGCTGAATTCTCATAACTGGAATGGTTGTATCTTGGGATGTGACTGTACCGTATAGGAAAATGTTAATCTGCAAGCACTGTGCCTCTTGGGTTGATCCCCCCAGTACCTCTCGGAACTTAAACCCCACTGTTATTCCAATGACAAAACAGAGTGGAAGTGATGAGCTAGCACATGCTTGCTTTGCAGGATTAATTCTTTACTGTAGCAGGAGCTCAGTCAGGTACAATTTTGTTGCAGATTTATATAGATGCAGTTGAAAGACTTACATTTACTTTTATTCATTTAGCTGATGCTTTTTTCCAAAGCAACTTGCAGTGTTAAGTTATTTACAATTATTTGCCCTTTTATACAGCTGGGTAATTTTACTGGGGCAAATTACAGTCAGTACTTTGCTCAAGGGTACTGCAGCCAGAGGTGGGAATTGAACCTGCAACCTTTGGATCCAAAAGCAATAGCTCTAGAAAATTACATGTTTGAACTCAGTGGATTATTCTATGTACAATACTCTTTGTGTTGTTGCAGGTTGACAAATTGTTATGACCATTATCATGACACCATGTTCCTCTCAAAAGGCTTCAGAAGCTGCCATAGAGTTAGAGCACTCCAGGAAAGAAGGACATTCTTTTTGTTACTTATTATATATTTTTAATATATGATTATGTATCGTGTTTGTTATTGCAGGCAACCAGACAAATTGAGAGTAGTGTGGACCAGAAGAAACAGACGCATCTGTTCAAAGGTAATACCACTGACATAGGTAGTAACAGTATTGGTCAAAATATGTATATGACAAAGGTAATATGCATCTGTAGTTCCATTCATGTTTATTTGATTGTACCACTTGTGTATATTTGGCCTTATTTGAATGTTTAATTCATTCATCCCTTACACAGCTTCATGGATGGCAACCAGGAATTAAGAACCCGTACCGGGGCATGGTAGTGTGGCCCGTGCCTGAAAATGTAGATATCACTGTCACACTCTTCAAGGTACATTTTCCTCCAGTCTCAGAACAGTCTTCGGATAAGGGCCCAGTAGCGTGGACCTTGTGTCTCTCAGTCACATTTAAGCCAAGATAAAAACTGCAGAATAGTGTAAACACCTGAAAACAGAGGGAATTTCTTCTTCCTTAATGCCTCTGTTGGATCTTCCAGGATCCTCATGCTGATGAGTTTGAAGACAAAGATTGGACATTTGTCATTGAGAATGTGAGTGCTCGTCCACCTTCGTTTGCGTTTTTCTAACGTTTCTTGTTGTTTGTGCACTCAGAAACTTGTTGTGTACTGTATTCCATCTCAAAAAGCACCAGGTGCTGCTCATGTTTTATGACATTTCCCAGCTGTCCTTGCATTTGAAAATACTGTGAAAAAAACAAAATCTTAGTAATCAAAACTTTCAAAGTTCTGTTTTTGTCTTGATTCATCTTAAACTCAGCCATTGTTATCCTTTTATCTCAATTAATAGTGTATGTCTTGAAGGCTCACAGTGTGTTTTCTTACTAAATACTTTCATTCCCAATGTTTAAGTTATGGTTTTAAGTTTAAGTAAATTATTTTTTATTACTATAACAAAGTGTAGGGGGGTGCGGTGGCGCAGTGGGTTGGACCGGGTCCTGCTCTCCGGTGGGTCTGGGGTTCGAGTCCCGCTTGGGGGGCCTTGCGACGGACTGGCGTCCCCGTCCTGAGTGTGTCCCCTCCCCCTCCAGCCTTATGCCCTGAGTTGCCAGGTTAGGCTCCGGTTCCCTAGGACCCCGTATGGGACAGGCTGTTCAGAAGATGTGTGTGCTATAACAAAGTATTTTGCAGAATGTTGTTGTACTATTTTATTAATTGCCCTTAAGAATAATTAAATGGAACTTAACTTTGTCTTGGGAATGAATTTTGCAACCATTCTGATTAAGTTCATGGGATGGCATGGTTACCTCGTGACCTCCAAACTGTCACACCGCAGGAGACAAAGGGCCATCGCAAGGTGTTGGCATCGGTGGATGTAAACATGAAGAAGTTTGCCAGCCCCACACTCACGCAGACAGACCTGACCCTGAAGATGAAGCCTCTGTCTGTCAAGGTGGTGGAGGCAACTCTCAAGCTGTCCCTGTCCTGCGTGTTCCTACGGGAGGGAAAGGCCACGTGAGTAATTATAAACCATGTGTGCTGAAAACATCAACAGCAACATAAGGAAAAGCCTCAGTAATAGCAAATCCATCTGGCACTTTAAGAAGCTGCATTATTGTTTTAGTTCTTTGCCAGTGCTTTTATTGGTAGTGGCTTCCTGTTCTTCCAGTTTATATAAAATGATATTTTACGTAAGCAGTACCTTTCTCAGGGGTCCAGTGGCAAGATCCTTCCTACAGAGGGTGTTGTCAAGTTTCAAGTTAATGTCTTTAACCTCTATACTATCCTTCCAAAAAAAACCTCACTCCTCCACCAGATGACCAGATCCTTAGGATTTATTATCTCGCAGAGCATATGGTGTCTCTTTTCTAAATTTAAGAGGGTTTGCTGGTAGAAAACACAAGTTATAAACAAAGCACTTTTGATTGCAAGAAATTTGAATTAGCCCTTTGGTTTTATTCACAAACCCAGTCTGTATCTTCTACAATGTTATCAGTGTTGTGACTCCATCTAGGGCATCTATTTGTTACTCTGTCATTGAGGGGTGTATTGATAAGTGGTGAATAATCCAAGGATCCCTACTCAGGGATGAGGACATGCAGAGCCTGGCCAGCCTGATGAGTGTCAAGCCTACAGACATTGGCAACCTGGATGACTTTAATGAGAGCGATGAGGAGGATGACAAGAGGGCCAGTTCAGGGGGAAATTTGCCTAGTACTCTGGCAGGTACCTATATATATACACTCGAACATATGGGCAACACAAAAACACATGCGTGCGCAGACATTAACACAAATACGCTCTTATGCAAGCATATTGTCCTAGCAGTCTAATACAATTATAGTTGCTTATTCTAACAGTAGATATGCTGCATAAATGCCACCTTGAAATATTTTTGATGCTGCTACCATTCACTTTTTCAGAAGTACTATTTCTTGTATACTGCTATCCTTCTGCATGTTCTGGACTTTTAGTTTCCATGTACAATCATGCTCTGTTTTGTCATTCTGCAATGTGTCCTCAGCCCTGGTTCTGGTGGGTTGGATTCTGTGCAAGTTTTTATTCCACAAGCACACTGAAGTACACAACCAAATTATCTGCTCTTCTAGTTTTGACCCTCCTCAAGCTAAGGATTTAAGAGCTTGGAAACCCACAGCCCTAAGAAGCATGATTGGAGACCTCTGATCTATACCTAGTGCTCACATGGTCTGTCTACTGCCCTTTATTTCCTTTCTTCCCTGTCTTGCTTCTAATTTCCATCTTTCAGCTCCTCTAGCGCCTGTTCGACGAACATGTGAACAGGAGCTAAGACCTACAGCTGGAAAGGGTTCTCCTGAAATAGGTACTGTTTCCCTTCCCTCCCGCTGCCCCATTTTTTCTGTTCTGCCTTTTCCATTTCTATGGTTCCTTCCTCATACATCCCTTAAACATGATAAAGGATATTCATTTGAACCTATGATGTTCATGGATTCATATGATTTGGTGAATGTTCCTCATTAGCGTTTTTAATAAGCACTGATAATTGGCTAAGCTACTGACCTGTGTTCGGAGAATCTTTTCAAGTACATTTTCTTTTACAAAGCCAAATCTGATATTCACTTCCTAAACTGATACTTGTTTTTACAATTTAAGCCCTGTGAATCCTCAGTAATATCATTTCAAATGAAGGTGCCGTTCCATTATATTGACAGACCAACCACTGAATCAGATGCTCTGCATTTTTTCAATAAAGGCATTTATGGGTTTATTGTATTACAAAATAGGCTTAAGGCTACATATATTTATCATAACATAAATTATCTTATTTCCAAAAGATATTTCTAAAGGAAGAAGTTCCTATAATGTCCTAAGGCATTAAAACATTTGAATTGAACGTAACTTACAACTTACAATAACATTAACATAGTGGCCTTCTCCATGTTTCCCCATTCGGTAGCCCTACAGCCCATACCTTTGGATGAGGTACATATAGTGGGAGTATTGGGATTATCATCCAGTTTTGATATTTAGCAGTTTTGTACATTGTTTTTTAGTGTTATAAGGCAATAAAATATCGTTTAATGCTGAATAATTTCCATTATGTAATAGACTTTACATTTAATTAAACTAGAGTTTTAATCTTTATTTCCTACCTTAGTCTTGAATCTGATGACAGTTTGTTTTAGTTGTGTATCTGATTGCATTTAACAACACATTTCACTCTTCCTTCCTCTTTTCCCAACTTTCTTGCTTCCACCCTTCCTCTTTACTTCTTATTCTGTCTCCGAATCCGCCTTCTGCTGTCATGACTTTCTTCACTCTGGGTTTACCCACAACTCTGTTTCCACCCTCATATCGTTCCCTTCTTCTCTAACACCACCCCTCCATCCCATCTCTTCCTCTCCCTGTCTTTCCTTCTGTCTCCCTCCGTGTCCTTTACGCCTCTCCACCTCCTGTGCTCCCTCTCTCTTTCAGCCGCTGTCCCCGTTCACAGTGAAAAGGGCAGAGCCGGCACTGGGGCTGGTTCCTCTCTGGCCGGTTCTGTCCCTAATTGTTCTCTCCAGTCACGACCCCCTTTGCCCCCATGTGCGAAACCTCCTACCCCACCTGTCCCAGCTGCCCGCACGCGCCACGCTCACCCGGCTGCTTCCGCCCGTCCAGAGGGGCGGCCGTACCCCCCTTTGAGCCCTGTCCGAGCCCACCCTCCAGCACTCCCCAAAATTTTCCAGCCTTCGGCCGGCTCAGGTATTGCCAGGCAGCCAGCTGCACTCACATGGCCTGTTGGGTAGAAAGCCCCCCTGCTGCAAATAGACACTGCTTCATAGTGGTACCTCACCTCTGGTTTCCATTTAATGTCCACAATAAAAATGTAACCTTCAGCCGCATACCTGCTTTCCACCAGTTTCTCTTTCTGCCTTCACAAAGGATTGTGTGTCCCACCTCATTTAAAGGAACATTTTCTCCTCTTTCAAAAGCATTTTCCTCTCACCTACATTTGACTCCATCATCTTAAAGAGAAGTGTTCTGTGCAAAATTCTTGAGTCATGGTATCTTTAGATCTTTTCATCACTTGATTTAAAACACTACCATTATAAGGGTATGAGCTTCGGTATGAACGCACACGGTCAGAGATTTGTTATCTGTCTGAACAATGAAGCACTTTACTTGAACAAAGATGAAAGTGTTTGAAGGATGCTGAGATGTATTTTTCACAGTGTCCTGGCAAACTCTTTGTGATACTTCCCATGTCTCAGATATCCTCAGTGTTCTGCACCCCTCCCAGTGCTTTCTGTGCTCCTTATCTTTCATTTGTTCTCCTTCCCTCTCAGTGCCTGTTACCTTTACCAGAGGGCTCCAGGGTGTCCAAGGTGGTCCCACAGTGAATGCTAGTCCCGTCTTTGCCGCTGTGCCTCCTGCTGTTTCTCAGTCTTCCGTCTCTGAGTCTTCCGTGCCTTCCTCCGTGTCCTTGGCTCAGCCCATCTCCCCCCAGCCTGGAACGGAGAGAGACTCCTCAGGTGGCTCATTGACATTATTTTTCATTGGCTCTCCCTACTGCTCTTTCACCACCTCATTTACTCACATGTGGTCTCTGTTTTCTCTCTCTGGTTTCAGTGACTCTTTAACATTAGCCATCTCTCCTTCTCTCTGCTTTCTTTTCCTCCGTCGCGCTTTACCTCAGCACTCCTCCCTGCCACTCATTTGGACGTATGTCAGCCCACCAGTGTACCTGTGGTGCGAGCCACGCCTGTCCCTTTCCAGGCCTCTCCCACCGTGGGAGGCCTTTCTGAGCCCATGTCTATCTGTGACGCATTGGCTGTTTCGCCTGCAGACCCACATGGAGGTACCCAAGGTCTAGACTTTTCACAGATTAATAAGACAAGTACTTAAGTCATAAGAAAGTAAATGATGCCTTCCTGTGAAGGGTTTGGCTTGGTAATTCGCGCCCTTGGATGCCTGTGAAAGTCAGTAACTGTACCTTTAAAACCTCTGCTACATTTCTTATTCATTTATTGTTTTCTGTGAACAAGTTAATGACACTTAGTTGGCTTCCTAATACTGACTCCTTTCTCTTTCCGCTTCTCTTTTTTCCCCATCTATCTCATCTGTACTCGCATCACGTCGGCTTCTGTTACGGGTACCACTTCTCTCTCTGGCTCCTCATCCCTCCTGCTGTCAGCAGCCCTCACAGATGGCCAGCAGAACGAGTGGAGCGTGCCCAGAGTGAAGACCCCTCCCCTGTCAGACCCCTCGCCCTTGTTCCCCTGTCCCTCCCTTGCTGATAGTGTGCTCCCCATCCCCCTGCAGACAAGGCCGGACCTGGAAGCCCTGTGTGACCCCGCTTCCTCTTCATTCCTCCTGTCCACTTTATCGATTCCCTCCCCTCCCCCTCCTTTCTCTGACCCTTTACCAGCTCCTGACCCTTCTGCTGCCCCCTCCCTTCCATCGACTCCTCCTCCTGTACTGCAGCCATCTCCATTTTCGCCTCTTTCTTCTGCAGCTCTGCTCATACCTTCTCAGCTAGGTAGAAACCAAGATAAATTAAAATCATTTCACTTCTTTCTCAAAATGTTACAATGCTTGAAATTTGCACTATTTTTATTAATTGTACTTTTGTTTAAATTTTCTGGTCTTAATCCTTTGTCTCTATTGCCCTGTTGTTTTCTGTCTCTGTGTCTTAGCATCACCATCGCAGCCCTTAACCACATTGGTTGCATCCCCTATGCCAACCTCTGCCCCAGTAGCAGAGGTACAAGTCCAGCCTGGTAAGTGCTGATTGTGAAACTGGTGCAAATATTCTCATTCCTTCCCCATTCCTGCTTTCCCACATGTTCCTTTCTCACTCTCCCTTTCAATGTCTACCACCCTGTTTTTTTTCCACCTCACTATGTGCCCAAGTTTTGTCTTTATGATTTCCTCAAATGTGCTTTCCATTGTGATTGGACTTCTGTTTCAGAAGCCACAAAAATAAATCCGTATATTATTTAAACTTTTTAGATAAAACCCCCAATAAAAAATTATTTTTGCTCAGAATCATACTTATTTAAAAACATTTAAAGAAATTATTTGAAGAGGAAAGAAAAGTTGTGAATATTCTACTGTTTACAGTTTACTCAAAGTCTTTGCTCAATGAGTCATGGTTGTTTTGTGCATGTTGACTCTGGTGTTGTTTTCAGACATCCACAGGAAGCTGAACACACTGACAGAGGAAGACCTCCCCATTCCTGCAGCTGACAGTAAGTAGCATGAACCGCGTATTACGTGTGTGTATTAGCTGTTAAGTCTCATCCTTTTGGAACATCTCTTATGCTCACATGCCAGTGCTGGGTAATCTCCTGCCTCTCAGATGACAACTGAGTTTAAGTAAAAAGTGACCAAACTCTTTTTTTGCCTGAAAAATCTGCCAAGTCCAAAGCAATACAGAGCAACCAGTAGAAACAAAAGCACTTCCTGAACAGGTTGTTTTCTTTCAGATGTGGATTAAAACAAAAAAGTTACGTTACTGTAGGCTTTATTAGTTGTCAGTCTTAGTTATCATTTATTTTGACAACTATAACTTTAACATTATTAGTTATGGTTGTAATTTATTATGAATATAACATTTGATCTCTGACCTGCTCTGTAATATGTATGATGTTCAGGTGGGAAACTGATACCTTCTGTGCAACTGGCGGCAGTGCCGGGGTCCTTGAGCATCAGTCGGAAAGATGAGGCCCAGCGCTCCTCCCGTAATGCTGGTAGCATCAGCATCGCCAGTCAGCGCTCGGCCCTAGCTGCAGAGACACCACAGCTGATCACATCCATCCCAGTCAGCGAGAGGAAGCCAGATCTGAAGACAAGCAGTGGAGTGACCACTCTCAGAGTGGAGACTAGGTACGTGTTGGAGGTGTGAGGATTTATGTGATCCACTCTCCTTGTGCTTGACATGAAACTGCTGAAACCGGTGAATTCTGCCCAAGTGGCAGGACCTAGGTGACCCCTGCTAAATTCAGAGTTGCACTCACAAAGACCTCGACCTAACAGTGGCGTTAAATAATAACAAACGAATTTTAAAATATTTTTTTTTCCCTGCTGAATTTTTGTGTAATCCCCTAACGTTCCAGAGAAGCTTTTTTGTTATTCCAGACTTACATTATGCTTACAGAGAAAATTCTTGTGTTACTGTCTTTCAGTGACTAGCAAAGTTTAAATTCTACATATCAGCTCTGGTTTTAATATAGTAACACTATAGTTTAAGTTATCGGCACTTCCGTGAAATATTGTACATATACATGAGGCTAGTATAGAGTATGGTAAAATATTGATCGCCACCAGTTCACTTGCTCAGTCTCTCACTTTTCTTAACTGCTCGTCCATTTTAGGGTCAGGGTAGACAGAATTCTCATCCATAACAGTACAGATGCCCAGAATGGTGTAGTAGTGTTAATGTTAGACAAACAGCTTTATTACTCACCGAAAACAATCGGAATTCGAGGGAAGAATGTAGTTGTCTTGATTTTTAGTTGTACTTTCCTACTTTGGAGTGCTCCTGGCACATCATGGCAGTGATCAGGAGGCTACATTAGAAATAGTTTCCCTTCTGTTCCGTTTCATACTATTAAGATTCCAGAGCCAGGTGCAATGGACTAATTTCAGAAGTTACTGTGTTGAATTCCTATTGATGACAAGTCTGAACTATGTTGTGTGCGCGCACCCAGTTCCCAGTCTCAGCTCTTATTATACCCACTGCAGCTGTCATGGTTGTGCTATTTTTAAGTGATTAATTCCTGTCTTGTGAGATGAAGTGGCCCATGTGGTCGTTCTGGGCCTCATTCGTTGAAGTTTAGGCAGGCTGAACTGCGGGCAGACCTGTCTCTCTGTGAACTCTGAATCCTGACCCCACTTTCTTTGTTCCTCAGTCCTGGAAGTCTGGCAATTTGTCCACCATGTTACCGAGAACTGGCCAGTGTCTCTGTCCCTACATCTGTGAGGCAGCCTGAGTCAGATGAGGCAAAGGTAGAAGAGAAGCTGTTAGAAACTCTCCCTCCCCCTTGGCCCTTTTCCTCTTTGGAGGCCCAGCTGGTCTTGCCAAAGACCTCACAAACTCTTGCTGAAGATCCCTCCATCAATCCTGCTGAGCCCCTTTCCTCTGAAAATCCACCAGTGGCCAAGGAGGAACTTTTCCTTTGGGAGACTGTGAATGAGGAGGAACAGACCTCCTCCTCCCCTCCTCCTATGCCCTTCCCACCACAAGATGAGTTCTTAGATGCAGAAGAGCCACTCATGGCTCCAGTAGAGGCAGTAGCAGAGCCTGAAGACCCCTCTGCCCATGTGTCTTGTCCTCCTGCTGAGATGCAAACATTGTCAGCAGAAAGTTCACAATTAGACATGAAAGCCAGTGAGGAAGAGGAGTCAATATTGTCATGTATGAATGACATGTCAGTGCAGCACGCTGGTGGAGACCTAGATAGGGGGTAAGTTTGGTTAAACCTCATGCTGTAGTTTTCCCTTTTGAGCACCTAGAATTAGACATGGAAACAACACCTCGCCATACGGGATTCCTGCTCGCTATATATACATCATGTAATGTATATTTAGTACTGCAAAGATTCATTGAACAAATAAGATTAGTGAAATAAGAGCCCATTTAGTAAATGACATATTATTTCTGTTTACTGATGGCATATGCTTTTTAAGTTGGCCATTTCTGTGCTGAAGAATACAATCACAGGAAGGATCTATATGAATTATTTTAAAGATCACAACTTAAAATGTTTACCCCTCTGCTGCAATGAAAAGCAGAGGAAGGAGCCACTTTTGAGTGAACTGTGAAGGGGATGTGTACTGAGCTGTACATTTGCTTGGGTTCTTTTTGTTTGTTTTCAGAGATGAAACTGATTCAGCCAGTAGTGGAATCATATGCATATTCTGTAAGCGCATTCCTTAAAATAGCTACAAATAGTTAGTAGCTGTAATGCAGACTATAAATGTTTGAAGGATATTTTTGAGAGTCATTTGAAATTAATTTACATGTAGCTTCAGTTTTATGCAGAAGATGTTATGAATTTAACGAGAGGTTTTTAAACTGGCTTTAGCTTGTTTTGTGATTCTCAGAGCAGAACAACTGCTGGCAAATTCATTCAGGTTGTAAATGCGCTAGGGTTTTGACCTCAGTCTTCCCCCTTCAGCTTGGACAAGTTGCTGTATTTTTGTTGAAAAGTAGCCTTGAAGAACCTGGTTGAAGTTAGGAGACATTTGTTGAATGAATATTAGCGGATAATATTGCTTTCTGGGTGAAAGTCCTTTGGTTTTCGTGTTCGTTCATTACCTAGACCTGGATGGAGAAGAAGATAAAGATGGAGGGAAAGCAGCTGCTCTTTTGACACCATGATCGAGAAATTCATGCAGAGGAAGACGGCTTTTATGGGTCGAAAAACTGCGAATGAAAAGTCTCCAGGCTCAGGAATGCTGTTGTTCCTTAACAGACAGTAATTTGTGTATATGGACAGAAGTGCCAGCAGGAAAGGACAGGTTGATTCATTGAGGGAAAAACACAGTGGACAGAATTAGTGAGAAGGTGCTTTTCAGTGATAATGAACACTTCTCAGTGTGGTTTGGCAGATAAAAGTACAGCCTGACAGAAAAATAAAAAACTTGATTTATAACTAAAATTATTATTGTTCTCATTAAGATTGTAATCAAACTTCACCTTATGTGACTTTCCATTCCTTTCTTATCATACTTGGTCTATGCTGTTCTTGTTGCTGTTTCATCACATGATCTGTTTACATAGAGGGGTCATATGGCAAAATTTTTGATTAACTGGGAGAGCAGGACTGAGAATTGCTCATGAATGGATATTGTACAAATACAGGTATTTAGGACAGTTTAGTTGTACCTCCTGCACATTTCTGTACTTTAGCTTGGTAGATAATACTGACTACATAATATCTTAGGTTTATAACACCTTTTAGCTGCCATAGTGAATCCGAATAACGATGCAGAATCTGGAAATCCTCCTTAGAAAGAGTTCACACCAAACTTATGTAAAGCCTCCTCTGTTCTTCAGTACAACTTTATACATTTCAATCATTTATATGCCGCCATGCAGTCAACCTTCTTTATTCTACATGTACTCTCTAAATATGTTCATCTCCGCTCTGAGTGTCTCCTCACAGTGCCTCTCCTCTGTCCCTTCCACTCAGCCCAGAGTATGTGGCTTCCGTCACAGAATCCATTCTGTTGCCAGCCAAGGACATAAATGTCACAGCAAGAAGTCTCGAAGTTCCCCAGCGCCCCTCTTCCCCTCAGCCCTATATTCTTGAAGACGACTTCACGGCCAGCCCCATCCAGGTGTTCTCGGCTAAGGCAGCTTCTCCTTTATTAACTGAAACAGGAGCAGCTGTAAAAGAGGAAATGCTGGATGCACGGCTCCGCAAGGAGGCTCTAGTTCAGGCTGAGTGTCCGATTTGGGCTGCTCTAGAGGAGAAAGCTAAGGAGCAGGGCTCAGAGAGTGGCTCTGGCCTAGAAGTATTGGGTGAGGAGAGGGCACCTAGAGAGATAAGCACAGAGAGAGCTGCTGTAGGTTCCCTACAAAGGGGGTAAGTAACCCCCTCCTCCTGGGCATACCGGTGGTGTTCTTGTTTGTCTCGCTGTTTGTCTCAGTGCTGTTTCTTGTCTCATTGCTGGCAGTGGCTGTCTCCTGATTGTAATTTCCTACATTCGGAAGACAAGCACTTCTCCCTCCTGTGACAAAGCAAATCATATTGCCATTTTATTTGTGGCTGATTTACCCTCCCTAGCTTTGCATGGTTTATTTTGCTTGTGTATGAAAATGTCAGCATTTTCAGCTTGCAGCCTCTCTTTTGTGACTTTTGGTTTTGTCTGGCAGATGCATTTGAACAAGTGCAGGTAAAGAAATGATGTCATGGTGGCACACAGATTCTCTTGGGTTCTAACACCATTTGTTTAGTATAGTTTCAGAGAGTTTGG
Organism: Scleropages formosus; assembly: GCF_900964775.1. Lineage (NCBI taxonomy): Eukaryota > Metazoa > Chordata > Actinopteri > Osteoglossiformes > Osteoglossidae > Scleropages > Scleropages formosus. Next base: position 37,768,788 of record NC_041809.1, on the reverse strand, counting down.
TAAAATATTTTTGGGTATTTGAAAGAGCCCTCTTAGAAGGTAATGGGTTTGATAGTGAGCCTGCTGCTTCCAGACGTGTCTTAGAAAGCATTACCTATTGATAGCACTTTAGTTTTAGGTTATTTAAATTGAATAGCAGTTGATCAGTTGTTTGGAATTAATGCATTTGATTCGAGATGTTCTTATTCTGAGACAAGTGATAATGTGTTCAACAAAATAATTTATACCTAGCTTTAATATTTCGTTCTTTACCATTGACATGAGTGTCCTTGTCCTTCAGTCTAGAAACCATTACCACCACGGTAGAGCCATCTTGGCCAGAAGAAGCAAATGAAAGCCCAGCAAGTTTCAGTGACATCACCATGGGAGATGCAGCCAATAGCACATCTCCTCTAGAAAAACTTGAAGGTGATACAGAAGTAAAAGCAGATGAATCTTTATTTGAACATCTGTCCAAAGAAAACATATATGATGACAAGGCCACTGACTTTGGAGTCCCTGAGTTCTCTGCAGAGTTAGTTTCATCTGTCAAAGTTGAAACTACAGGGAGATCTGTAGTGGAGCCTTCTGCACAGTTAGAACTTTTTCCATTGCTTAAAAATGATGCCTTTGTAGAGGTGGAATTAAAAAATGATGGAAAGGAGAAATCCATTCTGGAATACCCTTCTTCTACTGAAACTGTTGCTGAGGCAGAAGGACCATTGTGGGCTGCTTTAGAGGAGAAAGTGATGGAGGAAGAAACGATTATAGGGACAGCTAAGGCAGTAGAAAGCATCTTGGAAACGGGGTAAGTTCAGATGACAGCATGGTTTGGAGTGACTAGAAACTTTTGAACACAGCTTTATTCCTGAACTTTTCTCACTATTTGATTTGGTTTGGCTGTAGCATAAACTGCTTTTGTTGCCTTCAATTGAATTTGTTGCTTGACTGGTGGCCTCCTTTCTTGGATTGCTCCTAGAGTTTGTCTAACCGTAGTTCCATATCTGAATCATTCCCTCACTGCTTGGTGTTTCCCTGTATTCTCTTCTTTGGCACAGCTTTTCCATGCTCACAAATGTAGTTTAAAACATAGCCCAGTACATCTAGCTTTCTGTTGAACTATGCCCTGTTGATCCTGATTCCTATAAGTCTAGCGGCCTGTTTTTCTTCTTTGATTCATTTAAAAACAACCTTTATCAACCTGCATGCAGCCCCCTGTTGCACTACTTTTACGCAGTTGTAAGCCTTCTATATCAGGGAACTTGTTGAATATTTACTCTCCCTGTCACTGTCCCTGGCAGTCTGTACAAAAAGAATCCTCTTCCAAGTGGTGCCCAGGAGACAAAGAACCTGGATGGCACATTTTCTGCTCATGGTGGCGAAGTCATCGATGCGGACATCAGTCCAAGTAGCTTGGCAGCATGTTGCCCCCCTCTACTTCCTGATCTCCCAGGTCATTCTGACCTCATCTGCAGTTTCATAGTGGAACCCGTAGCGGAACCCACGTCGGAACCACTGGCTCACACACAGAATTCCCATGAGGGAAAAATGCAACCATGGGCAGAGACAGACTTTAACCTTGAAGATAGAGGTGAAGGGGTTAGGCAAGGAGACACAGACAAGCAGCCTTTCTGCTCCAGTGCCGATTCAGCACAACCTGATGATCAGCTTGTTTCCCTGGACAGAGAAATCAGTGATCATGAGTCTGATATTGGCTCAAGGCGGAAGGTTGTAGAAGAGCAAGACTCTCTGTCAGGACAGCAAGAAGCACCTGTGAGCTTGGTGGATTCTGTAGTGGGTGTCCTGCACAGAGGGTAAGTTTGTGAGTGAAATAAAGCTCTGCTCAGCTTTTCTGCCACAACTGTTCCATCTTACTCCCATGTAGCGCTAGGTTTACCTACATGGCGCAATTCATTCTTAAGTGTTTAAATTACAGTAGGTCCTGGAGCAGGGTCTGGAACACCTGAACAGAGTTGGCATGCTTAAAAGGGACATTGGGCTGCATAGTATAATAAAGTCAGACTGTACTGTGATGCAGACCAGGATTCCGAGGGGATTCATGCAGCAGTTTGGATGGTCAGAAATGCAAATGCAAACTCTCAGAACATGCAAAAGGCTTGATTGCGTAGCTTTTTCAGATTTTGTTGGAAATTGGGTTGAGTTGAATCACACCATGAACATCATGGACTGCATGATTATTGCTTGGTATAATTCAAGGAAAATGTTTTTGCCATTCTTGACCATTTATCCAAATGTCCTCATCTCTCAGTTATGAGACAATGGCTTCTGTGTGGCAGACATGTGATCCAGGGACAGTCTCTAACAAAGAAGAACAACCCAAGGATACAGACTTCAGATTTGATCCTTTCTGCCCCTCTGTTCAACATGAGATTCAGCCAGCCGAGGCTGATTGCCAGCCAGCAGAGAACATTGCAAGTGTTAGCTTAGAGCAGTCAGTAGCTGAAGAAGGTCTGCTAGTTGGGGAGATCTCTCAAAGCAAGACAGCTTATAACAAAGGAGAGTATCTCCCTGAAGCTGCTGAGTTGAATACAGTGAGTCTTGTGGAGTGTTTGCGTTTGGCTGCGTTAGAAGAGCAGCTCACAAATAGAAAAACCAGGGAGTCAGAAGAAGTTGCCAGAACAGAAACTGTCAAGAAAAATCCAGTCTCTGGAACTGGGAAGAAAGACGTATCGCCCCCTTCGAAGCCAGATCAATGTGAAGAAGACATGAATACTGTAGGTCAGGGCAGTGTAACAAATTGTTTGCTACTGAAAGAATCAGAACTAGACAAAATAGCCACTGAAGAGGGCAGAGAGTCAGACACGGAACATCCCCCTTCAGTTATCAGCACATTTAGCAGTAAAACTGAAGCAAGCCAAGTAAATTCAAAGCCAGTTATTAGACTGACAGATACCACAGACGAGATGGAATTTGAGGCAGGGCAGGAAGATATGGGCACCGTGTGGTTAGCCTCACTGTACATGGATGAGGGGTAAGTGTCTGAGGACTCATTGTCCTCTGCACAACTTGCCTGCATGACTTGACAGATGTGCATTTTTCCTTTAGGATAACTACTGTTTCTTATGCATTCTTTCAGTGGGTTGAATGAGCTTCTGTATGTAAACATTTGTTGTAGAGCTTCTTAAGAACACTCCGATCAGTCCATGTGATGTAGTCTCCTGGTGTTCCAGTCTTTTAGTGCAAATAAATCTCTGTGCCATATCTTAGGAGCTCGTTGAGCTGATTGGGATTGCATGATTTTGATGTCGCAACAGTGTTAGCCCTGGGAGGACTTAATGGAGGCATACTTGCTGTATTGTTTAAGTGCTTGTGGTGTTTTTCTGCAGATGTGTTGTATTTAGTGTCAGGTAATGCTCTTCAAAGCACGACAGTACTGTAATGGAGTGGCAGAGTCATTGTGGAACATTACTGAATGGCTAGCTTGCTCTTGTAAACACAATCCTGTGAGATCCTGTAGTGCAAATCCTAAATTTAAGTATCCTGTCCCTTAGCCCAGAGATGTTATCTGCCAAGCCAAGTGATCTAGAAGAATCAAGTGACCCTGGGAGCTTGTCAACAGAGGGGCTGCACAGAGGAGAAAAATCAGCAAATGTTCCTTCAGAGGTCCATCAGGAAGTAGGCCTTAACAATAGTACTCAGAAGGTTATTCCTGTGCCTGCAGCTAATAAAGTGGTCCCACCACCTCGTAACAAAAAGAAAGATGTCCTTCCTCCAAACCCCCTGCATGAAGTAGGCCTAAATAGTGGCAGTCATGAAATTCTCCCTGCCCTGCCTGCTGGAGAGCTTGTTCCACCCCGACGCAACAAGGGGAAGAACAGCCTTGCACCAGGGCCCCAACAGCCAGAGAGTTCTAGTCAAACTCCTGGGATCACCAGTCAATTTATCCCACCACAGCGCAGAAAAAAGCCTATTCCTTCGCCAGAGGCATTAGTTAAAGGAAAAGATGTTCTGACTCACACTATTACGGAAGACAAGGATGGTCTGCAGTCTTCATGTCTCACCGTTGCACCAGTGCTATCAGGTAGCATGGCCTCCCAGAACAACCAAGGGGAGGACAAAACTCAGAATTCAAAGAAGGAGACTGTATTAGGAACAGACACTGCAGCAGAAAACTCCGTGGCTCCTTCTCTTTTTCGACTGACTCAGTCTCAAGGACTCCTGACTGAGGCCTCCTCCAGCTCTGCTCAGCAGATCCCTGAAATTGACAACAGGAACCCCGATGTAGAGAGTCTACTTCTGGCAAAGATTCTGCAGGTACAAGTGGAAGAAGAGGTGTCAGACCTGCCTGTTCCAATTCCCATTGTGAGGAAACTTCTGAAGGTCCTTCCTGACAGTACACTACCTCCTGAGTCTTCACTGCCTACTCAGGCTGATACCTCTGACCCCAAGCTATTTCCTATTTCTGCTATTGAAAGGGTACTTCCGTCCACCTTGTCAGAGGACCTGGAACCACATCTGAATACATCTTCTGTGCCTCCTCCTTCTGTCCTTCAGGAAGTTGGCTCAGATTATACCAAACAGGACACAGATGATCTGACAAGCTTGCAGCAGGATTTGAGAATCAGTGAGGAAAGGCTGGATGCCACTGGTGAAAATTTGACTTTGACAGAAAATCTTGAGGAGGCGGCAGGTGATGACAAGGGGCTGGAGCTACACACTGGTCTTTTTTCTACCATCCCAGAATCTCAGATGGAGGATTTGCTGGCAATTTCCTCAGAGAGTAATAAGGAAGGGGTCTTTGTTGTGGCAGAAGGTGGATGTTTGCTGTCATCAACAGCTGCTGTGGATGTGGAATCAAATGAAAGTCTGCCGTTGACAGATAGAGATGTTTATTCTGGAAACGGTGACAATACATCAAAGTCTGCCAAAGGTCAGATCCGGCCTACTGCCCTTCCTTCACCCCAGAATGAGAGGTCATTGCTGTTTTTTAAGGAGGAGGGAACCAGTAACAAGGAACAGGAGTTACACACAGGAATAAAAGTTGAAACTGTGGAGCAGGAAATGGGCCTCGAGACAGAACAAGACGAAGTGACTCTGTATACTGTAGATGAAGCAGTCAATCCGTTTACAGAGGGGTAAGTTTAGGAGGACAAGTCTGCCTGACCTGTGTCCTGATTTTTCCGTTTTAGTATTACTGAACGATTTAAAATTTGAATGCATTTTTCCAATCTGTTTTTTCTGTATTGATCCTCTGGACATTTACGGTGTGGATGATGATATACAGTAGGAAAAGTATACGTGTTCAGTTACTAGGGATGTGCAGCCTGACACGCAGTAAATTAACTCTCAAAATATATTAATGATCAGATGACATATTTGCAAATGTGTATAATAAATCATGTTAATTTTTTATTGCTGTTTTTACAGTATACAAGGATTGTGAGTCAGTAGTTAAATTGTTGTTTATTGCTTGGATTATGATTCAAGCTCAGTGCTGACAAAGTCAGTGAGTGGGAAGAGTTCAATTTTAAGTTGAATGTTCTTTATGAAGCCAAGTAAATTGCAAAACATGTTAGATATTTAATAGTTTATGAATTCTGTGCATGTCTCTATGTGTGACATTTGAAAGTATGTGCTGTTTTGTCACTTTTTACTTACATAAAAAATATTTTCAGCTGCCATGATAATCAGATAATTGGTGTAATTTTAAATTGTTTGAAAAGTTTTTGCTGCACTATGTTATGATGATCCACTGAACTAAAGGGACCTGCAGCTGAGAATTTCATCAAGAACAAAATTGTTCAGAAAAAATGGTTACCCACCTTGGGCTTTGTGACAACACAGAGACAGGGGAGTTTCTTCTTCAGGTTTTCATATCGTTGTGTGTTTCTCATTTAGTTCTGAGGTGTTGCAGACAAAAAAGGGCTCTTCATGCTTGCCAGATACTCCAGCCATGGTTGCAGGAACCACTGATGTGGCCCAGCTCAGCCTTCAGGCCAACAGCCATCCTTCTGCCAGCCAAGAGTTCACATCTCCTCCAAGAGCTGATGCAGTGGCATCTCCTAAGCGAAGTACAAGGAAAACCCTGCCACCTCCAGTTGTTCTAAGCAAAGTGGGATCAGACTCCTCCTTTGTGGCAAAACCTGGAGAAGAAATGGGAGCTGTTTCAGTGCCAACTCATGAGGTACATTACTTTGCAACACTTCACTTCTTCCACTGATTGGCAATGAGTTATTTGCCCATATGTTTTAGATATCTTTTCTCTTTCATTTTGTTCTTGTGTTAACAAATCATATAAGGCAATCTACAGTATAATATATAGCTGAAACATCACTAAAACTCTTTTTTGGGCCTGTTTAAACTTCATTTCTTAGACACATTCATAGGGGTACCTGTTGTTGAATGGTCTTCTCTCTTCTCATATCTGGTCTTGTCAGATGTCCGGTCCCCTGCCCAATCCTGGTTTGGTCAACTCCAGCCAGTCATTGCTGGAATGGTGCCAGGAGATCACACAGGAGTACAAAGGCGTGAAGGTGACCAACTTCAGTACCTCCTGGCGCAATGGACTGGCATTTTGTGCCATCCTTCATCACTTCCATCCAGAAAAAGTGTAGGTAACAAAGCATGGTTTGACTACACTGGTACAATTTCAAGACAGAAAGACCAAATTTAATCCCGGAATCCTTACATCAGTCAGCAGTAATGCTGCCACTTGCCTTAAGTGTTTTGCAAACTCCAAATTGGGTCATTATACATTGTGTAATTTTTATTGAACCTTTGCAGGCTATTTTTGTAGAGCTATCATGAGAAAAAAAATGTTTTCTGTTACATAATGCCAACTATTGCTTCACTTTGTTCACAGGAACTACGAACAGTTGGATCCATATGATATCAAGTCCAACAATAAGAAGGTGCAAAAATCCTACATTTATCACTACATCCAACATTTCACTCATTTCCATTGCATCATCTATTGTAAGTTAAAAATCTTTCTGAAGTTCAACATTCTGTTTGCGATATGAAAGATGCCTTGAAAATCTCAGCAATACAAAAGTATATATATACACACACACACACACACACACACACACACACACACACGCACATTTTCAGAACCGCTTGTCCCATACGGGGTCGCGGGGAGCCAGAGCCTACCCAGCAACACAGGGTGTAAGGCCGGAGGGAGAGGGGACACACCCAGGACGGGACGCCAGTCCGTCGCAAGGCACCCCAAGTGGGACTCGAACCCCAGACCCACCGGAGAGCAGGACCTGGTCCAACCCACTGCGCCACCGCGCCCCCTACAAAAGTATATATTCCACATTAAAACAATCAGTATATACGCAATAATTGTTTTCCCTACCTTCTTCTTTTTCTAGGCCTTTGATGGCTTTGCAGAACTTGGCATTTCCCGTCTGCTGGAGCCATCAGACATGGTACTGCTCTCGGTGCCCGATCGCCTCATTGTGATGACATACTTGTGCCAAATCCGAGCCCATTTCACTGGGCAGGAGCTGAGTGTGCTGCAGATTGAGCACAACAGCAACCAGTCCAGTTATGCAGTCGGGGAGCCAAAGGAAGCCACAGACATAGATGCAGCTGCCCGTTACTGTGTCCAGAAGCTACAGGCTGGGGGAATCTCACTGGAAGCTAAGGTAAAGAGTGTGGATAAAGAGGCAGGAGGGGACACAAAGCCCAATGGGAGCCTGGTGCCGCCTCCACGCACTAAACGTGTCCCAAAGGTGGAGGATGGAGGGAGTGGGGCAACAAGCATGCCAGAAGAAGGGACTGCGCATACCCCTGTGGCTCCACCCAGGTCTCACACCCCTTCAGCCAAGTCGGGTTTCAGCCACGTGAGGGATGCTGATCTAGTCAAGAAGCGGCGCTCGCGGATGAAGAGCGAGTCCATCGATGAGCCTGACACAGCTGAGCAGCAGATCACCTCATGCAGCACTAAAGATGTAAGACACCTACTCTTCACCTATAGCTCAGATTCTCTGTTTATAGTTTGTATTCTCTTACTTCAACTTTTTCCCTTTGCTTTTATCTCTATGAAAAATACCATCACTGTGTTCCTTATTAAAGGAAGATGATACAAAGAGGTCAATCTGCAGTGCACCTCATTTATATTATTAGTTGAGCACTTTTTACATTTACATTAACATTTATTCATTTAGCAGATGCTTTTCTTCAAAGCGACATACATCTCAGTGAAAAGACAATTTGTGCATTTTTCCAAAGCAACTTAAAATATTAAGCGCCATACAAGGATTTACCCATTTGTACAGCTGGGTCATTTTTACTGGAGTAAATTGGGGTAAGTGCCTTGCCCAAGGGTACTACAGGAGTACGAGGGATTCAAATCTGCTACCGCTGTGTTCTAAAACACAAGCTCTGACCACTATGCCACCTCCTGCCTCCATCACCAGCCATTTTTCCTGAGGAATATTGTAGCACAGCTATGGTTGGATGGGACAGGAAAAGACAGAGACTTGAAAAGACAACTTTGACTTTATGAGCTTTTACTGTGTAGTGCTGGACTTTGTAGGAGCAGCTGGTAGGCATGTAGCTGGGGATCCAAGATGCCATTTAGCAGCATAATCATTATTACTTGTTACACACTGGCTTACAATTGTTACTTTCTAGAATGCCCAGGAGGGGTGGGCAACCACTGACCCGTGGACCCCCAGAGGTTTTCTTCTCCCTCAAACTTCAGTTGGGAGTTTTTTTTCCTTTCCTTTTTTGTTCCTTTTGTTCCTTTTTGTTCCAGTTTGCTTGGGTGCCTGTTCCCTCCTGCTGTTGTGCCAGCAAGGCTGCAAATGCTGCAAATATTACTGTGGTTAATGAGCATTCTGAGTATATTTATTATTATTTCTCTTTATCACACTTTATTTGTTTTGTATCTTTAATTTCCCACCTTATCTCACTATTTCTGTCTGTTTAACGATACAGTAGTTGCAGGTCACGTTATCTCTTGTTTATGGAGCAGGCATTGGAGGACCAGGCAGAGAGTGGGGTGAAGAATGGCTCTACAGTTTCAGAAGAAAAAAATGAGTCAGGTAGGAAAATCACCTGGGCTACCATCACTTCTTCAGCTTCACCCAATGAAGTCTAACCATTTCAAGGTTCTTCAGAAGTTATGAAAACAAGCTGAGTACTACAGTGAGTTTTGTGTTATGTGAAAATAACTATTTCAAATTTAATACATCTAATGTCACACAAAATACTGGAATTGTGATGTCGTAAAGGAAGATCAAAAACTACATTAAACTGATTCTTTACCACTGAGGGAATATGATTCCAGTTCATTTAGATTAATGCCACTCTCAGCCTTTGACCTTGTGTGCATTGTAGAGAACATTAAAAAGCTTCTCATGCCCCCTGTAGGTGGTTTAACATTGATGAGCGACCCTCCAGATTTGTGGCCTGTTTACTATAGACTGACATACAGTACTATGCTTTGGCAGGAGAGGGAAAGGGAGAATTAAAACTTGCTAATAGCCACTGCGGATGTGAATAAATTGTAGAACTTGTCAGTTACCATTAACAAGGTTTGTCTTCCACATCATTTAAAACTTTTACATCTGTAGTAAAGGTGTACCTTCTTAAGTTTTTTGCTAAAGTCAAGAGTGTGCAGTATGGTGAAAAAAAGATACACAATCATGACATTTCTACCAGAAGTGTGATGAAAAGACAAGCTTCAAATCAACCAAACTCTGCACTTCTTTCATCACAGTGACATAAATAAAATTATTAAACCAACTCAAATGATTTTGATCTGCAGGTCATACTCTCAAGTCAGTCTTTGCTGCAGTTCACACACAGTCTAGATGAATGTTACTCAGGGTACATAAGTTGTCTTGTTGTTAATTATTGTAAAAAGCTTTGCTGAAATGCCTATACTGGCAAAGCCCCTTTTGACTTACATCAAAATATGACTCTAAGAGACAAGTAGTTATTCTCAGTTTGTAAGGAAAGCTGATCAGGATGATAACAGGGCAGGTGTGGTCTTCACTTTCATACTTACTGTGTTTGTACAGAGTTGCAAAGCCCTGCTGTGGACCAGGAGCATGGCAGCCAGTGTGAAGAAGACAACCTGGTCAGTTCACCTTACTGCTCTCTATCAGATATCATCCCTACAAGCGCAGGACGGTTTGCCTCTTCCGTGCCGGAATTCACGCTGAAGTTTTTCTGGACTGTCCCCTCACTGACTTGTCTTTTAACCCGCTGCACTCTGTGTCTGGCATGTGTCCTCGTGCCCATCTCTCACACGGGGTTATCTGTGTTGTCTGTGTGCACAGCGTTTGCGGGACACCAGTCAATATGTCCTGAGTGAAATCCAGGCTCTGGAGAACGAGCAGAAGCATATCGACAGCAGGGCTGCTGTAGTGGAGACGAAACTCAGGAAGCTGATGGAGACAGGTGGGTGAGGAGGAGGTGGTCTGTAGTACAGCTGAGAGAATGCGAACAACGGAGGAAGTGGAGGGATGGTTCACAGAGAGGGCAGTGAGAATACTGAGCCCTCAGCACTAATGCAGTGGGAGATTGAAAACTGGTGCTTGGCATCATCATTACTGCATTAGGATGTGTTTGTTCTTTCCAGGCAGCGATAAGGATGAGGAGGAGAAATTAATCCAGGAGTGGTTCACTCTGGTCAACAAGAAGAACGCTCTAATTAGGAGACAGGACCACTTGCAGCTGCTGTAAGGCATCTTCCAATCTGATAAAATCGAACACATCATCATAATTTTTGCAATCTAACAAACAAGGTCAAGAATGGCCAGTAGAAAAACACCACTTAACATATAAAAATGACACACAATCTCTACATGCTAAGAAGTTCTGTTCTTCAACTAGAAACCATCTGCATCTTGATTTTATGTTCCTACATAAAATCATGGGCATGAGCTGTTTGTATGTACTGATTCCTCTCAGTCTTTTGAGTTCTCTGCTGGAAAGTGGAATAGTGTGAGGTGTGAGAAGTATTCATCCAAAATATTCTTCCTCTTGTTAAAGTATACAATGCCCACATTCACTGCATATGGATGACAAACGCAGATGTAAATAATAACATCTTAACGTCTTAATACACATTGTTTTCAAGTAGTTACTGTTACTGTCCATCCATTATGCTGTACCAGAGTATAAGATGACAGATGACATCTACACTGAAAAGGGTTTACTAGCCCACCCTTTTCGGCCTAGGTGTCATCTGTCATTTAGAATTGTAAAGAATAAAAGCTTAACAACTGGAAAGCTAATGTTTTCTGTGCTGTAGAGGTGTGTAACTTGCTCTCCCGGCACAGGCAGGAGGAACAGGATCTGGAGAGACGGTTTGACCTGCTTACCCGGGAACTGAGAGCCATGATGGCAATTGAAGGTAAGTCTGTCACTGGGATTACAGGGGCCCTAGAGGTACAGTTTTACATATCCTGTCATAGGTGTATTTCTTGAAAATTGTAATTGATTACACATTCATAGATATTTAAATGTAAATGAATGTATCTAGGGGGGTGTGGTGGCGCAGTGGGTTGGACCAGGTCCTGCTCTCTGGTGGGTCTGGGGTTCAAGTCCCACTTGGGGTACCTTGCAACGCACTGCCGTCCCGACCTGGGTGTGTCCCCTCCTCCTCCAGCCTTACACCCTGAGTTGCCGGGTTAGGCTCCGGTTCCGCGTGACCCCATATGGGACAAGCGGTTCAAAAAGTGTGTGTGTGTGTGTGTGTGTGTGTGTGTGTGTGTGTGTGTGAATGTATCTATTTTACATTTTACTTTGTGGTACTTACATTATTCCTGAACTACACTGTTCCTCTACCATTTGTGCCAAAGACTGTCCTCATTTTTTGATGGGTAAAAAGTGTTACTACAAGTATCTGGAATTTAAAAAACATCTTAATTTGAATTCAGTTGGAGCCTCTATATAAACAGAAAATATGTCTTGCCTATGTCCTATATAGCTATCGTATTTGGCTTGTCACTGTAGCTATTTGCCATACATCATTAGTCCCCTAGAATGGGGTACATCCTGTATTACATGTATGTTTTGTAGCTTTGTATATTAGACAAAGTAAACCGAGGTAATCGAGAACCAGAACACAGAATTCTCAAATAAAGACATGTAAACAATATTGTAACGACCCACGTTACTGAAGAGAGACACATTCGAGTGGGAAAGCATGCTTATTGTAAATAGTTTGAATAATGGGAACTGTGGGGAAAAATGTGAAATATTTGTTGAAGCGCCATGAGGGTTGACGGGGTTTCTAAGGGGGTTGGGGAGTGTGTGACGCTGGCTTGAGGTGCAAGTCCTTGAGGAAAGGGGGTCCTTGGACTGAGAGCATTATTTCCATTGGGTTGTGCCGATACCTCTTGCTGTGTGCCGGTGTTCCAATAAATGTTCACAACGAACGGTGTCTGTGCGTCGTCCTCTGCACCAGCCGAACCTAGGGTGCCGTACGCTACAATACGAAATATTTTAAATTTAGAAAAATAAACCTTAATACAACTTTAATCTAGAAAAAGCACATTTAAATCACATTTAAATGGCAAACATTCAAGATTTAACAGTTCTAGTAGAAAGGCATGCCTTAAATCTTCCTTTACAAATATGTCGTTCAGGGCAAAAACAAAATTTGTTGAGTAATGGTAATTTCAAGTAACAAGAGTAAGAATTCACTACTACAGGGAACCATGATTTTTGGAATGTACTGCATGCATTAACTCTGATTCTGCCCAGTGCATTGTGGGTGAAGGCCCGACTCAGCACAGCTGAGTTTGAAATGGTGAGATTCGTGGACTCAGTAACGAAGCCCGTCTCCTTTGTCAGACTGGCAGAAAACTCAGGCCCAGCAGCACAGGGAGCAGCTGCTCCTACAGGAACTCGTGTCCCTGGTCAACCAGAGGGACGAGCTGGTCCGGGACATGGACGCCAAAGAGAGAGGGTGAGATGCTGGCTGCCTTTAGACTTCAGAGCACAGAACATTTAGTGAGCCACAGTGCAGCACTTTAATTCTCTCACCTGCCTTATATATGACATTCCAGTCATCAGAAGATGCAGTGTATAATGTACAGGTTGACAAAAATGTGGCAACTTAAAAAGTAGCATGTAGCCCCAAAGAGAAGGAAAGGCAGGCCATGGTGTGGGGTTTTCTCAGGTTCCCTCTGAATCGTGTCTTTAAGTTGTAATACTTCAGAAAAATAACTATCAGAACAACAACACAGCTGCCTGTTATGTTCATTGTCTCACTGTGCGGCCCTGAGTTGTACAAACACTGCCTCTTGTGTTTTGCACGCAGAGCTCTGGAGGAGGATGAGAGGCTGGAGAGAGGACTGGAGATGAGACGTAGGAAGTACAGCCGCAAAGAAAAATGCGTGCTGCAGTAAAAGGAGCTGGTGAGAAAGGGGACCTTGCTCCATCCACTTATCAAGAGATGTATGTCATTTCAACTGATGGAGAAAGGAACCATGGAAGTTTGGCCTCTGTGTGGCCACTGCGGTCATTAAAGCCATTTATTTTGTCTTTGATTGGCTGAATATTCCAGGAGAAATCCGTCATGTCTACACATTAGCCCTTGTGGGGTAATGCACCTAAACCAAAACTTTCTGGTTCCTGTGGGTAACCAGCATCTGAATGTCAATGGGAGGGCTCTTGTGATGCATTTTTCTGTTTTTGTTTTTTCTCTCTATGGCAATTGTGTTTACATTTACATGTATTCATTTAACAGATGCTTTTCTCCAAAGCGATGTACATCACAGATAAAAATCTGATGATTGCATTACAAAAGCTGTTAGAAAAAATAAATAGAAATAAATAGACCTAGTTTGTGCTGGAGTCCAGGTATAAATGGGAGTAAAATAAGTGCTGAGTCCTGATTCATTAACTTGCCACACCAAATGCCTTACCGGGACTGAGTGTGACAGTGTCGGCAATGTAACCTATCAGGTGTGATTCAAACCCAGCTAAGACCGAGGACCTCATCAGTTGTTCTATCAGCAGTCTTGGAGAAATATACAAAATATACACATGGAGTGAAAAGGTGGTTGGACAAATACATAAACTACAGTGGTGCAGAGCTCAAGGTGTAGCCTGTTATTAATAATTGTACAGCAAAACTGATCTCTGTGAAGACTACTATATCCCGTGTGCTGCTTGTGCAAAGGAAGGCACTACTTATTGCACCACCTTGCCTGCAAGCTAGCACAAGAGATACACATGGAGGACATTGTTATAAATACACACATACTGAGAAAGAAGAATCTATGCAGAAAGCTACTGAAAAATGAGAGACAATTGATGTGTGAATTACACAACAGTGTTTAATGATATCTTTTGGAAAACGAAAAGGTATTTATTCTGTTGGTTTATGTTTTCTTATGTATGTGACCTCTGACACAGCCCTCGTGTAGAAGTTGTGAAAAATATTTGCCTTGTTTTGCATTTGCTGTTTATACTGAGAATTTCTTATGTCATATATTTCGTAAGAAAGCCTTTATCTACGAGATTCAGGGTTTTTGTCTCTTCTGAACCTCCTGGCCCCAACACCAAACTTATGAATGGGAAGAATTTAGACATTTTAACTAAAGCTCTCACTCCATTCTTTTAACATAATTGATTGGTTAAAAAAAATCAACAAGCAACAGAAAAGTCTTTGTGTAACAATTTTTTCAAAGCCCATTTTTATTACCTTAGGACTTAGTGGCAATTAATATGGTAAAAGGAGAGAGGACTATGGTGAAAAGTTTTTCTTACATTTGAGGTTCTGTATTCCAAATACCACATATGTGTCAGCTGTAACCTCTAATACTTTAAAATGTAGCTTAATATAAGTTGCCTAAATCCCTGCTGCATTATTTTACTCTTATACTAGCCTAGGGACCCACTGCATCCGATTTTTGATTAAAGAGGGAACGTTTAAGAATGTTTAAAATGTGCTCTTCACATTTCACTAACTCTTTCAATCTGAAGTGTTATTTTAAAGAGGTACGTAATTACTGTTCCAAAGAGAGAGTGTATTGCAAATATGCATTTTGGTTTAAAAAGTCTTTTTTGAATATCCATATTTGCACTATTCCTGTATTTGTAATTTTGCATGAGGAATAAAGCCATTTTGGATGAGCTTAAAAGTGCTAAGATCTGATATTTTTAAATATGTGTAATTATAAGAACGTTGTATACGATGCCGTGTGTTGTAGCTCTTCGGAGTTTTCTACTGTTGAAAACAGAATGCGGACTGACACACATACAGCACTGTACGCTCAATTAGGGGTTGATTAGCTGTACAACTACATTTCCCAGAAGGCGACGCGCTTACGTCCTCGCCTCGCGGCCGTCCTCTGTACTGCCACCTCATTTGACGTCACTCTCGCACCTGCGCAGCCATCTTGTATTTTGGACGAGGAAAAACAGAGGAGACAAACAAAAAAACAGGAAAAAATAAGCGTCGAGGAAAAGAAACGGAAGAAGAGCACATATAACAATCATCGGAGTTCGAAAGGAGAAAGAGGAGGTCAGTGAAAGGGAGGGAAAAGGCTGAAAGCGGCGTGTGTGTGAGCCCGCGGCGCTGTCCCGTTCCGTTCGTTGGCCGAGCGCGAGAGACGCCGGAGAGGAGGAGGAGGAAGAACCGGAGGAGACGAATAATCAAGACAAGAAGAAGCGGACAGAGCGAGAGCGCAGGACCGAGGCGGACACACCATGAATCCTGAATAGTGAGTGACTAGGAGCCGCACCCTTCCCCCCAGACCTCTCGCTGCGTGACACACACACACACACGACGTACAGCCACGGCGCTGGCTTCGCAGCAGGCAGCCCGGTTCTCCGCGGACTCGACAGACCGACCGTCTCGCGCGCGCACCGGTAGCCGATCATCGTCGGCGGCACGCGAGTATGGAGCGCGCGCCACAAGGTGAAGGTTCCTGTTCGGCGCAGAAACACACGACGAGTGAGTGTGTGTGTGTGTGTGTGTGTGTGTGTGTGGTCGGTCGGTCGGTCTTGTACGCCCGTGTGGTCTTCAAAGTGGCAGCAGGTGACACACAGACAGTGCGGGGCCTGCTGCTGGTGTGTCGTCTTGTGTGTGAGAGAGACTGTCTTGCTTAGGAAGCTACAGCCAGTATTTCACTGACTGAATTAAAGTGCAGTAGCCTATGTGGTATTTTTCCTAATGATTTACCTTAGGCAGTTGTTGGTACATATTCTGAGTACAGCTACTAGAGCCTCCCATGATTGAATCCCCAAAACACACGCTCTTTTTTATTAATGGTATTTAGTTTGTTGCTCTCAGCGTCACACCTGCTGTGGGCTCTGCCGTGCTGTACCGTACCGTGCCGTACCGTGCTGTACCGTGCTTCCATAACTTCTCCAGATCAGTGTGCAAACTGTTAACCGCCGTGATGCACCGAAAATCCGAGATTAGTCCTCCGTAACCCCGTCAGCTGGACAACAGCCTCACAGCCTCTATTAACGTCATAATGTCTGTGTGGCATCGAGCGCTGATTCAAACCGCACTTGGCGTGGTGGTTAGAGCCTCCACCACCATGTCACCTGAGGGTTATTGGTTTGAATCCCACCCCTGCTGTAGTAGCCTCAATCAATCAAGGTACTTCACCTGTACTGTATTGATGTCGTAAGAACACCCTGTATAACCTGTATAAATCAAATGGCATTCGTCGTTGTGAGGTTCACCATCTGCCATTGTAAGTAGCCTCCGACAAACTCGAGTGAAGTAAATATACAATGACGATAATCGTAATCATGTCTAGGACGCACAGCACTGATTTCCTGCCACTGGTTGCCATTTTCCTGTAATTTACTTAAAAACTTTTAAGTACCTTACAGTGAGTGTTGAACTTGGCTAGTTTTTAAGCTGTATATACATATATAGTTTTCTCCTTAAAGCAGTCTATTATTCTCCATAGCAACACACTGAACTCAGGCCTTCAGGGTTTCTGCTTTCTTACCATTTGTTTTTGGTGTTGAAGTGACTACCTGTTCAAGCTGCTCCTGATTGGTGATTCTGGCGTGGGAAAGTCTTGTCTTCTGCTGCGATTTGCTGTAAGTACTTGTTATTGGAGATCAGTAACATTATTACCTTTAACGTTAAGTTTGCACTGAATTTGAACATGTTTGTGTGTTTGTGTTTTGGCTTCAGGACGACACTTACACTGAGAGTTACATCAGCACCATAGGAGTAGACTTTAAGATCCGTACCATTGAACTGGATGGTAAAACCATCAAACTACAGATTGTGAGTACATGTGTTCAGCTGAACAGTCTCCACTTAATGTGTGTTTTGGAGTGAAACAGTGATATAAGCTTTATCTCAATAAGTAGATCTACCCGATATGATTTCACTTCTACAGTGAATTGCTCCGGTAAGAATACCTTACTCTAAATACTTTTGTAGTGTCAAATTGCTCCTTGTACAAACCTAACATTATGAATTGGGGCAGCTGGTAGCGTAGTGGTTAGCGCTGCTGCTTTTGGACCCAAAGGTCAAAGGTTTGAATCCCACCTCCAGCTGCAGTAACCTTGAGCAAGGTACTTACCCTAAATTCCTCCAGTTAAATTACCCAGCTGTATAAATACATAAATAATTGTAGCTAGATTAGCATAGTATGTCACTTTGGAGAAAAGTGTTGGCTAAATGAATAAATGTAAATGTAAATTATCTTGGACAAAGGCATCAGGTAAATAATGTAATAGTTAATATTATTGTATGTATTAGGGTTGACAACTTGTGTGATCTACTACTGTTTTGTCAGTTCAACCCAAGTCAACACAGTTTCTACATGTGCAGCGGAGTCTTTTTTTTTTTTTTGTCACGCACCTTTTATTGCCTTATACTTGTGTGTAGTGTTTTTCTTTTTTTGGCCTGATCTATCGTGACATGACGACTTTTTTCTCCCCGTCTCTTAGTGGGACACTGCAGGTCAAGAGAGGTTCCGCACCATCACGTCCAGTTACTACAGAGGTGCACATGGCATCATTGTTGTTTATGATGTCACAGACCAGGTCAGTGGTAGTTACTCAATGAGATGGCCAGTATCCCTGGCTAAACCAAATAAAAGAAACAACAAAAAGAGATATCAATAATAGGGCAAGATTTCAAGATAACTGTTGGTACACTGTGATAATGACATCTGTGTCCATGGCAAATGTACGAACTTTGCTGAATATGCTCTTTTCTGTCAGGAATCGTATAACAATGTGAAGCAGTGGCTGCAGGAGATCGATCGCTATGCCAGTGAGAATGTCAACAAGCTACTTGTGGGCAATAAGTGTGACCTCACCACCAAGAAGGTGGTGGACTATACAACAGCCAAGGTGAGCAGCTGATGTTTGTGCCCAGGTTTCAATCGATTTCTCTTCGTTTTGCCAGTTTTAAAGCAAACCTTAGTTGCCACCATTCAAATTGAAAAATATTCATCACCTATGGGCAATTTATTTTGGTTAGTTTTTTTTTTTAAAAAAAAATTAAAAAAACCTTACACTTTTTTTTCTTAATTCCAAGTCAGGTGTTTTTAAGTATGTTAACATCTTTTGTGCTCAACTTTTTTTCTCTGTACACTTCTATTTACTTTAATATATCAAACCTTGTCTGATTAGTTTGTTAAGCTGTAACTTGGTAGTAGTGGAACTTTCTGCCTGGGATTTTTCAACTCTGGATTCTACTTCAAATAACCAGTGATTATCTGCAAGGACATATTAACATAAAATTATTTTCCTAGTAGAAAAGAAAGCCAAACATTTCCCACACTGGTGTCTTTAATACAGCATAATAAGAATTAATATTTTAAGTATCTCAGCTATTTCTAGTTAGAAAAGTGTAACTTGAAATGAAATTACTCATATAATTTATATAAAAACTTATTTATAAACTGAGTTTTTGACTAGAATTGTTAGTAGCATATTTTAAATGGCAAGCTAGATCCATCTGAGCATACAGTTCACCAAACGGGGCTTGTTGTGAAGACATCATCAGCAGGCCCTCTAGCAACTTCAGCACCAAAATTTAACTTGATGTGTAAAATAATGGATAGCATATGCTTTGTATGTAAAGTGCTTTTTTGGGATTACTGAGGCTATAGTAATAGCTTTAGAGATGTTCTCTGATTGGATCTTGTCTCTCTCCGCAGGAGTTTGCAGACTCCCTGGCTATTCCCTTCCTGGAGACAAGTGCCAAGAATGCCAC
This sequence comes from Scleropages formosus, assembly GCF_900964775.1. Classification (NCBI taxonomy): domain Eukaryota; kingdom Metazoa; phylum Chordata; class Actinopteri; order Osteoglossiformes; family Osteoglossidae; genus Scleropages; species Scleropages formosus. The sequence continues at coordinate 37,749,662 of NC_041809.1, read as the reverse complement.
CAACGTGGAGCAGGCTTTCATGACCATGGCAGCTGAGATAAAGAAACGCATGGGTCCTGGGGCAACGGCTGGTGGCGATAAGCCCAACCTTAAGATTGAGAGTACCCCAGTTCGGCAGTCTGGGGGAGGCTGCTGCTAGGACTGACGTCCCTCTCCCATGATTCCAGCCCCTTCTCTTCCCTCTCTGCACTCTCGAGCAGTGAGGAAGGGAGGGGCTGGGCAAAACTGGGATTGGGGTCTCAAAAGGGGAGGTTGAGAAGGAAAGGGTATAGGGAGAGGGATGCTCAAGGACTGGGGACTAATGTTTTGATCTTGATTTGTAGCCCCTGATATAGAAAACTAGGACTTTGGGTTCTTGGGAGTTTACATTTCACAATTTCTGAGCCCCTTTGGAGAATGAGGGGAAATCAAAATTTTAAAGGAATTGTATGAGTTGGTGGTAGAGATACAATACAGTATAAAAATTTAGATTCTAGCATACCCCATTAAACGCATGTATATACACACACACAGACACACCCACACAAACACTAGACTGCGACAGTAAGCAGGATTAATACACATGTGAGGATTCTTTCTGAAGCAGCCATGGGTTTGGTCAACAGTGAAAACCCTTCGGTTTTCCTTCCTGTATTTGTTCTTCACCTTCCAGCTGACCGTTACTGAACCCTGTTTCAATGAAAGCACGAAGAGGTGGAACAAGGCAGTGACCAAAAGCCCACTATTACTACTGGAAATTGGGGGCCCTTCTGGTCCTGGACCTGGTCACTCTCTAAAGGGCAAACTGGCTCCTTTCCCGTCACTGAGCTGCAGGGAAGTTGTCATTTTGTTTTCGAGTGGTTTCACTGTAGTGTCTAAAGAACACACAAGCACTCTTGACACGACACACACTTGGGAGGTGTTTAGAGGGTTTGAGTGGTAGTGATGAGAAGATTATGGGACCGATTGCAGCAGTTTGCTACAGTGTCAACATCAATGGGACAAAGTGGCAAAAGAAATGGGCAATATTCAGTTCTTCATCTTTACTGTCATTTTTTAAGATTATACTGTTGTGGTTTTATGGCTGATTTTTTTTTTTTTTTTTTTTATATGTATGTTTTCTAATGTAGTACATTTGTACAGATCCTTAATTGCTGTTGCTTTGCTCACTAATGGAGGCTTGATCTTCGTTAGCGGAGCTTGTTTGGACAAGAGCTGCCATTTCCCCTGATTATCGTGGGAAATGAGGAACCGTATCCCCATTTGCAGCGCTGCTGTACCTGTCAACATTAGCATAGGCTCCAGACACTGGTGTTCGCAGGCCGTAGACTATTTGGGGAGCTGTTCTTCCCCATGTTTGTTTGTTTCTTTTCACTTGTCTTTGTTAGCTGTGATGTTTACGTGCACAGGAACCCACCTGAAAAGCTCAAGTTGCTTGGTGCAGCTTTTACACAAAGATGTGGCATAATGTTTGTGTCGGCATACCAATGCTTTTACTTTTAATTTGATGGCTCGGTGTTACGCCAGGGAAACAATGTTGTGCCATACTGTGTTTATACAGGATGGGGGGGCGAGAACAGATGTCCTCAGGTTTGTGGAACACACAGTACTTCAGTGTTACCCCAAACGAGGACTGTTTTGTGGAAACTACTCTAGCTTATCTCCTTAGTGTCCTTCTGTGGACCTCTGTAAGTGGGTGTGTCAGTCTGCAAAGGTTACTCTTTGAAAGTGGTGGAAGTTTGCAGTTTAGCATCATTACTCAACTGAAAGTGCTAATAAGGTAACATGCAGAAATGCAAATAACACGCATTGGTTCGTATGGCAGTCAGATACGATGGCCCAGTTCTTCTATTGAGTTTGGTTTGAAATATCTTTACAATATTTGCTCTCATGAACAATAACCTTTACCACGAAGTAACAGAACTCAGAATGGACCAAACTGATCTCAGCTGAAAATGTTTCTCGGCTAAAATGCAGTGATGTGCAAAGTTTTCCACTCTGCAGAGGGTCGGATGTCCACAAGAACCTCACACTGCCCTCTGTTTTATTTCTGTGAGTGGAGCAGCTGCCAGAAGTTTCTAGAAAGTCTTAAACTCTTATCTTAAAAGGGTAGAATGTCAGCTTAGCAGAGCAGTAGTTTAGGTGGAGTGAAAACCTGTGGATAATCTTGCTGAGTGCATTTAATTAGCGAAAAAATTTTCCATGTAGATGGGTTAATATGAAGGATATTAAAGTTGTGAGAGCAGGGTCACATTGATACCTAAACTACATGTAGTCTAGTCTGTGTCTGGTTGTTGGTAAAACAGTTACTCAGCAGAAAAACGTAATGTCTATAATACAACGGGCCTGATTTGTATGGATGAAGTAAAAACTGTATAGATTGGAGTGGGGGGGGGGGCTGTCCAAGGAAGGCTGATCGCTAATCTTTATTCTCTCCAATGGTTACTTCTTGTTTGCTGTGGATGCTAATGAAATGTGTCTGACTGGGGTTTTGAACGTGTAATATGAGTAATAAAATCTACTATTGTTATTGCGTTTGTGTCTTTGACAGCCGTTATGCCATCGATGTCACACTGTAATGTTTTCTTTTAAACCACATATTTGGGAGGATGGTGTTTGGCTTTATGAAGTCTGTGCTGTTTTAAAAATAACTGGCGTTTCCTCATGGATGCGAGTTTGCAAAACAGCGCTCCATTTACTGTGACAAAATGACTGTTGTTCCACTTCCATTAAGGCGGAACTTGTGATACTTCTGTTCAGGACCATTTTCATCTGATTTGCTTTCATCCACCTTAGCGATTGAGATTTCAGTTCTATACAAGACTGTAGCACCAGTGAGTTGTGTATCGTCCTTCATAAAGCCACCCTTGATGTGCACTTGACTTCTTTTTCCCAAGTTTCATACACTTTTTTTTCCTCTGTTTTCCAATTTTAGTCTTCAAGGACTTGAGTCCTCAGTGTGGTAGTGCTAATTTTGAGCTCTTAACTGATTTACACCTGAAATGCCCGATGAGGCGAATAAGCATGTGAATAGAAACTTGAAACAAATATGATCTGGAGCAGAAGAAAGACTTCAACACCCTGCAGCTCCTGCTCTGAGTGTTTCTGGAACACAGACCATCAAGACACTTGACAAGCTTGTGATTTACTACAACTGTGAATTGTGAAAGGCTTCTAATTTAAGGTTCCGCTGCTGCACGCAAGAGCTGATAGCCCTGGTCCTAGTGTTAATGATGAAGTGATCCATTAGTCGACTTATGAGGAATGGTATCTTTCGTCCATGTTGTCTAAAGTGATGTCTGGTCACGTCCCTTTACTCAGACTCGTAGGGAATGCAGTCCTGGAAGAACCTGGGCAGTTGTTTAAATTCTCTGCATTTCAAATTCATTGTGCCAAACTTATAATGACTCGATAGTTTCAATGGATGTTCTGCACTTTTATGCCTTTGTTGTTAAGAAATTTTATTGCATTCATCCATCTATCAATACTTTGTCAATAAGTAATTTCCAGTGCAGGGTCATGATGGTCCAGAGCCTATCCCAAAGGTATAGGGCATGAGTCACGATACACCCTGGATGGGCTGGCTTCTCCAAAGCAGGGCAATTTAGGGTGATCAATTCACCTGAGAGGTGAGAACAAGGAAACCCCACACAGCGTGAACCACAACCCAAGTACAGCACTACACTTCCATCTATTATATTTGTCAAATCATTTACATGATTAAAAAAATTCTAGTGTATCTGCAGTGTAAATCTAGTAAGTTCAATAAAGGTGCCTGAGCCTCCTTACGGTTACACACTTAGAAAACTGTAAAAAATCATGTTACAGAACTTTAGCCTTCAGCTCAATACTGTCAAGAAGTTGCAAGTCTGTTATGCTGAATTAGAAGGAAGGAATATGGGAACCAAATGGCCTTTGGGTAAAGGTATGAAATTTCTCCGTGAACCAGAGCAACGAAGAATATATTCATGGTCACAACAGCGGCGGGTCGCCGTCACGTTTCCTGCTTCGTTATAGTGAGAGAACCTGGTGAACTGAGAACTAATCCATATTTCGGTGTCTGTGCGGACCCTGCTTATTAATGTCATTTCTGTTCATTATTTCCTTCATGAAATGCACACCTCTGCTTTTATGATGTTCCTCACAAGCAAGATCTTGAATGTAATGCACACTATTTTTTTTTCCCCCATATATTGATGTGTTGTACTTCAATTTGCACCTTAACGCACATTAAAGCTAAATATGTAGATGCGGCTGCGCTTTCAGCTGTTGAATTTTGTTCTCCAATTCCGGTGCATTAAGTCATACTCTTAAGTCTCTGCCTTCCTCCTCTTTCTAAATGCGACCTTTTTCACGTTACCTGGGACGTTATAACATCTGAGGATGACACCTAGATGATTTAATGTCCCCGGCTGTACAGGCTGAGCTGTAGACACCGGGGACGTGCGCTGCAGCACTACGAACGCTGGGCACAGCTGTGCCTCTCCATCTCGGCACGTTTTCGGCGGCCCACGTTGTCCCGCTGCCCCGTACGTCACCCGGGGCGAAACGTTTGACATCCCGACGCACCGTCGTCTCCCGTGGCGAACCGGGACGGCAACTCTCCGCGAGAGCGAATGTGCGATCGTGGCTTGGACGTGCGGACGGTTAATACGGGCCGAATCACGTAATTACAGCCACCGAGGCACCGTTTTACACTTTTCTTGGGCGAAAATAATTTTCCTTCAGCCTAAATCACTGTGACATACAAAGAACTCGTGAGTCGTTCACATTTTTATTCGTCTTTATTAAGACTCACCCACGAGGCCCCTTTTTTTAAATATTCAACACATTCTCCTTGCCTACCTAACATGGTGTTGTCCTCCGTCTCCTCCTCTGACACCTCATGTCTGGCCTTCTTTCCGCCCCCCCACCCCTTCCCGCTCCCTGGTCTAGAGTCCCGGTGCCCCCGGGCAGCCTCAGTCGAGGGGTCCCTGGAAGATGAGTTTGACGTAGCCCTGCTCGCCCGTCAGCCAGGTGCCGCAGAAGGGGCAGGCGGCATGGAAGGCGTGAGTGCCGTGGGGCAGCGGGATCTGGCTCCAGCCCTGCACTGTCTTTTCCGAGCAAACGTGGCCGCAGGGGCAGAAGGCGTGGGTGGGGGGGCCCGCATCCAGGTACAGGCCCCCCTCGCAGCCCAGCCACAGGGGTACGTACGGCCCCACCCGCCGACACATGGGGCACTCTCTCTCGCTGGTGGCGGCCAGTGAGCCCCCTCCCCCGCCGGCCCCGCCCCCCTTCTCCTTCCGGAAGCCCCAGTTGTGGTAACCGTGCACGTGGCCGCAGTTCATGTAGACCCAGGGCTGCTTCTTGTCCACGATCTCCCGCTGCGCCAGGCTGGGGAAGGCGAGCGTGTTGAAGCCCACGGGACACTGCGGCCGTGCCGCGTTGAGCTCCTGCCGCAGGGACTCGAGCTGCTTCAACGTGGGGGTGCGGCGCAGGCCTGCCGGGGTGCGCCACAGGAGCGTGGCCCCGCACAGGTCTATCAGCGAACCGTCCTGCAGGGTGTTGGACTCGTTTTCCACCTGAGAACAGAGGAGCATCCGCCGGGTGAGGGTCCGAGAGGGAATAAGAGGGTAAAGATGCGGTACGGAGCGTGAGTGCAGGTAAACCGGGTAAGGTGTGAATCTGCAAGATGTTCAACGCTCTATTCGCCCTCTACTCGCAGCGAACACGACAGCGAGTGTGACAGAGCAGCACCGGACGATTAAAAATGGGTAAATACGAAAGAACACGTATCGCGAAACAGCTTTCGAGAGTCTGGAAACTTCCACGTTACCACATCAATCCCAGGGGTGCCAGAAAAACAAGTGCAGTTGCTCTGATCGCCACTGGAGGACTCTATTTCTGTCCTGTGCCACTCATGTGGGCTCATTTCATAATGTTAAATCAAAGTCATGTTTGTGATCAATATCTCCTCCTCCCTCTTTCTGTTTCAGACGAATTATCGACCAACTCCGATATCTGATCCTTAGCAAACCTTGGTGATTCTCTCTGCTTTATCCTCGACATCCAGTTCAGCAGAGGAGCCGGCAGCGCGCTGGTTAAGGGCACCGAGCGAAGGTGGCCGAGTCAAACCCGCTCGCTGCTACAGCTGTCGTACCCTTGAGCACGGAACTTACTTACCCTCATCTGCGTAAACGGGCCAAACAAGGTAAGGAGCTCTGGGTAAAAGCGTCGGCCAAGTGACAAGTAGACGAAGTGACGCTAAGTGTGACAAACTTCAATCTCGTGATTCGTTCCGGAAGTTCCCGTTTCGAACGCTCGCTGTTACGCCAATAGAGAATATTCTGGCATTCGGCCCCTTCCGGCGACAGTCAAGCAGCTGAGCGCAGTTTCCGGGTGGAACGTTTACCGATTGACAAAAAGCAACAAACAGAAGCTACGCGAACAGCGCAACGTGCACTCCGCTCCCTCAACTACACTTGCGTGAAATGTTCTCCGAGGAAAACTCCGGAAGCTCCTGTGGCTCCACGGTAATGACGAACGCGGTAGCTTGTCGTGCCTCGCCCTCGCCACCGTTCCTCGCTCACCAGCTTCCCCCTCTGTTGGGCCGAGCGCGTTTCCCTCAGGGCGTAGACGTTCCCGCACACGGATATCTCCCTCCAGACCCCCGGCGCTGGCTCGGCCACAAACTCCCCGGCCGGGTGCATGACCAGCACCCCGTTCGTGGTCAGTCCGTCCATCAAGCCGTCCGACGTCCTCCACTTGGCAGCCCTCTCCTGAAGGAGCACCCACAGACAGGAGAAACAAAGGAAGGAGATGAGCTCAACGCACCAGCCCTCCGCGTGCGTGAACGGCCGAAGGGCCCGGAGAACTTTACACACTCGCGACGGAAATGCACGGAACGCCGGCGTTCTGCTCGTGGGCCTCGTCACACCAAGAGGCCACTGCTGCAGACCTGCGGTTCACTTTGCGACGATGAACCAGGCTCTCCTCGCTGTCTCCTGGCAGATGTTGTTTGGCCGCCAAGTCCCACCCTGCGCTCACGGTGCCTTGGACTCTTCCAGCCAACACAGCATCGGCGGAGCTCGGAAAGTAGTCCGGTGCAGCAGGACGAGGCGCGCGGAGCGGCCCGCTTTCGCCCCGACGCGAAGCGTTCTCAGGTCGGCCGCAGCAGCGCATTTCACCCAAACGAGATTTCCGTCACACTTCCGCCGGCGCGCGGATTTCGTCTCGGCATGCCACGCACTTTCGGATGGTGGCAGCGCGCTGGAGACCGAGGCCCGGAGCGCAGCGAGTCGAGGCGGGAAGCCGACACAAGAGCCTTTGCTCGTCGGTGCTGTGCAGAGGGGGCCGTGTCGCCACGCTCACGTTAGGTCCAACTGGGTGCGTGAATCGACAGTGCGAAGGAACGGCCCCACACCCCCGACACGGTCACCCTACTCACCCCCAGAAAGATGTTGTTGGAGGAGTCGAAGCCTGCCGCGTAGATGCGCGTCGTGTAGGGGGGGCTGCGCTCGCATATGATGCGACAGGCGTAGCGGGATATGGTGCTCTGCGCCGACTGGCCGCCCTCCCCCGCAGCCCCCTGCCCGCTGGGCGTTGTGTCCGTCACCACGAAGTCGATCATGCTTTCGGTGGAGCGTCCGATCTGGGGAGGGAGGGGAACGCCGCACACTCGGAGCCATGAATCATAACTGGGACAATAAGGGCCATCGCGTGCGCCCTGTTCAGACCCTTCTGTTTCGACCCAAGGCCGTTCGGGTTTGCTACACGTTTTCCACAGAAGGGGTTCGGGTGTCCGCGTCCCCGGCGTAGCGGAGATAGACTGCGCGGTCCTCACCTGGAACATGTCTGTGGTGGGGTCGTGCGTGTACTCCACAATGACGGAATGACTTCGGGACAGGGTGTACGAGATGCTGTGCTGGCTTTTGTTGCTCAGAGCCTGCAAAAGAGTTTGCGTAAGTCGAGCGACGTAAAAGAACACGCTTTTCGATGGGGCACAGCGGAAGAGAACCAGTCAGGACTTGACTAAATGTGGCTGCTTACCTTTGACACCAGGGGGGTAGAGATGTTGTGTATAATGTCAGGTTTGACTCCATTGGCTTTGGGCCTTTTGTAAAGTGCCAGGCGACTTCTCCTGCGACCCTTGTCTCCATTGGCCAAGGAGCCATTGTACCTGAAGGCCAGAGAGACACCCATTCCATTCATTGTTCTGATAACGTGCTCTTACCGCTGTCCACCGCACGCCTTGGACATGTCTTTCACTTAAACGCAAAAGCCGTCAGAACGTCGAATGGGAGGGTTTATGCCTTCTGCATTTTTCCCCAGTAAGAGCAAATACTTGCAAATTTCATAACCTGAGGCGCGGACACAACCTGTCGATACCGTCCACTTCTCGTGCCCATCAAATCTTTCTTCTTGGATCAACCGAGTTGCGGTCGTAAGACGCAACTGAACGTAAATTTCTTAACTGAAGAGCTGCTCACAAAGACCCAGAGCACTGAATCCCATGGCAGTCCGGTCCAGCCGGAGGTAACTTACCCCAAAACGATGAGCTCCCCATACTTCACCTGCTCCTTGTCCCCCTGGTAGAAGCTGTCATGGGGCTGGGAGCCAGAGCCCAGCGGGGGAGAGGGCTGGCTCTTGTTGCAGGATGGACGGAGCTCCAGGGATGGAGGGGGGTACAGGGCCTCAGAGCTGCCCTCCAGCACCATGCCCACCGGCCACAACACAGACAGGCAACTGGAAGCGAGACCCCCAGTCAGTACTTTGAGCGAGGGGACATTCGACAGCATAAATGTACTCTGAGCACTAAAGCAGGGGCTGCCAAACTGTGGACCACCGAGGGTTTTTGGTGTCCAGAGGCAGCAGCAGTACACAGTTTTACAACATGATCCAAAAAATTGCCAGTTTTTTACTTGGTTGCCACTGTCAATACAACTGTACTGGTTCGCAGGGCAAGAGGGGACACACTCTGCTTTCCTGCTTCACTGTCTCTTTCTTTTAGGCTGGCATGGAGAAAGGGATCTGGACTGTGGGCACGGTCTCGAAAATCTCAGCTCGGCGTTTGTCTGTGGTAACCAAGACAGGTCGCCGGGTGCGTACGTTTGGGTCTCCCTGTGGGTATATGGTGGGTGCAGGTATGAGTTTTCAAGATCAACCTATCGCCAGAACAACTGAAAAAAAAATCACATTCATGAACAATTATGCAATAGCAATAACTCACTTGTGATCCATTTACATTTAATCATTTATGTGACAATTTTCTCCAGAGCAACTTACAGTGTTAAGTTACTTAGAATTTTTTTTTACCCATTTATACAGCTGGGTAATTTTACAGAAGCAATTCAGGTTAAGTACTTTACTCAAAGGTGGAGCTGGGACAGCTGGAGGTGGGATCTGAACCTGTAATCTTTGGGTCCAAAGCACTGCGCAACCAGAAAAGGGTAAGAAAATACGAAAGCTCATATCTGGGTTAATTTTCTCAGACCACTAGACTGTGTGTTATGTCAGTGTGTCCCATGATAAACGTCAAATGATCATCTTTGAAATTAGAGGACCACGGTGAGCAGAAACATGGGACGTTGAAGAGCCAGTCTTGGCTTCTGAGAGAAGTGGGAACGAGCTGAAAAAGGCTATGCTGTCAGAAAGCACCGCAATCGGGTACTAATAAAACACGAATACTATGAGCCGAGACAGTAAACTGTACGACCTTTTTAGGTTCAGTTTAACTTGAGAAATGACTGATTTTATGTGCATTGCGATTGAACTTGTCCTTTCATCCATCCAATACCAGCAGCAGCTTGTCCTGTGCAGGGTTGTAGTGGCCTGGAGACTGTTCTCTAGCCACTGGCTTTGAAGCAGCCCACATCTTGGACTGTGGGAGGAAACCAGAGCACCCGCAGGAAACTCACATGAACATGGTGAGAACATGCAAACTGCCCACAGACTGAGTGGGCAGTGAACCCATGTCCAGGTGTCATGAGACAACAGCACTATCTATGTTCAAAGAGGATGCTCGAAACAAAAGAAAAAACTGCAGTTTATGTTGGACTGAAGGAGTCACATCTGCTCATTACCTCCACTTTAATTCACATAAATCCATTACTTATTAATGCAAGTCATCCAGTAAATATGTTCGCACAAGTCGCTGCATCTTGAAGGAGAAAATTCTCTATGAAGACAATTTCATCAACATGAGAAATATTAACAACAGGTCATCAGTGTAAAGGAAATGAATACAGTACTTCAGGATTTCACCACAATAATGTCATGAGTTAAATGTGTCCGAAGGTTTATTGACAAAGGAAACGCATTCAAAGAGTGCAAAATATTTTGCTTCAAAATAACATTTCTAGTTACCCTTGACTTTGTACTCTTGCCATATATGTCTTCTGATGGAAAACATTTTCAGCCCTTTTATTTTTATTGTTGCACAGTTTTAAAATATATTAGCTGAGCTAAGAGCATGATTTGCATAGCTGATCATTTTTACTACGGTAATTTCCGTCCAGGGCAAATGAAAGCAATATTCCATGAAGAAAGAAGAGGTCGGTGACAGAACATGGTGAGGTGGTGCCGGGGGGGTAACATGGGTGGGTAAATGGATAGGAGGAGCCAAAAATAGAGAAGGCATGGCAATGCAGGAGCCTCGAGAAAGAGCAGGAGGGAGAACAAAAAAGGGGGAGGAGTAAAGAGGAACAAAGGAAGATGGTTGGAAGGAGGAGAAAGAAGGAGTGTGAGACTGATGCTGGGAAAAAAGAGAAAGGAACTAAAAATGAGGATGACAAAGAGACAGGGGCACAAAGTGACCACCAAGGATAGGGCCTGTGACTCAGTGTAAGGAGACTCTGTGTGTGTGCGTGTGTGTGTGTGTGTGTGCGCGCGCGTGTGCGTGTGTGTGTGCGTGTGTGTCCGCGCACGCACGCGCTTGCCCTTGGCAGGGTGATGGATCGCTTATTCTCCACCAGACTCATTCTAATCAACCCACTGCCACAAATCTGGGGAAAACGGAGGAGGGTGGAGGCGATGGAGGAAGGGATGTAACGACAATATGAACATGTAGGTAGGAAGGATAGAGCTTTTAGAAGAGTTACATATTGCCATGCAGTTGTTAACACTTCTATTTTTAATCATCCTGTTTATTTAATGTCGTTGCTTCTCATTGCAGCACAAAGAATCACAAAGGCAAAAATAGAGAGAAAGCCAGTGAAATTCTGGCTTTTTTGCCACACAATGACAATGCTCTGAATACACACCCACACACAAAAGCAGAGACAGTCTCAAGAATGAATCCTCAAAAAGATACGTGACTCTGCAATCCCCCTCTCTCTTTTCTCCACTTTTTCATTTTGCAAGCAGAGTGAAAGAGCCTAAGAGGAGCTCTGATGTTGCCAAAGAACATTCCCTGACCAGCCCTTTAAAAATCAGAATGAATGACCGTCACGTGTCAAACCGCAAGAAATACCGAGCAGGCAAAAATAAACACAATCAGCACTATTTCCATGCCACATAGGAACAAACACTATTGTTGAGACACACATTTTTCACTGGATTTGCACAAATCATTGGAATAGCCATGCATTTAATAACACGTCTTTCTATGTCACAGCTGCAATGCAAGAGCCGACCGGTTCCTAGCCTCGCACCTTAGTGCACAACCGTAGAACACGGAGAGGGACGGGACGCAAATGAAAGAAGAAACGATGGACCAGCCCGACGTGTGGTAACTAGCAGGCGCAGTTAGAGTCTAGAGTGTAGCACAAAGGGAGAAAACTCTCCGAAAGGAGACACGGAAAAGCAGTGAGAGGAGGCAACGTGAAGCTAGAACTAGAGATGTGTGAAGGTCGTGCACATGGAGACGTTGGAGGAGGAGGCCTGGCCCTTTGAACAACAGATGGCTTGGCACTCGAACGGATGAAGACGAGTCCAAGAGTGAGCGAAGACTCATAGGCTGCCGTCTACACAGGCCTCTGAATGAGGCCCATTTGCTAACAACCTCCACCTGTCATCTCTCTTGTGCGTCGTGGTTTACCGTGGCCGTGCCGAGATGCGGCAGTGCTGCTACGCCCTGCTTTCTGGGAAAGCATGCGTCTTTCACTTATGAGGACAGCTGGCACCATCAGTCTGACCTGTAGTGCCAAGTCAAATCCAGACATAGTGGGAAATCACAGTAGAACCTGTGTAAACAGCAGGAACGGACACAAAAACAGATTGATGTGAAAGCTGAGCTCATGAATTGGACAATTATGGCTATGCAGTCAAAATGATCAAAATCCAGAGAGTCAGAATGAATAAAATGTATGTTTAAATTGTTAGTATAAAAGCTGATATGTTAGAAAAATTGTCCAAAACCTGGGAAGGGAAACGCTACAGAACTAGAAATCAAAGCAAAGAAGGTTGCAAATGCTAAGAACATGAGATCAAAAGCGACCTTCAACACTGAACACCTAGGAAGTGTCCTCTTGGCAATAACTAACAGCAGGTGTATGATCCACTCCGGATACTACATAGCCGAGGCAGCGCTGCCGTCTAGAAGATAGCAATGGGCACGAGAATAGTTCCTGTATTGGTGTCAGAAGTGGGATAAGTAGGCCAGCATTTTTAGCCATAAGTCAGCATCATAAAATCTTGATATGTCCTCTGTTAATTAAATAACTGTGTGTATTACACATAACTTTAATGGGCTAAAACACACATACACACACACACACACACACACACACACACACACACACACACGCACGCACATTTTCAGAACCGCTTGTCCCATACAGGGTCACGGGGAACCGGAGCCTACCCGGTAACACAGGGCGTAAGGCCGGAGGGGGAGGGGACACACCCAGGACGGGACGCCGGTCCGTCGCAAGGCACCCCAAGTGGGACTCGAACCCCAGACCCACCGCGCTACCGCGTAATGGGCTAATACTTATTTTATAATTGAGTAAAATGAAACTGAAACGGAAATCATTAGAATCACACAGACTGATAAGACAAAAATGACTTCGACAAGAATGAGCAACTACAGCAAATGACGTCTATTTTTTCTTTTCTGAAATTCTCAATAGGTGGGATTTTATTTTTTACTGCGGCTGCTGTCCGCTGATCACAAGTGTTGTTTAGGAGAGCACCAGGTACTTGGATAAATATCTGTAGGTATTAATTTGCATATCTCACAGTCTTCTACACAATGGCTACAGTTGCATTTGCTCTCTACTGTAGCATTTATAGCAGGTAAATACGACTGCATGCAGTAACAATAAATCTTTGCATGCATTACTTAACGGTCCAAGTGAAATATATGTGGGCCTCAATTTGTTAAGGAGCACTCAGTGTGCACGAATACATTATGTCGTGACAAAAAGGTACCTGCATGGGAACATTACGGATGACAAAGTAACTTCTAACACAAGTAAAAGTGAAAAATGACAGACTGCCATCTATTTAAAAAAAAAAAAATACAGTGTACAATTAAGAAATGTTGAAAATTACAAAATATCATGAGAGCTCTAAAGATGCTGGGAAAGTGCTACAATTATATCATAAAAAGTAATTATGGCTGCGCAAGTACAAATACTGTGGTTTTAAGTTGCTAAAACTGTACTGAAAGCTGGAGACAAAACATCTGATGATTCTTCTCTTCTGAAAAATGATGGTGTACAGTGTCATTCTGATTGATATTTTGAATTGTCAACAACCTGTGCGATGAAATAATCATCATATTTTCAGATGCTGCAATTACATAGTGGTAAGCATAAAAATTCCATGTACCTTGACAGCCTTTTACAAATCCAGTCAGTTTCTTTACTCCATTAACTTCAAGACACGATGATAAGATCACTTGATGAGAGGTATTTTGTCCTGTGTTTTCAATGTAAATTTACTTGACCCATCACTACTACACACATTTAATTTATTAATGACATTCCATTTTCCACAGAAACCATGAGTCACTGACTTGAAGCTAAATACGTAGTAAAATATGCAGGCTAGTAAATGAATACATGACACGAGTTCTCTATTAATTCATATATATAGCCAAAGTGAAATAAAAACAGTAAAATTTTGTCCAAAGGAACATGAATACAGTAACAAACCATAGAACCATAGAAAGAAGCTCTTCCAGCTTCGCAACACGGCGATTCCTGCTCTACCTTCCCTGCCTGGAGCCCCGAATCTTCTTTGTCACCCATCAAAAGACTTGGTGCAACCAAATCAATACAATGAAGTGACCAGCAATCAAAGACAACAAGGCTACAGCAAGAAACCGATGACCTTCTTGCATCTGCCTCAAGTAGAGACATTTCTCTCTACGGCCTCCGGCGGAAGCACCACGAAGCCACCGGCACGGATTGCTGTGGAAGGAGCAAACTAAAGCTACAAAGTAATGTGTTCCGGTCCATATGCAAGGGGCATTCGAGGGGAATTCGAGGGGCACTGAGAAAAAACAGACAATGGTTGGTAAGCAGAGCTCTTATGACGCAAACAAGCGAAGTGAACTGCAGAGTGCTCCGACTCAACTGTGCGATCTGCTGCTCGAGCACCAAACGCTGGATGAGTCAACGTTCGACGTGGCACTGACGCCGGGCCCAGGGCAAACGTCCGAAGCCGAGGCGGCAGACAAACGCGAAGGTAAACTTCGCTCGATTTTCAGGAGAAAGGCAGGAAAATGCAAGAAATGAAACTTCCGGTGTGCATTGCGACAGTGGATGTTTTTGGCAACTGTTGCTAAGCAACTTCCGTCTTCTGAGATGCATTTAGCAGCACTCGGTGTTAGCTGTTCTAAGCGGAGCTCTGCTGGCGCTAAGAAACGGGGCGACGGCGTGCGTTCGACCCCCCGGGCCACACGTACACACGGCCTGCCTCTATCAGTCATCCGACAGCTCCCTTTCCAGCGTTACGAAAGCGCCGCCGCCCGAAACGGCTCGGTCCCTCGTGCCTCTCCGTGCTTCACCCGCAGGCCGTAAGGGCGTCTCGGAAATACGCGGCGACCGGCGTAAGGCTTCCTCGTCGCAACAATAATAAACTTGCAAGTGCAGTAGAAACTTGTGGCGAAGCAGCACGGCTGAACCGTTTCAGAGGCGCTGCGGAACTCAATTTTCAGGCGCGCTTTTTTACTGCAGCGTGCGCTGCTCAAGAAGCTGAGGCACAGCCGTCTTGGCTGCTGTCAAGCACATTGCGCCGGAGCGTCAGCACTAGGGAACTGTATAGCGCATGCTGACACGGAGCTTGGTGTTCCTCACACGGGAAGCGGGCTGTTCGTCGAAAACGGGGGTTCGGGCACGTCCGAAATGGGCTTCGCGAAGACGGTGCCCCACCAGCTCCTTGAAGAAACGCCACGTTTTACGGCTCCTGCAAACCGGAGGCCGAGCAGAGCCACCAAGAACGACTGCAGCCCATCCGGAGCTTTCCGCTTTCGTGTCGGCACCAGCTACCGCCACATCGCGCCTCTCGTCCCTTTTTGCCATTTAGCCAACATTCCGGAGACGCTGCACATGCAGAGCGGCACTGGCCCAGGACACGCAAGCCATGGCAACTGCTTGCGTTTCGTGGCTTTTGCACTTCACTACTTATGTGCATTTGCAGCCACTGACAGTGAGTCTGCTGTGCTTTCCTTTGCCTGCCTAGAGCATCTCACTTGTTCAATATACTCACTATACCACGAACAATATCCACAGCGCTGGGGAACCAAAAAGGAGAAGAGCTAAAGGCTGAGATGATCCCATCCGCTCTCAAAGACCGAGAGGTTAAGGAAACGCGGTGTCCGCAGTGATGGGTAGCACAGGAAGGCTTGCTGCAGAGCTCAGCCTTGATAATGTCGTTTTACAGCATGTCGGCTCCTCTCGACGAGAATTCGAGTGCCGTGGTTTACGTAGGCAGAGCTCGCCATGACACACGTCCCATTCGCCATCCTCGAGCTGATGGTTTCTTCCCACTGATCGTTCTCCACATGCACAGTACTGACGTGAGCGAACCATGAGGGTAAGAACTGTTTTGCATGAACCTCGCTGCTTGTGATGAACACGCAGCCTTTGCAGACTGCCTATATTTACATGCTCTCTCTAGAATGGCGTTTTAAGAGCTCATGCACCTGCACTTGAAGGATCGCACCAAGGGAGACGTCATGAGAGGACCTGAAGGTCAGAAAACTTGTGCACTTGCCCTTTGGAATGACCTTTGCGCCCTTTTCGAGCAAGAACCCACCGTCCTCAGCAACCCACGCCGTACTCCCCACCCGACCCTCCGGCGGTCTTGCCCACCGTGAGGGTGACTCTGGCCCCCGCTGAAATCGTGCCTCATCCACCTTCTCGTCTGGGGAATCGGTCAATTACCAGGGATGTGCTTTGTGGGCAGTTAGATCCTCGGTAAACAAAGCTCTAAAAATAACCGCTGCAGTTCCGCCGATTGCCGAACGCGGCCGTTGAGCCGGTCAAATGTGCTTCTCCGAACCCTTCGGCTCCTCCAATATCGCTTACAACGCAGATCATCTATTTCTCTGTTAGCCTGCGCTCTTCGATCCCTCCAGCAACTTCTCCTTGTTGTACCTTCTATTTATAACTATGTATATTTATATGGGGCGTCCTGAAATGTGTGTATTTATGTGCTCCTCTACTTATGCAATGCTTGTCTGTACATTTTCATCCATGCTTTCGCAGATCAGGTTCTTAGCAGTTCATGGGAACATTATTTACTGCCCACTCATTGCTACTGATGAGTGAAATGGTGACTTTACCACAACAAATGAAGCACAGCTTTGCTCGTGAAGGGACATTGTACGTTGCCTTTGAAAACATGAGAGAATCACACAACTTGCCATTTCAAGCGTACGGTCCAGGCACATCTTGAGAAGTTAGAAGGTAACCAAACACTTACTTCGGCAAAGAAATAATCTCAGCGTCAGTCTTAAAACAAGATAAACGTCACCCTGCCACCTCGCAGTTCCGTGTACCACCTTCCCCCATAACGAGAGTCAGTCCCCCAGCTTTTCTCAAGTCCGACGTCCCAACCCTCTGCTCCACCCATCTGCCGGTCCAGGATCCGCTCCTCTCGCGTACCTGCTCTCTCCCCACCGACGCGACCATGATTTCACTGCTTCGCTGAGCTCCCACGGCACTGCTGCCCACCCGCCCTCTTCCCACCCGACCTGCTCCCGCGCTCCTCCGCGAGGAGCTTTTGGCAGCCCACCTCCATTACGAAACTCCAGTACTGGCACGTCACACCCTCGACCACGATGACCCAGTGTCCCAGCCCACGCTCGCCACCCCGCTGCTGCCTGGCAAGCGTCTGCCCCCCCAGCCCCCCGCCCCACGCTGCTCAAGCTCGCTAATTCTTTTCTGGAGCCCTTCCGTGCCGCAACGTGCTGCTGCGTAGCACCGAGTTCCTCTCATGCTCCAGTTGTCTTAAGAAGATTCACTTCCTCAGGCCATATGCACATCCCTCTACCTGCGTGCCGCCTCACGAAATATTATTCTTTACGTTGTTGCTAGAAATTTCCATAAGCACCTGAGTGTTTCCTTCCAGGTCAAAACTCATCCATGGGAAAGAAATGGACATTCACCTATTTGACTGTTTATTTAAAGGGGGGGAAACACACTTCTACCTTTGAAAAAACAAATTCTGTTTTTCGCAAGACATTTAGTTTGTTCTCTGCCTCGAGCAGAAAGAGCGCAGCTATTCAGATGCGTTCACATAAGTGTTTCCACGGGTTTATTCCGAGTCGTTCTCAACACTGATGCAAAATTTACTTTTTGAATATCTAAGTTGTCTGTCTTCTCATCAGTTTCTCCCTTTTCATTGGCTACATCCTTTAATAATACCGTAAAAATAACATTTTGACAGCACTGCCTCTCCGCGGTAAAAATGTTAAAGAGGCATATTGATAAGGATTTGAACTCGTACGTACGAATGCCACGTTCACGTCTGACTGATCTCACGTGCCTCCGACACGCCGTTCTTTACTGCCCCTCTGCGCCTGAGCTCCGCTCCACTTCTGCTCAGCAGGTGACAACATGAGTCCCCAAGGAGGACTGACTCCACCAACCCTGCCTCTACCACTGGAGCACACGTGACATTCTATTACGATAAGCTGTCTAGAAGAGAACTCCTGTTTTCTCTCCCCAGACCCCAGGCCTTGAGCAAGTGCCGCCTTCCAGCGGAAATAGAGGAAAACAAAAAACTGGTACGTTTCTCACACCAGAAGCAGGATTAGATCCCACCTGTTTTGAAACAGGTCTGGGGGAGGATTTCATTTCACCACAAGTAGGCAAGATATGTAGCTAACTTCTTTACATTCTAAACATAGCCCGACATGCGCGTAATTCCGTCCGAAAACTTTTCTGAACTTGTTCTTGTAGAAATAGAGTAGGACTGTTACCAGTCCACCCACCTCCTGCTTCCCACGTCTGACCTCAGGCCTTGACATGGCGCTACCTGCAGGAGCGCTGATCACTCAGCGCCACCTGGATAGTCCGTGAGCCCAGTCTCTGGCACCGACCTCGGCCTTTACCGACTCTGTTCGCTACCAACCTGCTCCTTCCCTCCTTCCTTCTCCTGGCTTACCGCACCGTTCGGCACGTTCAGTCTTGGCCGATGGAATGAATCAAACCAACAAGGTCAACATTTTACTGTACATTTGTAACAAGTGGGCTTGGCAGCACTTACCACTAGGACCTCTCTGAACTGGGCCAACCGTTTCTCCGTGCTAATGCATGAAGTATCGTCACAACTGCGTTATACAGTATTTGTCTTCGGCAAATTGCTGCTAATGGAGCCTTCGGTAGGGTCCACATAAATTAGACTGATTGCGACACTAAAGGAATTTTCATTTCTATTCCTTTTTTATTCTTCTTTTCTTTTTTATTTAGAACTTAAAGGGCCCTGTTGTACTCATAACGCTCCACAGCTGAGTAGAAATAGCAGGAGTTATTCACAATCATACGAATAGTTTTGTGCGTAGATGATTTAAAATGCCCTTTTCTAAATACCTTCTAGATGGGTTAGAGCGAAGAACCTTTTAGACAGAACAGAAGAAACACCCATGTGCACCGTTCTATATTTCAGCACGAGTCCGACCAACAGCGAACACACTGCAAAGGACCGGGAAGCCATTTATTTAGAAAGGAGGACCGCACACGGCCACCACCCCCTGCACCTTGCACCCACTCCAGCCCACTCTCTCGCCTCGCCTCGCCTCACCTCACCTCCCAGCGCAGCCACTTGATTAATGTCACTGTCTCTGGGCTCTCTGCCTAACAGATAAAGTAAAAACCTTGATGACGTGACAACTTCTAATACCACGTTATTTACACCTGCTTCGTTACGGCCATACTTTATCGAGACGCTTCTGAACGCTCAAAGGCAACTTAAGTTGATCATTTAAGTAGGCTGTGTGCCTGTAAGTATGACTCTAAGCGTTTTACACTAATACTGCATTGTAAACGTTATTTAAGTATAATTATATAAGTATAAGTAATATAAGTAAAGTGCGGAGGTTCTCGGTTCTGGCTCCTTTGTGGTGGAACGACCTCCCCCTGTCACTCAGAACTGCTGAATCTCTGTCTACATTCAAGAAGGGTCTGAAAACTCACCTTTTCCAGACTCACTTCGCCCAAGATCTCTCCAGCTCATGTATGGTGTAAATGTTCATGCACCGTAACTTCATGAGCATCCCCAGGTAAGCCTTTACACAGTTGCTACTCCACCAGCATTGGAGGTAAATATTTGTGTACCTTACTGAAAAAAAATGTGAAGGAAGGTTATTGGGATTCATCTATCCTGCCTTTAATGCACCTACTCGAGTGATGAACATCGGTGCATCAAGTGGAAAGCAGCAAACTAGGTTTACTTAAGAATCACACATGTCTGCAGCTATAGCTCTTTTCTCTCTTAATGTAATGAACATTGTATTTTCGCTGAGAGATGTACGTCGCTTTGAAGAAGTGTCTGATAAATGAATAAATGTAATGTAAATGTATTTAACACTGGTAGAACATTATTAAAGTAATATTATTATTGCTAGCAATAATAATAACAACAATGAATAAGGTCTCATGATAAATGGATTCTAAAATGAGGAAATAAAATATCAGATGGTGCACTGATGATAATGATGATGATGATGACGACGATGGTGTCCGAAGTGTCATTTCGGACCCAAAAGACTGAGCGGTCCGCCGCGCTCTCGCGCCCCGCGTCTCGAGCCCCGGCCGCTCCTCCTCCCCGCCGGCGTTGCGCCATCCGCGGACGGATTGCACCGGATTGCGTCTCCCTCCGTCGCACAGTCGCTCAGCCGCGCGCTCGAACCGCTTCTCCTCGGCTCGGCCGCGCGCCACTCACCGAGCGAGCCGCGGACGGACGGCGGAGCGCATCCGTCGGGCGCGCGCCGAGGGTCGCGAGGCCGCCGCGCTGTCGCGTCCGTCCAAGTTCGTGCGCGAGCGACTCCAGCAAACAAGTGACTCGTGCGACGCGCGTTTTCTCACCGTCGCTACAGTATTCATGATTTCATATAATATGGCAATATGACATTTCGCATGATCAGGACACAATTGATTCCCTTCTCGAGAAACACCAAAGATCGCGACCAATTTGATTTGTTCCGTTCGCCGTTTCCGACTGACAGCGACAGAATTTCTTGTTTCTTCTTATGTTTATCACGAATAGTGAATTTACACAGACACAACAAGTGAAGTGTATAATGTAGACAAAATTTTCTACAAAATGATATATCTGCAGTCTCTGTGATCGTGGGATAGCCTAATGTCAGCATCTTTTTTTGAGCAAGAAATAGAAATACCACTAGCCTAGGGTACCGCACACACACTGGCGACATTATTATTACTAGTGATTAAATGAGCCGTCATCCATCTATTTTTACAGCACCCACACTGCACCGCGACACTAGACTAGTACAGTCATCACAAAAACAAGCGTCATGTCTGTAACGCAGTAACGCCGCGGAATACATACGTACAGCGCGGCGATGCGATCCGATGATGATCATGCCCAGTAATTTAAACCCCACGGACTGTGACTGTGAGGAATAATAAAAACCTACTGAATGATGTTCGCCGATGGAGCTCTGCTTGCTTTGAAGCGCCCTTCCAGCCGCCGGCCGCCGATGCACCAGCCAGGCTCTGCGCTGGTACAGTCAGTCCCCCTAGCGAG
Organism: Scleropages formosus; assembly: GCF_900964775.1. Taxonomy (NCBI): domain Eukaryota; kingdom Metazoa; phylum Chordata; class Actinopteri; order Osteoglossiformes; family Osteoglossidae; genus Scleropages; species Scleropages formosus. The sequence goes on along the minus strand of NC_041809.1, from coordinate 37,728,539 downwards.
GTGATTTTGATTGCGGTATCATAAGAATGAACGGCCTCCGCATTGCCGTTCCGTTGTCATCACTTACACGGGAGGTACCGAGACCGTCCCCCGAAGGCGAGTCCCCCGCCAGGCGCGTGTCGTCACGCCCATCTGTGTGTAAAAGATACCCCTCTATGCCCGCCCCCGTCTGCGTATCATTGGCTGGATCGGTACTCAATTATCCACACCTTACCAATGGCTGGCTTCGGCTCCGCCCCAGCGGTCGTGCATTGGGCCACACCTCCGACTCCCGAACGCGTGTATCGGCGGGGACATAGTAGCGCGTGTTCGGAAGCTGTGCCTAAATATAGACGTTTAGATCGGGGGTTTTATTTTTATTTCTGCTAACATTAGTTTCTTGCGAACTTGTGCTTCTCGCCCACCTTCTCCAAATTATATAAGCACTCAAGCAGCCGAATGTAGACGGCTCAGCCGAAACCAGCAATTTCTAGAGCAAATTCGGGTTTGTGAAACCTGCTGCGAGATGTGTGACTATGAATGTTGTTAATTGAGGACCGACGTTACGGTATTTGGTTTTAGTCAAAAAATCGACGCACACGGTCTGTAAACTATGTGCAGCGAATAGAATGATTAACTGGAATCATTTACTTTTGTGCTTAAAAAGTACTCCATCAGCACTGTTACTACAGTGTATGTTAGAACAGGCTGCAGAAGCATAGGCCTGATGGCCTGGGAATAATTTTAACAAACTTTTACGTACATAAGAATGAGCCGCCGTTGTTTTGTAGTCCGTGACGAAATCAGCGCACGGATTTTCGTAACAATATGGTATTTGATCGAGTATTTGATTCGGGATATAAAACGCGGACGAAGAGCAGGCGAGACGAGCCAACAAGTCGCCATCTACTGGCAACGTGAGGAATTACACGAAAAGTCGGAACGCAAAGCAGACGATAGATAGATAGACAGACTTTATTGATCCCACAAGGGAAATTATGTTACAGCAGCAGAATACAAGTCTGAAAATACTTGCAATATAAAAAATATAAAAACAAGTGGGAAAATACAAGCTAAAAATATGTACAATTATATATACAGTTGGAGGAATAATAAGTATATTAAATAAATCAAAACAGTATAGTGCAAGTAGTGCAGAATGGTAATATAATCATCATGAGTAGTAACAAAATTAACTAACAATAGTGCTGAATAGTTCATCTGTCACACAGAGGTGAGCTGTTGTACAAAGTTATTGCGAACGGTAGGAATGATTTCCTGAACCGTTCTTTACGACAGCGGAGCTGAATGAGTCTATTAGAGAATGAGCTTCGCTGTCTCTGCAGGGTGCTGTGAAGTGGGTGGGATGGAATGTCCATGATGGAGAGCAGTTTGTTCAGTGACCTCCTATTCCTCACTGACTCAAACGTCTCCATGTTCTGTCCAATGATGCTGCCGGCCTTACAGATGAGCTTGTTCACCCTGCCTGCATCTCTGGCATTGATGCTGCTCCCCCAGCAGACCAGCAACAGTAAACGCGCACTTTCGCTAATGTTTCCCTGCAAAGTTGTCACTTGAGTTTTATTAAGACATAACTTTGTTCAGGAGTCAGCAAAGGATCTAAGATTTCTTAATATATTTGCTAAGTAAGAGTATTTCCGTAAATTTCCTTTTTCACACCCCGATGTAGTTCCGCGACAGACTCGAATCCCGCTTCGGTCCACTGACTTCACGATAATCTTTATAGTTGTAACAAAATAACTACAACATACAGATGTGACAGACACAATGAAGTCATTTTTATTCTAAGTAAAAGACCAGATTTGCATCACCAGAGTCATCCAGGTAGATTAAAAAAAACCGAGAAACACACACACACACTTCCAGAACCGCTTGTCCCACACGGGGTCACGGGGAACCGGAGCCTACCCGGCAACACAGGGCGTAAAACCGGAGGGGGAGGGGACACACCCAGGACGGGATGCCAGTCCGCCGCAAGGCACCCCAAGGGGGATTCGAACCCCAGACCCACCGGAGAGCAGGACTGTCGTCCAACCCACTGCGCCACCGCGCCCCCTCACCAAGAAACACCTTTATTTTAAAAAGGGTGGTTTCGACTTCCTTTGTCTGCTACGATAATAAGGGACCCTGATGAAAAGAAGACGTTACGTGTTGCCAGAGCAGAGGTCTGGACAGCTAGACTAGTAGTGCCATTCATTGCCTTTACACCAGCAGCATGGGTTCGAATCTCAATGAAAAAGGTGCCTCTAAGTGAGGAACAGTACTACACCCAAACGGCTCCAGTAACCTCAGCCAGCTGTACAAATAGGGTAAAATACTAGTGTAACTGCCAGTAACTGAACGCTAAGTCACGTGGAAGAGAAGCTTCGGCTCCCCCGTCGCGCGCCGAGGCCACGCGCTGTATTTCCAATTCCAGCCAGGCAGCCTGGAGCCGTCGGAACCGGGCCCCGGCTTTGGTTGCGGGTTCGAATCGCCGTGACTCACGGCGTGAGTCTGTGCGGACTTCGCTGTTCCTCCTCGGGGTTTCCTGCTCCCGTCCGTCCGTCCGTCCGTCCGCACACATTGACTGCAGAGACACGTGTTCGAAGGGAATCGATGCTCTAATTCTAAGTCTCTCTGTCACCAAGACAAATATTCCTTGCATGTGTGTGAACGTACTTGGCAATTAAGCTCGTTCTCATTCTGATTCTCCCCGAGTGTGAAAGAGGGAAACCGCACTGAGGGTTCCTCCCCCCCTCCCTCCGGGCCGGGTGTAAACTCATGTTTCCGGGATGGGCTCCGGACCCCCGGGACCGTGCCGCGCTGCACAACCCAAACCCGACCGCCAAGGAAGTAACTACTGTCGGGTCCCTGCTCCCCATCTCAAAGTGGAAAAAGTCTGTTGAGCCCCACTGTTGATGATGATCATGATGTTGTAGCTCTCAGCTCTGCTCAGCTCAGCTCTGCTCAGCTCAGCTCTGCTCAGCTCAGCTCTGCTCTGCTCTCCGTCCGAAGCAGCCGCACGGTAATTTTACCGCAGGGGACAATTCCTCATTTCCCATCACGTTCGCGTGAGTTCCCCACAGAGCAGAGCGGACGATATTTTACCCACCGAGTCCAATATTATGATAATGATAATAATAATAAAGAAAAGAGGCCGAAAGCGGGCAACGCGCGCCAGGCGCTCCACGGGAGGGGAAGGAGCGGCCGTGACGTCATCACCAAGCGCCCCGCGCCGCGGCCGAGAAACCGAGATGATCGCGTGCGGACGGGGCGCCCCGTCTCGTGCTGCTCGCTGCCTCGTGCCGAGCCTCGTGCGCTGAGACGTGTGCAGCCCCGGCGACGGGCTCGCGCCTGGACGCCATGTCCGCGAGCGAGGACGTGTGTTGGACTTCTGTCCTCGCGTGCTTTCTGCTCGCGTGCTCCTACGTGGGCAGTTTGTACGTGTGGCGGAGCGACCTGCCCAGGTAAGCGCGCGCGCGCGCTCTCTCTCTCTCTCTCTCTCTCTCTCTCTCTCTCTCTCTCTCTCTCTCTCTCTCTCTCTCTCTCTGTGTCGGGCAGTTTGCTGCTGTCTTTTTGGACACAAAGGTCGCAGGTTCGAATCCCATCTAACCTGTAGTGTAGTAACTACTTTGAGAAACAAGGTACAGTATTGACACTAAAATTTGCTCCAGTCTGGTACATAATTGTAGGTAGATCATTAGGAAGTTGCTTTGGAGATGTGTGTGTGTGTTGCGCAATATCATCATCATGGCACTCAGTGCTGTGACACAGCCATCTGCTCCCTTTGCTCATACAGGACTTTTACTGATGGTGTAAAGTAAAAAAACTGAAACACCTTCACTTCATACTGGCACTACAGGGTTTTACCCTGTTTTCCACAGCGATTACTTCTCTCTCCTGTGGTACCTGGTCACCTCGCATCGGAAACTTTTCCGTCTTGAGTTTTACCTCTTACCTGACTGCCTCACCAGGGTAAAGCAGGGTAACGTGCCATCGTGAGAGAGTGGGTCCAGCTGAGGGAGTCGTGACTTTTATTGGCGGTGGTCTGGTCTCAGTCTTTAACTCTGCGCATGTGTGTGTGTGTGTGTGTGTGTGTGTGTGTGTGTGTGTGTGCTCTCCCCCCCCCAGGGATCATCCAGATGTGATAAAGAGGCGCTTCACCAGCGTGCTCATCGTTTCGGCCCTTTCGCCCGTCTTGGTGTGGACGTGGAACGAGTTCGCGGGTACCGCGGTAAGTCCACGGTACTTCTCGGGCGCCTCGAGGAAAGTCGCCGAAATGTTGCTGTCGGTTTGCTCTCATGGGGTCGCGGGGGTAACGGAGCTCTTTCTCTTCTGTGAGTGCAGCCCAGCGCCTCCCTGCTGCCGCTGATGGGCTTTCGACTGGAGAGCTTCGCGTTCGCTGCCACCTTACCTCTCATTCTTACCACGGTAAGAGCCGCAGCGTTGGTGCTGCGCTTCCCCAAATTCGGTCGTCGCCCTCTCTCGTGGTTTTCACTCTGCTTGCGGGAGCGTCGTGTGGAGCGCCTGTCGGGGCTGTTACCTCGCAGTCCCACGGTTCCCGCTTTGTGTCCCACACCTGCTGTTGGACCCTTGAGGAGGTTCAGGTTCAGGTTCTCACCCCTCTCTGCACCTCGGGTGTCACAGCAGCTGCCGCTGTTCCGTCACCCAGCCTGGGCTGCGTGTTCCCAAGTGTGTCCTGTTGCTGTGGAGCTCGCATGTTCTTCCCACGTGTGTGTGTGTGTGTGTGTGTGTGTGTGTGTGTGTGTGTGCGCGCGCGTACGTACACACCCACCCACCCTACCCAGAACAGGCTCTGGACCCTTGCATCCCTCAATTGGACAAGTGTCTGTTGATGATGAACAAACTGAAACGTTGATTTTTATGTAACGTTCCGAGTCGCTTTGAGCAAAGGTGTCAAATAGAGTATTAATAACAATGTAATTTACTCTCGTTTTAGTTGATTCCACATGATACTGAATGATGCTGTAGGTGTGATCTGTGTAGATGGACAGAGAACTTTCTGCATTGTATTATTATTATTATTAGTATTAACGGCAGGATGATGCATCATGTCGATTCCTTGCACTGAACTTGTCATTAATGAAGATGCAGAACATCAGGAGTCCTCTGTGAAACGTTACTGGTTTCCTTTCAGAAACAAGGGCCGCCGGAGCAGATCGACTGTCGCTTCCTGCAGCGCCAGCTGAACTCGGATGTCTAACAATCAGCTCATCCTTTGTTACAGCTACTCAAGTAGTTAATGTTGTTTCTTTTTCATTCTTTTTTTTTTATTTGTTTTTTAAATTTTTTAACATCTCTTGTAGATGTTGTTCCTTGGTCCTGTGGTCCAGCTGGTCATGGAGTCTCCTTGGAGTTTCACTGATGGCGTCAAGCTGTGTTTTGGTGAGTTTCGGCACACAGTGCAGCGTGTGTATTTACCGCGGCGGCCCTCCGGTCCGCAGAGCTCAGGTTTTACCTTTTTACCTTGTTTCTCGGAGACACTCTGTTTGGAAGGCCTGTTTGTGTGCGTGTGTGTGTGTGTGTGTGTGTGTGGGTGGGTGGGGGGGTTTGGTTTGGTTGGAACTGCGAACGCACAATCTGTCCCTGTTCCAGATCCTTTGTTCTGGAGGTTGTGTGTCAATGACATGCAGTGGCTCAGGAACCAGGTGGTGGCGCCGCTGACGGAGGAGCTGGTGTTCCGCGCCTGCATGCTGCCCATGCTGGTCCCCTGCACGGGTCCCACCGCCGCCGTCTTCATCTGTCCCCTCTTCTTCGGAGTCGGTACGTCCTTCCTCCTCCGTAGTCCTCTTCCTGCTGCTGAAACGCTCCCTGAGCCGCACCTTGCGCTCGTTCCTGTCGTGCGTCGTCGTAAAGCAGCAAGGAACAGGCTTACACCTTTACCGTGGTGACGCATCTGCCCCGTTTCTGTGCGCCTGTCGCTCTCTGGGGGCGACGTCCCGGCGACGCGAAGCTACTGTGGTGTGAAAACAGTGGAAAAAACCTAATTTTTGGGCAGCGCGGGACACGGAGGGGCGTTTTACATGTAGGAAATACTGTTTCCCTGTGTTACAAGTGACTCTTTAATTTGTAAATATTTCCCCCCATATTTTTAAATGCATTTTCGTTTATTTCCTAAAAATCAGGGCGTGATGCAGCTAACATGGGGACAAAAGTAACGCGCTCTCCGACGCAATAACGGGGTCGGACGACATGACGCAACCCGCGACTGCGGTGTTTACGGCTCGCGTGTCGCGTTCGTGGGCTCGGCGAGCGCCGCTGTGCAACTCTTCGCGGGAACGGCGTGCTTTCCGCTCGTTTTAAATGTGTTTTAGTGTAGCCTGAAGCTGTGAGAATAAAGTATTTAAATTTTTTTATGGCTTTCTGTTTTTACAGAACCCAACTTGTGAATAGACTGCGGCGCCACTGTAATAAGCATTTATTGGTCGTACCGGGGTAAAAGTGACTTTGGAGGTGAAAACAAGTTGGAAACAGCCCTGTGCTCAGTCAGGCTCATAAGTCAGTGGTCGATGTAAAGGGTTAGTTAATGTGGCCCTGACATTATGCATTTTCCTCCTCCTCGCCTTAATTAGTTATCAACTTGTATCCGAAGCCATAAATATTTCAATGAAAATCCCATAAAGATTTTAGGCTTTTGTCCTGAAAATATTTTCTGTTTGCAGCAGTGGCGCTGAGGGGCAATAAAGGTCCTTTTCTCGTTCATCGAACGCGTAACTCTGAGTCGTATGTTTTCTTTGAACGTGCATTTTGTTCTTGTGAAAGATAATTTAGAAATAACGTCTAACTTTTGATTTTCAGTTAAATATACAGTGTAACTTAAATATATATATATATATTTATTTATTTTTTTAACCTACACCTGAGTGTCATGGTGTGTGTGTATCTGTCGCAGTGTCTTAACGGGGACCCTCTACTGGTAGACGTTTCACAGCAGCCTCTTTATTGCCCCACCTGTGTGTTTAATTCTGCTTTTCTCCACACAAACGTCTCGCGCTGACCGAGCCGCGCTTTTCTCTTATTTCCCGCAGCCCATTTTCACCACGTCATCGAGCAGCTGCGGTTCAAACGAGGTACCTTGTCAGGGATCTGTCTGTCCGCAGGTAAGACGTGTTCCTCGCGCTCCCGGCCTCGGCGTCGCTCTGTGGGAAAGGTGCTCCGTGTAATATTGTATTAAAATTAGTTCCGACGAGTCGATTTCGGTCAATTTGTCCGTAACCGGACGCTCACGTGGAAATGATTTAAATTGTTCTTTGGTGTGCTTTCGGTGGAGTCCTTGGGCCGACTTCCCCGTGTGGCAGGAAACCAATAATCCTGGAATGTATGACGCTGTGAAACGGTGCCATAATTGGTACTCTTTGCAGCTCTGACGTTTCCCACAATCCCCCTCCGCTGAGATCCAAATGTGAGCAAAACCCTGTTGGCCCGTAGCTCAGAAGTGCACGTTTCCCTCTTCCCGCAGTGTTCCAGTTCTCATACACGGCTGTTTTCGGAGCCTACTCTGCCTTCATCTTCATCAGGACAGGTGATTTGTTTCAGCTTCTCACTCTTGCTGCTTTTATTGCTTTCTTATGAGCTGGAGCAAATTAACAGAAGTGTTTTCTTAACATGTGTTTGTAGGGCTTCTCTCTATTTACATTTATTCATTTAGCTTTTCTCCTACGCAGTTTACTCCGTTTCTCCAGTTAAAAATAAAGATGAAAAATATGCAGCTGTATACATGTGTAAGTACCTTTCTCAAGGCTACTACAGCTAGAGGTGGGATTCGAACCCGCAACCTTTTAGGTCCAAAGGCAGCGGCTGTAAGCACTTCGCTACCAGCTGCCCCCGTGCCATGTCATGGTAATGTGTAGGTTTTATTCGGGTCTGCATCCCATCTGGATTTCAGATCTTGTTCCAAGAGTGTCGTGTAAAGTTGGTGCTGGAAGAGTAAAAAATGTGCAGAGTAATAAAAGTGTGGAACTGATTCAAGTCCTTAAGCGCTACGCAAGAAGAGATGGAGGTAACAAATGGCCCCCTGTGCTGAGAGAAGGTGCACGGCACCAGAGACCGGGGCTCTTTATCGCCACAGCTCCTCTACTCGCTCTGCGTGCCTCCTGCTCTGAGATCCTCGTGCTCTTGTGCTCCCGCTTCGCAGGTCACCTGGTGGGTCCGGTGCTCTGTCACTCGTTCTGTAACTACATGGGTTTTCCATCGCTGGGCGCCGCCCTGGGCCATCCTCGCCGTCTGCCCATCCTGGCCTCCTACCTGCTGGGCGTCGTCCTCTTCCCGCTGCTCTTCTTCCCGCTGACCGACCCGTCGTGGTTCGGCACGTCGCCCATCTGCAGCCGGGCCCTCGGCTCGCGCTCCGTCTGCTCCTGACGAGCCGCCGCCGAGCGCGGCTCCTCTCGGACCCTCGCGCGCTGCTCGCGCCAGATGGTGGGCCTGCGGGGCGTGCCGGCGCTGCCCATCTGCTTCTTTCCCCTCTCAGGTATGCGTAGCTTTCCCAGACCAGCTCCATGTCCTCGGACGTGAACTCGGCGAGATCGGAGTCCCCTACTCTGTACCGCCTCCGTACCGCGTCTGTACCGGTCTCCTCTTCTACCTCACGAGGTCTCTGCACATTGCCTTTCTCTCGTACCCCAGTCTCTGGTCCTGCCAGGAAACTTGAAGCTACTTGAAGCTACTCTCTCCCACTATCTGCGTTGAGAAACACCTCCTGGAAAAGTAGTCTTGCTTTGCTTTACTTTGCTGTTTTGTCGAAACTCTGGGCAAGACGGACAGATTCAAGTATGTCCCCGGTCACTTCCTGTTCCTCCTTTCGTTCCTTCCTAACGATTTCTGTATTTATTGCAGATGTGCAATTTTACTGTGGTTTTAGCAGGTGTCACTAATTTATGTCCAGGGCGTTTCTTTTGTAAGAAGAGGAATGAGACAAATTATTTTACTTCACGTACAATTCATCTTGGTTACTCGGTCATTTAGAAACACGTTACATTTGTATCCGCTGCAGTCTTTACGTGGCATGAGATGTTGAATGGGATGAAAGGAAATGAGGTGTGTGTGTGTGTGCGCGTGTGTGCGCGCACGCACGCACGCACGCATGACCACATCACTATGCATAGTCCCTGGATCTGCACTGCGAGCAGTAGCCACTCATCTAGCACATCCTATCAAACTGCATGAAAGCCAGCAGAAAAGGGAGGACGAGGAAGAAACCATCTCAGGTACTGATTCGCAAAGCCCGGCACCTGCCTGCCGCAGCCACGTGAAAATCTCGGCGTCATCAGGGGAGGCTTTTGGAAAACTTTTAGTAATAGAGAGCACACGTTTCGCATGCAGTTTAACACACCCACTTTTACTGCGTAAAGAACAACCGATGCGTCGCCGAAAAGGTTCTTGTTGGAATCCCAGAAAAAGCAGCAAAGTGTCTTTCGTCGCTGTCCCTCGGCCCCCCGCCGCCACCTCCTCGCAGGGCGAAGCCAGCTCTCTGTACCACGTTATTCTGCTCAAGCTGTACTTTGTTAGCGAATGCTTTAGTTAATCCTCTCTCTCCGTTTCCAGAAGTCTCCTGCTTATTTTTCGCAGCTCATGCAATGTGCCAGAGATTCGGGTGCTTTAAGTCTGAGTGGAACAACTCGAGGAGTCGTGACCATGCGATCAGTGCTTTTGGCACTTTTACACACATTTATAGTGAAGAGCACCCGTTCGCGTCCCGCTGTCCCACGTGCATATACAGCAGGTACATTTGTAGAAAGTGTGACGCCGAAGCTCTGCGTTGTTTCTCCTCGTCAGGGTTTAGGGACAATCTGTTGTACCGCATGTCATCGGCACCCTTTCTCGGATGCTCATCTGGCTTCGTCATCGGCCGCTCTCCGCTCATGGACACGCGAAACGAGGGCGCTGGACGTGTGCCCTCCTGCATCAGCTCCCTCCTCTTTTCTGAAACGCTCACCTCTCTTTTTTTTTTTTTTTTTTTTTCCCTTCCCTCTCGCTTCCTCATTCTTGGAAACAGGTTCCATTTGTATGCAGCCGTTTCTCTTACTACTTTAAAGCATGTGTCACCCACGTCGGGACTTAAATGTGCACAAATTGTTCAGAGCAACAATTCTATTTTTATTACACTGAAAGAGTGTGTGTCGGTAAGGTCAGCATGGACTGTGTATCTTACTCAAAGTTCACTCACTTTCACACACTTAAGCAGTTTTTTGTACACTAAGGTACAAGGTTTGAATTGTAGACCAGCAATGGTGATGTTTTCTTAAAATTATTTTGAAAAATGGCAGGGAGGGGGTCAAATGTTTCTCTTGAACATAGTGGTATGTGAACGCTAAACACAATTTTGGGAAGTCAACAGTTTGATAGTGTTATGACAATCTTGTATGGAATATCATGTTTTGAATGTTATATTCCTGAAAATGTAATATTTCCATAAATAAATTACTTATTTAATATTGTCTGCATTTCAGTTCAGTTTATTTTTTATTGAGCTCTTCTCATGCAGTGACACAGAGGCCTTAAACACAGACATAAGGCAAAGAAACAAATACATCAGACAAAGGAACAAAGTACAGAACTAGAGTAACACATTATCAATGGATTTATTAAAGCTGTAAATATGTGTACTGGCCATGGAGGAAAAGAAGAAAAACTCCCAACGGAAAGTCGAGGGAGAAAAATCCTTAGGGGGTCCAAGTGCCAGTGGCCGCGCTACGTGGGCATTCTAGATTAAATAGGACTTCTAAGTCAGTTTACAGTTGTTAATAACATTGTTGCTGTATTATAACTTGATTTCCCTGCTCAGCATGGTCCGTCTCGTCCATCACAGCGGTTGGTCATTATCTTCAGTCGGGATGAGGTGCTTCTGTAACGGCTGGCCGGGCTCCTCGGGTCTTATTGTAGGGAGATGATGCTCAGCTAGAAGAAATTGTTAGTAACTTATAACTTATTTAACTTTAATATGTGTTGACACAGCGGTGGGCAAAAACTGAAAACTGCCAAGTGGAATTGCATTTCGTGGGGTAATGTCTGAGTGAACATCTAAGTCTTCAGACTTGAAGACAGAGACAGATGGGACATTTCTGACAGTAACTCGTAGACTGTTCCACAGTTTAGATGCTCTACAGCTAAAGGTAAACCTTCCTACTGAGGTCTTGCTGGTCACAGGTACTTTAAGGTAACCTGCATCCAATGAACGAAGATATCGTCCTGGGATATGAGTCAACAACCTAAGAAAGTAAAGTCGGAGCAACGCCGTGTACTGTCTTATAGGTCAAAAGTAGGATTTTGTAATTAACTCTGATCATTACTTACCTCCTAACTTACATTGTGTTTATGAATGATGTCACCCAACAGTAACGCATACATTGAGAACAGTAATGGACCCAGCACAGAGCCCTGTGGCACACCATATCGAACCGTAGTTGAGGTGGAGGGGGTACCTAACCCTAACCCCTGCATTTCATCTTCTCAGTATTGGAGCATCAGCTGTGTGATGTGACTAATGGTAACAAACTGCAGCGATAAATGCAGTATTTTATTTGAGAGACGGCTGTTTATGAATGAGTTGCACTGCGCTGCTTGTCTTTACTGTGCAACACCTGACATTTGAATGTTTTAGGTGTCATGGGCGACTCGAATTAAATACAGTATATATTTTTAAATATTTAATTAAATTACTGGAATTGAGGTTACATATAATATATTTATTAACTAATAATGTGTAACTTTTCTTTTCCTTCAATATAATAGAAAAGTAATGTGAGGCCTGCTACTGACAGACCCCCCCCCCATGTATCCTGGATTTTGTTTCCGTAAAACACTTGAATAACCATGCTTGATTCCAATTCATTTAACGTCATATATTTCAGATAATTTTAAGAAGAATGGATTATTTGTGGTGCTCAATGTTTTAAATGTTGAACACAATTTTAATTGTTCAAGGAATGTTTTTAATGAAACACATCAGCCAGCAAAGGTCGTTACTGTAGTTAAGCAGCTCTTAGTGCTTTTTTAGCCTATTTAATTGTTTTTTTTAGACTTTCAACATTTAAGGGAATAATTTATGACAAAGATCAGTACTAATTTTATTTGGCTTCAAGACAGATGAAAATTAATGGACCGACGTATTGGTCCTGTTGACCTTCAGCAACGTTCGTAGTCCAGGTCCAAGAATTTTTTACCGGCTGGAAAAAAATCACAGGTCGTCGTCATCTTCTAGTTGTGCTCTTTGAATCATAGACCTCGTTCATTTCTCCGCTTTGCTGACAAGTTTATTTGGAGCTCAGCCTTAAAAAAACCACTTTACCCAGAGGGTTCACTGGGCCCGAGGGTGAAAACATTTGGAGCAGAGGAAGAGTCATGGTGGTACATTCTGGTCCAGTGGGGAGCAAATGAGACCCCAAAGGGGCGAAAGGGTCCCGATCAGCATTTACAGGTGTAATAGTCCTGTAGAGTCCCTGAGCCGGTGCCCACCGTGCTTTGGTCACCAGGTGGCAGTCTGGCGTCACGCAGAGGGGTCCTTCGGCCGAGCTCCTCGACCACGCTGGCTGACGTGCCGCACGCCGCTCGAATTCTCCGTGCGCTTTGCGAGCTGAGAAAATTATTTTCCGCAACTGTCCAGGATGTAATTGCGCTCGTTTGTTTTTCTGTGCTACGTGCGCTTGCCGGGATCGCCGGAGATACGCGGCGACGCGCTTGGCAGGCGCTTCCACGGCAAAGGTGGCCCTGAAAAACAACGGAAGACGATCCGGTACGAGAAGCCTATTAGAGCGACTCTCGGCGGCGCTGGATGGAACCGTCAGCAGAGCACTTTATCACATGTTGATCCCTCTCATCTCTGAAAAGCACTTTGTGTAAAAAGGCGCCACTATGACACACGCTTGCGCTTCGTCTCCCCCTCTTCCCCACCGCAGCCGTGTGTTGTCGGCTCTCGCCGAGCCCTCTGTTGCTTTTTCAAATGTGGAACCCGCTTGGATTTTCGCTTTCGGCCCTGTTCGGTATGCGTGCGCTCCTCTCTAAGCCCAGGATCTGTTTTTTCTTTTTTTGTAATAAGGAGCGACCGCGGTACGGACCGTACAAGTCATCCAGATGCGCGGCCTACGCCGGCGAAACAGACGTGCGGTTGGCGGTTCGGCCTCTGATCGTCTCCCGTTGAACTCCGGGTAATGACCGAGACGGGCTTTCTCCCGTGGGCTGCCGGGCCTTTTCTCCGTGATCGGAGGACGAGATCCGCAATCGCGGCGAGCGCTGGAGCGGAATGGCCGCTTCGTACAGAGAGGGCAGCTAATGAGGTTCCGATAGGCCACGAGGCTCCCCTCCCAGGTATTTTCGACACGTCCCGCTCAACGGAGGCCAAGGAGTCGATCCTAGTACCCGCCGGGGGAATTGCGTCCCTTGACTGCTCTGGGGAGGTGAAATGAGCGGTGAAGCCGCGATGTTACACACGGCACTCAAGTGTCATCTGGTTCCTTTTAAACAACAAATGTTCTGTCAATACGGTGTAACCTCAGGTTGACCTTCCTTTGCACAGTGATGATGGTCTTAATTTAACCTTTCAGTGAAGGAATGCGTGTAGGGGCTGACTGGGGCGTGCACACACACACACACACACACACACACACACACACACACACACACACGCATGCTCCTGCATACATTTCTAATGTATAATTTGTTTCTTTGAATCTACTGCATAATTAAATAAATTTCTCCGTTAATTGCATTCAAGTAGCCGGTGTGTGTGTGTGTGTGTGTGTGTGTGTGTGTGTGTTCGTGTTCTCGGGCTGTGCACTTAACTCTGCTGCTGATTCCTGTCGGATTCTGTCTGATTTGTGCTTCCCACTTTTTACGCTGCTGTTCAAACAGCACTGTTACTTCAGTGAATTAATTTTTATTTTTATTTCACTCATGAATTATGGCTCAGGTTACTGTTTCACAAAATTCCATTACATTAAAATATGAAGCATCAGAAAGATGTCGGTTGAGACTTTATTTCTCAGTTGCCTGTGCAATGTAATAATAGAGCTGAACAGATTCATTTTTCTCCTGGATTTCGCCTTAATGCTTCTGCATCGTCTTCTTACAAATCTGTTGTGCTGCTCCGCTCTCCAGCCATTTCAGTTTATACATCTGTTTTTTTTTGGTCTTTGAAAACAAGTGTGCGTTGTCAGTGGAGCCTGAGATGCAGCCACACAACCAGACATGGAGTATGGTTTGAAAAAGCCCATGTCCTCATCTGCTCGAACCTTGTTCTGCCTTCGGCTCTGAGTCCCTGAAGAACATTCCTGAGATCTTAATTACATATTATGTTCGATACGTGATTTTGTTTGTAACCGGCAAATGGTGAAAGTGACGCAAGTTCAGTTTTGATCGTTAAAGACAATGTCCCTGCATGTGAAATGGCCTGGAAATGGACTCGGAGGTGAAGGTCTGGAGATCTCGGGGAACTCTGCCTCTGCCTCTTCCTAGTCATCGAGTCCCGTCTTCGATGGGTCTCCGAAGTACCGACCAAGTATTGACCAACGGTCCGACCGCCAACAGTCATCGTCCTCCTTTGGCCGACTCGCCTCTGCACACCGGAAAAGGAGCCAGAGAACATTTCACTCTAATTCATCTCATTAAAATCTTTTCACAGCCTCACTTGCAAATATAATTATGTGGAATTATACCGTTATTAATTTGTCGCTCTTCAGCGGAATGCCTTTTCAACTTATTCGAATAACAGTTTGTGAGAGGCTTCGATTCACCTTTAACCAGCTGCCCTCCTAACTTTACTCAGTGTTAGGAATCATCTCACCCCGAAGGCAACTGGCCTTTCGCTCAAGGCTTTCTTGTAAAATGTCTAAGTGTATGACTAAGGGGCCCTCACAGTGTTCTCTACACGCAGGCTGCTGTCGAGGCGCCTGGAATTCACTTGGCTTTCTTCGGAGCCGATGAAACGCGGCCACCTGGGCAGGAGCGGTGCCCTCGGGGTATAGCCCGCGATGAATGCGCGCCATCAACGGAGGTGTTTAATAGCTTTCATTTCGTGGATCTTTTCGGCTGTAGTGCTTCGCTAATTATTTCTCTTCCGTCTTCAGCAGAAGGACTAAAGCTTAATGAAACAGGGCAGTGAATGGAGAAGCGAGTCATGTGCTAAAGCTTGGACAGCCCTGGTCAAATTCCATGCTTTGTTGATTTTTCTTGGAGAAAAGAAATCAATCTCTGCCGAGAACAAACTTAAACGTGACATATTGCTACAGATCTTAATAAGCAGTTACTATGTACAGTGTTTACTGAATTGAACAGATTGGAGAAAAAAAGCCCTATAAAATATGGCATGTGCAAAAGTTTGTGCACCCTGTCTGTCAATGCTTAGTAACAAGAATCACAGCCTCCAAATGTTTCTGGAGACGGTTAACAATCTTTCTCACCTTGCTTTTGGGATCCCCCCAACTCTTCCTTGCACAATGCTTCTCGTTCACGTGTATCCTTCTGGTGTCTCGCATTCCCGGCGCGTTTCGGATCTACCCACGTATTTTCCATAACATTCAAGGGACTATGAAGGCCGTTCCGAAACAGTCTTTGGTTTCTCCAAGTAGCACATGGTTCATTTTGAGGCATGTTGTGGATCATTGGCTCACCTCTTTTCATCTTCAGTATCTTCACTGGCTGCGGGACTTTAGCGTCCACATTTTCTTCATATTTACATGAATTCATTCCTCCCTCCAGCTGCACAATATTTCCTGTGCCACTGGCTGCCACTCAACCCAACAGCATAGTAGATCCACCCCCACGCTTAACAGCTGGCAAGATTTTCCCCCCAAATGCTTCTCCCCCTCTTTCTCCAAGCATACCTGTGGTGACTGTAGACAAAGAGTTCAGCAATTTCCTTCGTCAGCCCACAGCACTTGGTTCCAAAATACATTTAGTTCACAGAATCATCCCTCAATTCCACAGAAAGATTTAAAAGATTTTTGAAGCAAAATTGCCTACATGCACAAAAAAATAACTGGGATGAATTACTGCATAATAACTCGCACACTTTGATATACTGTAAAATTTCCAGGTGAGACTTTATGAATGCTGTGCAATCTGCTGGCTTGAATTATTGAAATTATTCTTCACCGCAGAATTTCTAGGCAGCAGTTTGCTGAGAAGTGACTTGTGTTAATTGAGAATGTTGTCCTTAAATGGCGTATTTTCATCTGTCTGCTTTCATTGTATGTTTCATCACTTTGTACATTTTCAAGCAAACGCTACATGTAATTAGATGGTAACTGGACGCTTTCCTTGGAGCTCAAGTGCAGCATTTTCTGTTGGTTGTAGATGTTGGTTTGCAGCTACTTGTGTTGAATTGTTATGATTTAAAAATCTGCTGGGATTTTTGCTCGAGTCCCAAAATCACCAGCTCCGAACAAGGGGTCCAAATGCCTCAACTGTGACAGGGTGGAAAAGTTGGACGGTTTACAATGAGCTCGGTAAAGTCATTTAAGGAGAGTAACAGACTAAGTGTCAATATCAGTCTTCTCTGAAACTGTGTGTGTGTGACCATCGCCTGGGAATCTGCTGGGTTCGGAGCCCAAGGAACGAAAGCGGCCAAATTGGTCCTCAAGGCAGGTTCCCGAAGGCGTCCCTGCAGTCCCATCAAATGGGCGACCTGGCTACTGTCTCTGTCCATATTATTCTCGTGCTTCGCTTCCCACTTCCACACGCCAAAGCAATCTAAGGAAGAAATAAATGATGAACTGGGAAAACAATGACTAATCTTTTCCCCATACGCCCCGTGGCAGCGGAGACCGGCGATAAATCAGGCAGTTTGTAATTCCTGCATCACTAGACGATGTCAGAGCTTTTTAGGCTTGACTGATGGTTGAATAACAACCAGAAGGATTCCACTTTCGACCGAATGCTCTGACGCCTCTCCACCGGCTCTTGGAAATGTGGGGTTCCCTTTATTGGATTGAGGTGGATGTCGGAGATATGCAGTATTTTTTCGGCGGTCGTTGTTTACGGCATCTGAGCACCCAAACCCAGGCCAATGGCACTGAGTCAATGTTGATTAGCAGCGATCAGAGACATGTCTTAATTCACTGTAATGTTTGTTTCCTGTCATGGTTTCGGAGAAAGCAAGCAGGAGCGTTTTTTGGGCCGCTATCTGAGTTTCCTTGTTTTTTTGTTGTTTTGCGTTGTGCTTTTGAGCTCCTTTCACTCTCAGCAAATGGCCATCGCTCAGCAAGAAACATCTGACGCAAGAGCTTCCTTCTGTACCTTCTAAGAAAGAGATCCACCAGGTCGTAAGGCTGCGCTCTGCACGCAGATCTGAAAGGTCATTTCAGCGCAAGTGTGAAAGGCCCAAATGGGTGACTCAGGGAGATCTGGGAGAGTTTAATTGTAAATCATTGTGAGAGCGCTTTGAGAAACCAGCAGGAGCACACATATGGCCCGTCTGCATCTCAGAGCGAGAGCTCAAAGCTCTCGACGGAACAAAAGGCTTTGTAATTTTGGAGCTTGCATGAAACCTGAGTATGGATTATCCATTATGGATACAATGAAATGCTTTCTTACATTTACATCTTGCACAAAGTGCCTACAGCTGCAAACTATGTGTAAACAGCTTATTATAGTTGCCAATAAACTGGACGTGTGTTGCATCACGTTAATTGGGGACTAGCGTGTGCTTCACACTTTGTCTGGAACACCACCTGGGCCACATCAATGCACAGACAAATATGCAGACTTTTAAAATTCCTTTCTCATAAGAGCAGAATGAGGAAAAGTGCATTTGAGAGCGGGCTGGAGAAACAATATCCCGCATCGCCCCAGGTTTAGCTCGTGAAAAGAGCCTGTGCTAAGTGGAGAGCGCATTAGGGCCGATGAGCCTGACCCCGGGAGGGGCACCAGCCCTTCGCTCGGCACTTTCGGCTTCGGCTTTAATGGAGTTCAATTTGTCACTAATTGTTTTGCATCTTCCGGTCACCCCCGACTAGCACATCGACAGGGTCGGCTGTTGTAACCTGATGGCTCTTATAAAGTTTTTTATTAAATGCTCTGCTGCGTGTGGTTTATATTCATATTTGGAAGCTTGCTGGAATTGAACCTTCCACTTAAAATTAGTACCAATTTTGCTTGCGGCATTGTTTTGAAACCTCTTTTGCCCCTTGTTCTTATCATAATTGCTTTGTTGCAAAGTAGTGGGCAATAAAACGAGGTCGTGTCAAGATAATTAAAAGCCTTTAATAAATACAGTCATAACGGCCGTTTCAATGGAACGTTACCCCTTTGAAAATGCAGTTGGAAAATTATAATACCATCTCTTCTGGCCAGAAATAAGTTGCAGGTCGTGAACAGGCTGTTTCCTGTACGCTATATCCTATTTGTTGTTTGTTTGGATAGCTAAGTAAAGAAAATTGACAAAATATTAAAATGGAAAACAGAAATAAATATTCATGGGATTGTAGGCATTATTCATAAGCTATTTAGTCATTTGGCAGTACAGTTTAAAGAGACAGTAATAGAAGATACCCCACATGCCAAACATTTTTTACCGATTGCCAATAATGTGAATGTGGAGTAACAGTTTGTTGTTTATGTAAGAATTGCCTGCGATTTCCCAACAAATAAACTCATCTGCACATCAAAAGTGTTTCATCACCTTGCTCCACTTTCTGCCCTGGAAGGGAGGCGCACGACTTCCTCTCAACTGGTTGCTCACAAGATTTGATATTTATTCCTTAGCATGAACAGCACTGTTTAGTAAGTGAGACCGTGCTGCGCTTGAGCTTCCAGCAGTGTCGGTTATACACGTGTGTTGTTTGGTTTGCACATGTAAGGCATCTGTTCAGGCCCTGAACGCTGATGAACCTCATGTGAGCTGTTTCCTCTCCGAGATCACCGGAGACGATACATTGGCCACACGATGATACACCTGAGTTTCTCTTGTGTGCAGATTGTGCTTTATTCTTCTTCGAGTGACAGGCTGTCAAAATGTTCAACAGGTCATGTGTCGGCAAAAAGCTTTCGTATGGATTGGCTCTTCAGCTAAGTGTCCGTTTATACCCAAAAAATCTCTGCTGTGACATTATGCTTGGGAAACATGAATAGCCAAAGGTTTCAATTCAAATAACCTCTCTGTGCTGGAAGGTGGTTCCAGGGTACGAAGGGTTATAGTAGATGCACTCGGCTCTGGAACTGGTCTGAGGTCCTGTTTCTGAAATGCTTCCTAGGATCTTGGGTTAAATCGAACTCACATCTCAAATGACAGAAGCTGAACATAGTTAGATGATGAACATGGCAGGCAATAAAAAAATTCAAAGGTCCACTGAGCAGAAAGAGCTGAGAAGAAAGGTCATCTTTTAATGGGCCTCTTACGTCATCAAGATGATGAGTTGTGCAAATGTGTCACATCCAAAAGGACTCTGTCTATTATTATGTATACAGTATATGTATATTTTTTGCAGTTTTTCTCATCTGCGCTTCTTTGTTACACAGCTGTGGATTAGAGTCCCACCGTTTGCACAACCTTCTGGTTCGAGCACATGTTGTGGCTATGAGTTGGTAGCGATTTCTACTCCATGGTTGCTTCCTGTTGGTGCGGCGGGTTCAGCTGGCGCCCCCTGTGTGGTGGGTCTGGGGTTTGAGCCCTGTTTAGTGTGCCTTGTGGCGGCCTGGCGTCTTCGTCCTTGTGCCCTGTGTTTCCGGGTTGGGCTCCGGCTCGCTGCGACCCCGCTAGGGACAAGCGGTTGTTGACGATGGATGGATGGATGGATGGATGGATGGATGGATGGATGGATGGATGGATGGATGGATGGTTGGTTGGTTGGTTGGTTGGTTGGTTGGTTGGTTGGTTGGTTGGTTCTTGTCATAGGAGATTTTCAATTAGCACCTTGAATTCTTCACCCAGAGAAGTTACTTTAGTTCTTTAGAAGAGCAACTGGTTCTCCGGTGGTTTTCGCTGCTGTCTACCCAGGTTGCTTGAGTAAAAATTGCCCACCTCTAAAAATGAGTATACAGTAACAGTTTGATAAGTTGTTTGAGGGGGAAAAAACTTAATATAGCTTAATACATATCTTGTAATAATATCTCTTAAGTGCATTATAAACATGTACATGAAGTAATATTTTTTTTTGATAACTTGAATAATTGAGAACTCTTTATGCAGCTACTTGTGTGATGTCTTCTGTTCATATGGTGGAATGTGACATGACTCTAGAATCACGTGTCTGTATCCAAATGTCTCCTTCTGTTGATGTGATGCTTTCATTGTGTTCTTCTCTGAGATGTGTGTTGCTTTGGAGATGAGCGTTTGCTAAATGAATTAATGTAAATTTAAATGTAAATATGTGAAAATGTTTGAATTATGGCATGCAATGGGAAAGAAACTGGGGACTGTCTATGATGGGATTTTAGTTTGAGTCCTGGGGGGCAGAAAAAAGGATTTAAAGCCTAAAAGTAATTAAATCTATTTGTAGACTTACACTTGTGTGCGATAGACTTACACAGATGTTATTGAGAGCTTTCAATAAGATGTGTTAATTTTTAATTACACACGTCTACAATTCACATGAACAGTCTGTCTGTTCCCTGCAGAAACTCAGTTTGAACCTGCAGCACTGATGTCGTGAAACTAGAGTTGTAGTTGTACCAACTTCTGTACACATCTGGTCAAAGTCATTTGACATCATTCCAAAAAACTCGTATTTATTCTTGGTACAAGATAAAGTAATTGAAGTGGTAAGGTGCAAGAAAAATTACCAAAAGAGACATTCTTTTCAGACAGTTATATGGACAGTTATGTAGGTGGTTCTTTTTTGCGTTGTGATCCAGTGCAACAGTGACCATTGTCTTGAGTTCTTGTATGTAGCACTGATATCATAGGAAAGTGGATTTTTTTTTTTTATCTCACTTAACTCCCACTCAGAACTCATATCTTCCTTCCTTTGGCCTGGATAAGAGCTACAAGTGCTGTTATCCTAGAGACTGTTGATGTTTGAGATTCAGTAAAAGTGTAGTGTTATAAAATGGGTTTTTGTACCGGTTGAATGTGATAATTGTGCGACGTTCAGTCATCCCCGTGGACTTTCGTAAAAATGTTGATCAATAATTTGCATTTTTCTGGTGTCCACGACTCAGAATCGCACAATTTGTTTTGTGTTTAATTGCATTTCGACTCCAAATTCCTCAAGTTCTTCCCATCTGCTTCTTCATAGCCCCTTAAAGTCCCTCCACGCCTCTTGTATAAATATGGCCTTTGGTTCTACTGGGCGAATATATTTGACTCCAGACTTTTGGATGACATTTTCACTTTATTGGAAGGTGTTTCAGTATTATACTTGCACAGTGTTTATCTTTTGAATTTCGAAAAGTAGCATGTTCCGCAGTCGAAGTGTGCGCTTCGCTGATAAAACACATTTTCTCTGCAATATTGTACTGAGCTGAAAGATGCACAGTAGGCTTCACTTCCCTACAGATGCCCAGTTCTGTCCTTAAAATGAACCCGGACGGTCATGTTAGGTTATGAGCTGGTGACACATCCCCTCGATCCACTGCATCTCGGCTTTCGCACACTTCGCGCTCTAGGATCCACCGAAAGTGCCCACGGTCTCGAGCTGTTCAGACCTTAGCAAGTCATTGATTCATCTTTTGTTAAAAATAAACAAGTACTGATACTGCTCAGCAGCGTTGTTTTCTCCACTTTCTGTAGGACACAAGTTCAGTAAAAACAGGAATAGAGCACATAGCAGAGGGCACCTTAAATCATATAGCCACACATGGGTAGTATTTGGCCTCTTTTTCTACATTAAAATCTCTGCCTAACTGAATGTTCCAGAAACTCCTGAGCTTGTGCTATAATTTTCATAGAAGAGAAATCCATGGAATAGATATTTTATGTTGTTTTATGTTTTTTTATGCTGTCTCAGTGCCTGGGTGGTACAAGAGGACACGGGTTCGATCCCCACTCAGTCTGTGCCGAGTTTGCAGGTTCTCCCTGTGTCTGCGTGGGTTTCCTCCGGGTGCTCTGGTTTCCTCCCACACTCCAAAGACATGCTGTTCAGGTTCCCCCATAGTGTGTGAGTGACAGCGAGAGTGTGTGTGTTCCACTGATGTATGGATGAGTGACCCAGTGTAAGTCACCGCGGTGAATAAGGTGTGTGGGCTGATAGCACTACATAGAGTTCATTGGAAGTCACTTTGGAGAAAAGCATCTGCTAAATAAATGAATAAAAATAGATAAAAAATAAATGCTTAATATGGATAATCAGTGTTTTATATTGTGTCGAAACTGGTACGAAGCTTTACATATTTTCTGAGACAGTTGTGACAGTAATTGGTTTCGATGCCCGTGGAAGGGGCAGAAGAAGACCAACGTTGGCAGAAGGGCTGGTTGTTCTGTAACACTGAAGAGCAAATGATGTAGAAGAATTAGCGGAAAGGTGGTAATCATTACAGGGGACCTTGACCTTTAAGACTGGGGTCATTCCATCACTCGGGGAGAAAAGTGTGGCCTGCTGTGACCGGCCTCGCAGATGAAATGTACCACGCAGACAGACGACGCTTTCGTTCGTGGTCCTTGTGAGCCGCTGCACCCGCTTCTGTGTCCCACCTGAAGCCCCTTCGCTGCCATGACACGAAATGTCAATCTTCCCTAACTCAGGCTGCGAAAAGCTGTACGGTTGCTGAGGTTTTCCTCGACAACATGGAACTCGCGTGACAAAGTGCTCGAGACGCACCGAGGGAAACTGTTCCGAAGAGCCGTTCACAACCAGCGGTTCCGTGAACTCCCTCCAACAGCCTGTCTTGCCTGAAATACGTGCAGCGGCTGGCGAGCGAAGGACCTGCGGGCAAATGCACACATCGTGAACCGGCTGTAACAATGAGGAAGCGGTTTGTCACGAATGAGTTAACACGAGTTCCCCAAACCCGTGAGGTTTTGTTTACGCTCAGGCAG
The DNA here is from genome assembly GCF_900964775.1 of Scleropages formosus. Taxonomy (NCBI): domain Eukaryota; kingdom Metazoa; phylum Chordata; class Actinopteri; order Osteoglossiformes; family Osteoglossidae; genus Scleropages; species Scleropages formosus. Next base: position 37,705,636 of record NC_041809.1, on the reverse strand, counting down.
CTGGAGGTGATTAACGCGGGTTCGACCGACAGACGAGAACTCCTACGAATCACGTTCGGGTCACACATGTGGGAATGCTCGATTCGACCACCGTGGCGCTAGTCCGCAACTTTGATGTACGCAGGTATTCATTTATTTCTCTTTATTTACAAAACATGCTTCTTTAATTTAGTGACGAGCAAGCTCACGGAGAACAGGACCACCAGATGTTTTACGACCCAGAGAGGTGAGCTGAGCTCGGCAACAGGTACAGCGGTATGGAGTGGTGCCGCAAAGAGTAAACCATCCTTTGGACCCGCATCTCTTTATTGGCCCAAGACCTGTGCATGAAGCTCCGTCGGGCTCATCCTGGGGGTGACCGACATCCACTTGGAAAGATATATTAACAGAATATATTTCCGGATATTCAAAAATTCCTGTCCTCGGGAAGGAAGTGCTCTTCAAAGGGAACTGTTTTCAGGAGCATTTTAATTCTCAGCATATTTTGACAAACCACTTACCGCACATGAATGGCAGAAAAGCTCCCATATAACTAACATTTAACACTGGAAGTTGCGTGTTTAAGGAGTCTGTCTTGTAAAACGGAAAGTTTGTCTACCCCTGAGCGCATGAAACGGCTGTCAATGCTGTAAATTCGATGAAAGCCGTGCTCGTGCTTTGACCCCTTGAGTACTCCTGCCCCTCTTGCAGATGGGATTTACCATAGCAGTGTGGTAATTAGAAGGGTCAAAGTAGCTGCTCTCTGCTGTGGTTCTCAGTGACTCATCTAATGAGCACGGCCACCCCAGGAGCATCTAAACAAACATCCTGGTTATGGATCAAACGTGAGCTTTGATCTCCTCGCAGGCGTTGGGCCGTTTTCACATGGATTCCAGAAGAACAATAGTAGGTATGAGACCCGAGTGCCTGCAGAAAATAAATAAACAGATAAATAAATAAATAAACAAGACGCCAGCAGCGATGGAAGAACTCGGTCGTACTGTAATTTGTGTAGGGATCCAAAAGAAGAAGTTACTCTTCCTCATAGAAGCACTTGGTCCCTTCGGTGAAACCTTCAAGATGCAATAAGAGCAGTGTGACAGTCCATTGATCACTCCACATGGACCATCGCTTCTGCTGATGACTATTAATGCAACCTCTCACAAGCCTATTCTCAGACTCAGAGTCTGATTAAGCAACTTTTCGTAACATCTTGTAAGTAGTGGAATGAGAGCAAATTGCCACACCCAAGCTTGGTCTTTCCAAAAAATGATAATAAGCGCCCATTACTTTATTGTACATTCATTTAGTCTAGACAGAACGGATGCACACAGACTTCAAACTAGTCTGCTGGAGAACATAGTTTGGGTCTTTCTTGACAGAGAGAAATGCTTTCATTCATCCTGCAGGCTGGGGATTGTTTGGGGTCAGAGAGGTCACCATCTGGTTTGGACAGGACTCTGGGGTGGAGGAGACAAGGCTGCGTCGTGTCAAGACTGATGGAAGCAAAGGAAAAAAGCAGTCGTCACCTAACACACCCTTTTACAAATGTCACCTGTCTAGATGCCCTTTCTTATATTAATGCTGCTTTGACACTTATTGTGGAGCCTCACTGGGAGTGGAGAAGGGATCATGAACCTATTGCAGCCTCTACCCTCAACTCTTTGTGTTAAAAGCTACCTTTTCTTCCTTTTCCTCACATGTAGTGCTTATTGTCGACACAAGGTCACATGTTCTGGAGAGACGGTGGGACAAGGACTCTTTACTGTTTGTGACACTCAATAGTGTTGTGCTGAGCAGAAGCATCGTCATTATTCGTTGAGCACCGACTGCTCCGCAGCGTTTGCTACTCAACTGGATCGTTGTTGAACGTTTGGGTCCTGCTCTCAGATCCGCGGATCTATTTTAACGTTCCTCTCCCACTCTCACCGGAACATGTCCCAGATGTGAGCATGTTCAGAGTTTAGATTATCTACAGGGATTTTCTCAAACACCTTCATGTTGTCTGCGTGGAGAGCTGGAGAACTGTTCTCGCATCACATTATATGGCACCACATTCCTTCTTCGGGCAAAACGGCTGTGATATTCCACTGGTTTCTTCCATTATCTGTAAAGTATTTTTCAACAAAGGAGGTTTACTTTAATAAGTTACTGTATTATGTTGTGTCTACATGTGTTTCGACGAACAGCATCACGAATTTTCGCTGAACACCTTACAAACCCTGTTACTGGCATTTAGCAACACAATCTTAAGAAGTGTGTTGTATGTTCCTCCTTTCCCGTGTCTCATATTTGATCCATATGTTCAATATGTTTGTGGGTTTCTCTACAAACTGAGATGAAAACCTCAGCTGTGAGTGAAGGATCTGAGTGAGAGACCTTTTAACCCTTTCTGTGTTCACGTTCAGACCTTTACATTTCACCGAATAAGACTTTACTCTGGTCTTACTGTACAACCTTTCACTGCTGTAGCTAAAATCCTGGCCAGGCGTTGTTATTATTATGGAAATCATGTAGAGGGAGAAGAAAATAAACAACCACTTCCTGGTCCGCCTTCGTACTCTGGGGAATGAATGTTTGTTTTGCGGACCAAGGAGCCATCAAAGATTGGTTGGATCTCTGGAGTGCCAGCGATCCCACAGCTCTCCCCCGGGAAGAAGTCTTTTGTTAACTGAAAGCCCTGTTTTACAGCCCCTATCTGTGGCATCAGAAACATTTTGTTCCATTCAGAAAGAGTGTGTTGATTTTTAAAAAAAAAAAACTTTTTTCTAACTAACTATAAATGGACATTTTTTGAATAGGTGCCCAGAGCAATGTCCCATTCTGAGATCCGCTCCTTTGAAATTATTCATGGCAGTGAAGTGCACTGGCTCCCCCAGCTCTCCAGCAGAAGTGCCTCGGTGCGCCTCCCCGACACACACATGTGAGGCCTCGCTGGCTTCCCACACACCAGTGTTAGCAGCAAGCAGTGTGTGAGCCCCCCTCTTTCCCATCAGAAAGTCGGAGTGGTAAAAACAAAGGTAGGGCACTCAGGTGAGTCTAACTATGGATCAGTGTGTAAAGTAGGGTAGTCAGCACAGTCTCACCACAAATAAGTGTGTAAAGTAGGATACTTGACACAGTCTCACCACAAATAAGTGTGTAAAGTAGGATACTTGACACAGTCTCACCACAAATAAGTCTGTAAAATAGGATACTTGACACAGTCTCACCACAAATAAGTGTGTAAAGTAGGATACTTGACACAGTCTCACCACAAATAAGTGTGTAAAGTAGGATACTTGACACAGTCTCACCACAAATAAGTCTGTAAAGTAGGGTACTCGATGCAGTCTCACCACAAATAAGTGTGTAAAGTAGGGTACTCGACGCAGTTTCACCACAAATAAGTCTGTAAAGTAGGATACTTGACATAGTCTCACCACAAATAAGTGTGTAAAGTAGGATACTTGACACAGTCTCACCACAAATAAGTGTGTAAAGTAGGGTACTCGACGCAGTTTCACCACAAATAAGTCTGTAAAGTAGGATACTTGACATAGTCTCACCACAAATAAGTGTGTAAAGTAGGGTACTTGACGCAGTCTCACCACAAATAAGTCTGTAAAGTAGGGGACTCGACACCGTCTCATCACAGATATGAAGTGTAAAAAATACCGTGTAAGCTATGTAACTTTTACTCCCAGTCAGACACTCATTACCAGGCTTCTTGAGGCCACTTTTGGATCTGACCCATAAATGCTGCCCTGCCCCCATGAGCAGAGGCCTCCGTTTCCTCTGTTCTCAGATGCTCTGCTCACAGGGGAATACAGCAGTTTAATGTCCCACCGCATTCTGGAAATTCCCACGTTGCCATTAATTTTTTTCAAGCCGAGGTCTAGTTAATGACTTTATTTGGTCATTCTGTTCTCACGGGTTAAGTATTCATTATTTATTGTTAGTCATGCTTTTTCTCTTTGTTTTCTCCCAAGATACCATTTTTCGAAACATTGAAACAGCATTCCATACATACCACGTATCACTATGAGCGATCTGTGGTCCGCTGAGCCACAGAAAACAACGCTACTTACACAGACTGCAATATAAGCTCAAAATACATGGTATTCCTTATTAGATAAAAGTTAATGCAAAAATATTTAACGGTATAGATAAGAGAGCTGTACTTGGAGGCAATAGCATTTTACATGGGTCCCAATTATTGGATGAAAAATAAAAGTAAGGATTATTTTCCAGGAAATTATCTCTCAATTATGAATTGTTTTCATACAAAGGATTAATACACATTTGATAGACACGTATCGTTTTTCTTCAATTATTTTCCCCGTTTTTTACGTAAAGCAGTGTGATTTTTTTCTGCCACTCTTTGTTTACACTGTGTGTGTGTGTCCTTAAATAGCCTGAATGGCCACTATTACTATTTTTGCTCTATTTCTGTTCCATTATAATAACACACGTACTTTTGCAGCGATGGAAGAAGGACCCCTCCTCTGCGCAGACCTTTGAGGGATTTAGTGAACTGTTTTCAAGCAGAACAACTTGAAGCGTTCCTGGCCTTGGAAGTGTCCTCGTGCTCAAGTCTTACTTATTTTCTGTCCGCTGCTTTTGGCCCCATTGCTTCGTTTAGGCATTCAGGCATCACACAGTATATAAAAGGATTTATGGTTTATTGTATATAAAAATGGGGGGGTGCGGCGGCGCAGTGGGTTGGACCGAGTCGGACCGAGTCCTGCTCTCCAGCGGGTCTGGGGGTCGAGTCCCGCTTGGGGTGCCTTGCGACGGACTGGCGTCCCGTCCCGGGTGTGTCCCCTTCCCCCTCCGGCCTTATGCCCTGTGTTACCGGGTAGGCTCCGGTTCCCCGCGACCCCGTCTGGGACAAGCAGTTCAGAAAATGTGTGTGTGTGTGTGTGTGTGTGTGTGTGTATATAAAAATGTTTAGTATCTGGCAAGAAAACAAAGAGTACGGAAAATAGCCTGGAACACAGTGTACCAGTTCACTGTTATAATATACTTTGTTGTCACACGTTCACATGTGTTATTTTTAAAACAGTCAAGTAAAAAGTTCATTTAGAGCACAAGAGGAAATCTGACTTCCAAACCTATGAATGTTTATTTACCTACACTCGTTTTTCTTTCTCATAAATCCGTCACAACTCTTCCCAGCATAAAGGTTTTCAAAAACTTCCACTCCTGCTGCTGTTTTATACACCCAGCTTCATATGACGTTACACACGTTACAGTACGACTGCTGTCATACAGCCGAAATGCTGCTGTCTCAGTTTTGACCAGATTTTCTTCTTACAGGGATATTTCATTTATGTTTGGACTGATTCATCTTTCCATGTTGCCCTGAATCACAGCTAATTTGGGAATTTTGCTCAAATATACTGTATATGATATGATTTATAAAAATGTGCGTTTCACACTTTTTCGCTCTGATTCTGGGTGTTTTATCACAAAAGCTCTGTGTGGGGTTTCTGAACGGTGGGTTGAGACATTTATTCTCCAGAAATGCATTTTTCACACTGACCATTGTGGAAAATACTGCAGCGGGAGAAAACCAAGGGGGACGATGACGGTCAGCAGGTCTCCTGCATATCAGCACTGACTAGAGAAGGAGGAACCCTCCAGAAGACACACATGGGGATGTCGGCTGCCCAGGAAAAGGTGTAATGGTGCTGAAATGGGAATTTTACCCCACCTTTTCTCCTGAGGGTTATGCTGTAGGTGCTGCGTTGTCGACGCTCTAGCGTCCACATGTTCCATTTGGGTTTGCGCCATTCAGCTATAGTGTGTGTGTGTGTGTGTGTGTGTGTGTGTGTGTGTGTGTGTGTGCGTGCGCGCTCCACTGATGTATGGATGAGTGACCCAGTGTAAGTAGTGTATCTAGCAGTGTAAGTCGCCTTGGTGAATTAGGTGTGTGGGCTGATAACACTACTTAGAATTCATTGGAAGTCGATTTGGAGAAAAGTGCCTGATCAATAAATAAATGTCAATGTAAATAAATGTGAATGTAGTGTGAGCTGTGCCGGGACTGTATGTCTCAACGTAGTGCTGCAGGACTTGTCTGTTTTCCACTCGTTTGCATAATGCAACGCCATGTTCGCTTTCTCTGTTTCGGCTCCACAGCTGACACGTGGGACTATTTTTATTTCGGTGTGAAAAACTGGCACGCTCCGGGTATCTGAGCTCTCCTGTGATACAGAAAGCTGGTCTCTGTGGAGCCTGGTACCCAGTAGGAAAACAGTGTAAAGGCCTCTGCTTTGCCAGTAGCAACCAGTGCGCTGCTCTTAGAAGATTATTCCACCAGCGTTGATCTTACCTGCCTGTCCAGCCTCATGTTTCGCGCTCTGATGAGACGATGATGCCCTTTGCTAACTAAAGGGATGATGATGATGATGATGATGACCTTCCTGCAAACAGCTGTGGATGCTCAAGGTGAGCACAGCCGCTGGAGCTGCACTGCTGTTTTGCTGGAGTTGTCAGAACAAGGGGCTGCCGGGGTTGCGGTTCGGTTACGTGGTTCGCTTGGGTGGAAATTCAGGAAGTCGCTTGGCTGCCCGAAACGGTCCACCTTGAAGTTCCAGTGCTGTGTGTGGTCAGGCTGCACATCCTCCGCTCCACGCAAGTAACGCTGCCGTCAGGCCTCGTACTAAGTATGGGATTTCCCATCGGATGCTGTAAAACAGGAGTCGCAGTTCCACACCAGATGCTGTTAAGTGCTCTCAGCCAGTGATGCTCTGCTCATTTCTAGCTCCCTCTTTCAAGACATTTTGTGGGCCAGCAAATCGACCGTGGAAATAAATCATTGTACCCAAGTATCATGTCCCCGGAGCTGATAGTATCTGTTTACAGGGATCTCACAGCACACTTTGTCCCAAAGGTAATTAACTGGTTGTGAAGGCGGAGAAGGTTCACATGACTCCAGGGTGTTGAAACAGGTTGCGGTGAATTTAAGCGAGATAAATGTGATATTAGAGGCACAGTTCTTGCAATAAAGAGCAACCACATGGCCTTAGAAGCGAAGCTCTGTGGTGTAAAAGCGGTGGACGGCCACGGTAACACCCAGGTAAAACGCACAGCCGCACGATGGATGGAGCTGATGCTTTAAGCCACTTTGGAGAAAAGCAGCAGCTAAAGCCGACACATGAAGTGTAACGATATAGATGATTATAATGCGGGTCTGGAGCCCCGTTCCAGAGGAGATCTTGTCTGACAGCTTGTCTGCTTGTTTAGACAGATTGGATATTGAGTCGTACATTTTAATCATCCTGTTCACACAAGCTGGCATGCATTTTTCATCATTTGTTCTTTTATTAATCTTCATCCCTTCTGTTTCAATGGGCAGTGTGGCTTTCTGCCAAAAACATCAGAATATTTGTGTGAGAAGGTCATAGTTTCCTTAATTATTTTGAAATATTCACATACTTTGGACATTGTTTGGACTTTGTTATGTGTGCTTGTGATTAGTCATATTAGATTATATGTTTTTTTACTTAACCCATAAAAATGCAGCTGCAGAGTCACGAGTCGCTGTGTCCTGTTTATCGAAAGAGAGTCATTTGCACAGAGACGTCGTTTTGCCAGGATTTCAATCAGAGTTTCTATTTTAATTTGAAAATGCACACTTTTAAAATGCTGTGTGAAAAGCATCTATTGTTGGTTTTATATGATACAGAGTATAAAACCCAACCCAGGTTATAATGATGACCCTGTATGAGGGTTATGTTCTTAATCATTGTATAATGTGGTAAAAAACCATATTTCTACTGCAAAGTGTCCTGTAAAAGAAGACAAGGAAAGGACTCAGCACACACACACACACACACCTGAGATGGTTCTACAAGGACCTGTGGTTTGGGAGCTCTGTCTCACACTTTTCACACACACATGCAAACACACACACGCACTCTGACTCGTTTCACACACTCCAACACGCCAGTCCCCCTTTGCCCTTTTTCTCAAACGTCTGTCGTACGATTTTTTTCACCAGAATTTGGTTTGAAGTTGTTCTGCTTCATGAGATAAAAACACAAGCAGAACTCGGAATAAATAATGAGGAATGCATTATCATGGGAGCACACGATGTTTAAAAAGTACCTCTGTCTTTGGGACGTGTAGCTTTTCTTTGATTCTTTCCTTCCTGTGCTTTTTAAAACACTACGGGATGTAAAATACCAGCAGAATTGAACCCATTTCATCCTCACGTATTTTTACCTGAGCAAACATCACTGCCCGCGAGACGCCTTGCAGCAGGACCGCGACGTGTGTCTTCTCCCAGCTCACAGTCACATCAGAGTGAGGAGCACCAAGAGTCTGCGGTGTTTGTGAAGAATGCGCCCCCCCCCCCCACTCCCACTCCCACCGCTCTTTCCACTGGGCTGGGGTGCGATGCTCACGTCTCGTCACGTGGCAGCCTTCCTCACATTGTTCTCATCCAGGCGCCATCTCTCCCTCCCTGCTGATGCTCCAGGTCGTGAGCGTGACGCCGTGCTCTTTGTTTTCTCTCCGACAGCCTTGTGGCTCCAGTCTCATCGCTCTCGCATTAGTCCTGTCCTGTCCTGTGGCCTCGTGCCTTTCAGCCCGGAGGAGAGCAGACGCTTCGCCTCCTCCTGAATACTAACGCCCTGCTTTCTCTCGCACCTGCTCTCCGCCAGCTTCTCTCTTCTGCCTGTCATCATGCAGCTCTTTTCTTCTCTTGACTGTAGCGTGATGTAAAAACGCACCTTGTTTTTCACTCGAGACGATCGCAGTGAAATTCATGCACTCTGAAAAAACTGCAGTATTCCCAAATGTTCTGATGATATTACTAGTTGGGTTTCCGCTTGCCTTGTGTCTCTTGGTGCAGCAAAGGCTGTTTGGATCAGTGTGTGAAAGACCCTGCAGTGCAGTCCGAGTAGCAGTAGTGTGAGGTCAGTCAGTGACGCTAACCTCCGATATCCAGAGTAGCAAGAATGGTCAGAAATAAACCTATAAATTACATCTTTCTTACATATTCTGCGTCATACTGCTGGTGCTTCACAGATACTAAATGTCAGCTTTGCATCCAGGTCTGTCTCTATGAATTTGTGTGCTCTCAGTGCTCTGGTTTCCACTCACAGTCCTATGACATACTTCAGGTGAACTGGTGACACCAGATTGTTACTGATGGAGCGTATCTATGTCGTGGGGCTTCCCAGCCACGATGTATCCTGTCTAATGCGCTATACTTCCAGGGTAGGGTCTGCACCACCACGACCCTGAATTAGAATATTCACTAATGAATATTCTGTGTTATTCGCTGTATCATCGATACATAATGGACATTCTGTGTTCTCATGTAGTCACTGGGGACAACTAGTAGCGCGGTGGTTAGAGCTGCTGCTTTTGGAGCCAAAGGTTGTATGTTTGCTCCCCACCTTCAGCTATAATACCCTTGAGCAAGGTACTTACCCTAAATTACTTAAATGTACCCTTAATTGCTCCAGTAAAGTTACCCAGCTGTATAAAAGGGTAAACAATTGTAACCTTTACATTGTAAGTTGCTTTGGAGAAAAACATCAGCTCAATGAGTAAATGTAAATGTGGTCACCTGGTGTGTCTGCATGGCCTTACCTGTGGCACATCGTTCGTTGCTGAATATCCTCGTCTTTCTCTTCGGCCGCTGCATCTTCTCATATTGTACATTATGCTGCAGTTGCTGCTTCATGTTCTGTTGAAACACTTTAATTTTTCTTCTCTTTCGAACATTCGTGTTGCTATTAATGGATCTAAACCGCACCCGTATTCCCGTTTCCGTGCTCCTCCGCTCTTTATGCTTTCTTGTCCTTATTTGTCCTCCGGAGAACGAAAACAGTTTTTAAAATAATTTTTTAACCTATTGATTGGATTTGCAGGCAGTGCACAAGTGCACATGCTTGTACCTCAGTAAATGACTTCACTTGGAAGTTCTTTGAGCCAAATTATGGGCAATCTGGCAGCGGTCACGTTAATACAAACAACTTTATGGCGTAGCTGTTGTAGTTGTTCTGTAACGTTTACCCATCTTACATGTATCATTAATAGCTGTTTTTCGTAAAAACACCCACAACACTAGGATGAGAAGTGAGTTAGGGTTATAAACGAGAACCGGAATGAACACGACTCGCTGCCTCATCCCAACAGATCTGCTGGTCTTCACTTCTCTGTCAATTTGACACATCGATCGGCCGAAAGGGGTGCGGCGATGCTCGGCTCCAAAAATTCACGTGCGTTGCCTTTTCGTGTGCGCTGCCTTGGATTTCCAGGCTGCTTGAGGCGAATAGTTGTGCTGGAAGTAAAGAGTACATCAGGGCAACTAATGTATTCATTGTCTGAATTCCTTGACTTGTGGAAATGGTTCATCCTGAGAGCTGGAAATGCAGCAACAACAACATTTGTACAAAGAGACAGAAACGAGCAGTTTTAGTCTCTCAGAGTGTGGGATTCTGGGCTAAAGTTTCACCTCTTTTCCAACAATAAAGCTATTCGCAGACCGGCTGCCGTCCCCGCGGCTACATACGGGTAGGGGGCGGCTGTCTGCTCCTCGCTCCTAAACTCCTAAAGAAATTCGCGGTACAAATTTGCTGTTACTGCTGTGTTCAGCAGGCAGCCTGTATCCAGGGGTACTGGAATTAAAATTCACACCCCCTCCCACACTTTCTGTTCTTACTCAACATCACAGAGGACATCAACACACGGAAACAGCCACGTTCAGGATGCAGCAGCACACAAGAACTCGAGGACTAGAAGGGAAGGGACTAAAATCCCTTGTGTTAACAAAATATAACATTAAAATGATTAAAAATTATTACAAATTTATGAGTACTGAGTGACGCAAGTTCTGTTTTTAGCTCATTTAAATCACATCAATTTATAATGACGGTTTCCTACATTTGCAGAGATAAGAAAATGTATATATATATATATATATATATATATATATATATATATATATTAGTACTTAATTTTATTGGCTTGTTACACTTTTACTCAAGGATGCAGTGAAGTGCAGCTTTTTTTGTAAAAAGCATTGTTTCTTCAAAATGCTGGTACATACCACCTGTTACATATATTCATTTATTTGACACTTTTCTCTAAAGCAACATCCAGTGTTAAAGATTACAGTTATTTACCCATTTACACAGCTGGGTAATTTTACTGGAGCAATTCAGGATAAGTACCTTGCTCAAGGTTACTACAGCTGGAGGTGATGCTCAAACCTGTGGGTCCAAAGGCAGCAGCTCTAACCACTGCACTACCAGCTGTTTCCCTGTGAGTGCTGCACGAGGAGACAAGGGACAAGAAATACGGCTCTATTGTTAAGGTGGGAACGGTAATCCTCTGCTGCAGCAGAAGGCAAATTGAGGCAAATTAACATCTCAAAATCTGAAGTTTACGCTAAAATTTACATTTTAGGAGTTCCTTCAGCAATACATGGAAGGATAACTAACAAATGTGTGACAATGGCCCCGAAAAACGTGGAACCATGTATGAAACCAAGGAAGGACTTTGGGAACAATCTTGCAAAGATCTTTGAAAAGGGCCCAGATGTAAATGTCATGTGCTGTGAAAAGCTGGAAATAGTTTAAAACCATGGAATGTTTTAAGTCTCTTCTGAAGGGGACGACTGTGCCCTCATCTTCACGTTTCTGCTCAACTTAAGAACGTCGCTCCACCCCACGCCTGAGGCAGAAGACAGACTCCTTCTAGAAGCAAGGTGATGGAGGAGCAAGCGAACACTAGGTCTGGGTGGAAAGGAGAGAACCTCGGTGACCTGTGGAAGCAGCAAACTCCACGTCCTCATGGTCGCTCTCAGGGCTCCCATTTCCTTGCCTCGCTGTAGTCGGACTCCCCCCCCCCACCCACCCATGAGTGGTGTAAATAGTGAAGAGATCATCTGCTTCTGAACTTAGTGTAAAACGGTTCCAACTGTAACCAGGAGATGAATGTGGATTAATGGATCAGACTGTCAGACGACCCAGAGGCTCCCAAACCGCAAAACCGGCGCCCCGGGTCCCGCACAGACCTCCCAGGGGTTCTCCCTCAAATTTTGTCATGCTTTTTGTCTAACTGGGCTTCCGTCCTTATCCGTGGCAGAGGCCTCCTCATGGCGTTTCAGCTGTTTGGTGTGTTTGGCTGATAGAAGCCCTAAGCAGAGCAGCTTGAGGAGAGCAGGAGGTGGTTTCGTGTGAACCGCGTGTGACGTATGGACACCACTAATAGTTGCTCAGTAAATCGAGATCACGTCTTCCTTCTTGTCCATCTCAGGGGCTATGAGGCGCACGCTCACCTCCACACTTGTTTGTATGACATGTAATAGTGTGGTCTAATAGGAAATATGTGTGTGAAGACAAAGTTCCTGCTCTGGTGAAGCATTTTTCCAGCGTCACTATTTTCGAATATCATGTCATTTCTTATCAATAATTTTTTCCTGACTATTAACGTGCCATTAGCAGTGTATAGCATCAGTGGGGAACAGCACAGTCAATGTGCTCTACTGTTATCGGATTTGGATCTTGTTTATGTTCCAATTAATGGGCACTTTGCTCAGCCAAGGTTTCCACCCATAGCGTTCCTTAAGTGAAATGATCACATTTATAGGCGTTGGGTATAAGCCTTTAAAAGCTTTTATCAGAATAGCCGTATTATTTCCTCTGCTTTTTCACTCCCTCTGTCTTGTCCTTCAGAGACATTTGGATGTGGAGGAGTCCCCACAACCTCCTCCCGTTCATTTACCTCCCCTCACCTTATTATATTTTAAACACACAACTGTTTTTAATTCTCACATCTTCCATATTTCTCCAAGAATGGGTTCACACACTGGAACGGCGGTGACTCGCAGAGGAAATATCCAAACAAGGAAAGCATAAATTGCGTGTAATGTAATCTCTTGCCTTGAAAATTTTACCCCAGTCCTTCTTAGGCAGGCTCGCTTTCTTTCAGACTTGATTTTAAAAAAGGGTGGCATTGTCAGTCAGGAGGTCTTAGGGGAGCTAGAGTCGCCAGACGGTTGGAAATGGTTTCATCTCACCACAGGCGACAGGAAGAGACGGACAGAGAATTCAGAAGGAAAGATGTGCATCTACCTGTAGCGGGTCATGTGGAGACCTCTAGAACAGCTATAGCTGTAACCCTTTGCCCATTAAGTGCGATTCACTCATCTGTGGCAGTTCATGTCGGCGCTTGTGCCAAGTGACCTGTTATAAAGACTTCTGGCTTTCAGTTGTGTGCCTTGGACCATGGAAATAAACAGTAACCTGGGTTTGTGAAGAAATACAGCTGCCTATATCTGCAGCAGTGAACTCCAGCGTCTCCTCCCAGCAGCTCTCACAGCTCCTGAGTAGGAAAGTCCAAACCTCAGGTATGCACAGAGACAGCTAGCTCAGCGAGCTCCTGGGCGGTGGCCAGGCCGGAGATGTGGAGTCTGTGGAGAGAGAAGGAACAGATGCTATTGAAATCAGACGAAAGGTGGGAGGATGGGCAGAGGGATGAGGAAAGGTAGAAAGGTCACTGTGGACGTCTTCTCCTCAAAACACCCCCTCCCTCAAATACCTGCTTGACTGCCAGAGCGAGAGCTGCTAACCGTCAGAGACTTACAGGCAGTGCAGCTGATTGCAAAGCCAGACGGCATGGAGGCAAAGCGAGAAGGACGACAAAGCCAAGTAGGAAACCTTACCTCTTCTCGGCCTGCAAGTCTTGCTCTGATGGAGAGGTCCTGGTGGACCTGCGGGTCCTGCTTTTGTTCTGCAAGGATTTATGACAGTGGGGGGTCTTCACTGCCAGAGCGACCAAGTCGTTTTTTCCTGCTTCTCACAGGTCAGAGCTGGAAGCTTACTTCGGGGGGGCATGTTGGTTCTCTCCAGGAAACACACATTGATGTTTGTTCTCCATCTGTGGCCGCCCTACAAGGACTTGTGCTCATGACTGGACAGACTGCTCACAAAGAGATACCACAAAGCATTCAGACCCCATCTTGAGCAACTGTGATGCCTGTTTTCAAAGGACCGAGGTCATTTTGTGGGAATTTTACGGCACTATTTACAGTGAAATAGAGAAGACTAGCCCTCGCTTCACATGGACGGCTTTTCTTGAACCGCATAAAGTCCAAAATGTATTAAGGCTGGAACCACTTTTCTTGTGATAAAAAGACCTAAAGTTTGCAAAGAACTTTGTGGATGACGCCTTGGGACCTGAGAAGTACGTGGTTTTAAATGGTCCAAGTCTTTGTCGGGGCATCGTTTTTATTGGAACGAATCATGGTAAAGTACCTTGCCCATGGGTGCAATTGCGAATTCATAAATATTGATATGTAAGACGTGTCAGCTCTGTGGAGCACAGATAATTGCTGTGGATGGCATTGTCCAACACACCATGAAGGGTCACCAATATTAAAAATATTAAAATGAGCTCATGGGAGGAAATCTTGGAGGCATTTCTATGCATTCCTTTCTGCAACTTTTGAAGAGCTGAGTGGTGAGGGGGGAACGGTGTTGTTTTGCTCCTTGAGCAAATACATCCAGAAGCCTCCATACTCATCCTTTCTCAGTGTAGACTCTGAAGCCAGGTGACAACTACAAACTTGGACTACGTGCTAAAGAGAGAGTGGTAGAGACACAGAGGTGTTTTTGGGGTGGTTGCGGATGGCAGGTGAAAAGAGATGTTCAGATGTTTTGGAGATGCTGTGGATTTAAGCTCTGAGCGAGTACAGAAATGGGGTCCTGGACCCATCTTCAGTCAGGCACTCTAGACCTTGTGAGATCTGAGGGCAGTGCAGAGAAGTCCCACATGACAAGATCCACAGGCACTGCAGCCCCTATAGAGGAAGTGACCTCATGGCCCTGCTCACCCTAATTATTTATTTGCACTGGAATCCTAGCCAGCTGAGAGCACTGATCCAATACCGTGTGGTGCAGGTCTGGGGTGGGGTGGCGGGGGGTCGTGGAGTGCCCTGATTATTTCTTTCTGAGTCCCCCACCCCCATCACATAGCTTCACCCCGCGTTCGCAGAGGGAGAGGAATGCACTGCATCAACTCCTCCGGATGGATCTGCATTCACATTTCTTCTTCCTGTCTTCTCCCCTTATGAATGCTTAATTACATACATAATTTTATGCTTGTATGTATGTGTTTGTTTACGTATTACTTTTCTCCCAGTGGTTAATTACATTTTGAAAATGACATGCTCTATTTCACGGCTGTATTTTGGAAAAAGAATCCACAGGTCTGAAAAGGATGGATAAGCAACTACTAATTAAGCAAATTAAGTCTTAAGAATGGACTGGAATTCGTGCACGCAGCCTGAGAGTAGCAATTCTGCTCACATTTGTTCTGGATATTTTAAAATACCTTTCTGTAACGTCAGCAGACGCTCTGTGTTTCTTCTTTGAAATAAAAACCTTGAAAATTAAGGCCACACTAATGGTAACTGTCATTTATCTCGTAATTCAGTGTATTGCAGCTGGTAGCAGGAGCAGAAGTGTAAAGAGCTTTCAGTAAACACTTTCTGGCTGCGCTGTGGACCAGGACACACATAATTGTTTTTAAATGAACTTGCAGCTGTTTGTATCACCGTCACACGGTAGTTCCGAAGTAGCCATATCCATCATCATTCAAATACATAGTTAAAGTCAGAATAACGCAGACAGACAGCTGTGTGAAAAGAAAGAAGCGAGCTGGACATTTCCTGTGTGCTTCGACACTAGACTCAAAGTACATCTCAGCACAGGAATGTATCCAGGCTCTCGGATGCTGATGATGTTGCACTGCGTATGGGATGTTGAAACAAACGAATGAACACTCCCCCTTAGGTGTTCAATAAGAATAATACAGGACACAATGCATGACATGGAATCTGAATATTTTTTCCAGATGAATTCGCTCTGGTTTTTGCTGATATTCAAATAAGCGATGTAAACAGTGCCGCAAGATAGATGAATCATGGATGAAATTAGCCATGAAAACACTCTGACAACAGCTTAAATGAAATTCTGACTATGAATGCGCTTTACGCACCTTCTTGAAAAAGAATACATTTAATCTTAAATGTTTGTTGCTGCCGTCTTCGGCAATTACCCAGCTAGTAACTTAGTTTGAAATGGAATAACATATAAGTAGCTAGGAAGCGCACTGGTACCTTTAGCTGATCACTCCAAAGTGATTTACAACGGTACACTGTGATTTACATGCTACACGGTGTACAGCTATTTAACCATTTACACAGCTAGGTAATTCTCGCCAGAGAAATTTATGATAAGGAAAGAAATGACTATTTCTAGCTTGTCTTTTGATATTTTGTCTTCATTCATTCATTCATTCATTCATTCATTGTCAGTAAGCCTTTGTCCAATACAGAACTGCAGTGGTCTGGAGTGTATACTCTGCAAGCACAGAGAACGAGGCAAGCTACACCCTGGAGAGACATCTGAATTGAGGGCTTTATGTTTAACCCATGTTATTAAAGCTGTTTATATCGTTTGGATATCTAAGTTAAACACTCCTCAGCCTCCCTGGCAAAGCTTAAGGCAGGATACTGGAAAGCAGACGTAGCCCTCAGAACCTTAGATTCAGGAGGAACAATACGGATTTCACCTTGGCCATGGGGCATAGTTCAAGTACCCTGGTTTATTGTTCACGATAGATGGCAATGATGAACCTGTGACTGAAGGTAGAGTGATGCGGTGTCAGCAATTTTGCAGGGACTGTAATGTTCTTTGGTGGTGTGGCACCAGGGTCTGCAGGAGAAGCTGGAGACTGCGGCTGGGGAAATGAAGGTCTGGCCAAGCCTGATCAGTCTGCTGCCACCACAATCCTGTACGGGACACTCCAGGAAACTAAACTGAACGACTTTAGTTCTATAACAATTTGAGGAACACAGGTCTGAATCCAAGTCCTGCCACAGTGGCCTTGAAGACGTTCTGTATAAGTGGGTTTATCTTGTAAGTAGCTCAACAATGTAAGTTGCTATGGAGAAAAGCATCAATCAATCAACCAACCAACCAACCAACCAACCAACCAACAAGAACAATTATAAGTTGTATGGTCACTTGACTAGACATCCTCATCCTCACTGCGACTCACTCCTTCCACTGTGTCGGAAGGACCCTGCTTCACGACAGACTTTGGATGCCACGTACATTAATCAGCTGCTGCAATAGTTTGAGATTGTCACTCTGATAGGAAACAGGAAGTAGTTCTCCCATGTTGCCTTGCACTCACCATAACTAGAACTAAGTTTCTCTATATAGTTAAATGAATTTGTTGTGTTGCATAATTTTCTTAAATGTTCCCTCGAGTGTTTGTCGCATGTTTGCCTGTGCCGAACGGCTGCTCAGAGCCACTGACCGTGGGTGGGAGTTGCGTTGCCGGGAATTACCTGTGTGTGGTTTATCGTATCCATATGTTGCTCTAGTACCTCTTGCAGTTTTGTCAAGCTTGAACAAAGGAAACGTATCAAAGTGGGATGCAAACCTGACGGCTATATATGCTGTTGTACTGAAATGATTTTTCACAGTATAGGAGCCCATTACTTATAGGCTGTATGAGTATGTGCAGCACGATAAAAATATTTTGCTCAGGGTCTTGAGTCAACAGCAGGATAATGTATAAGTGAGGGATACATGAGTGAAATACTTACAAATCTATCTGTGCAAACATTTTTCCGTACCAGACAGGCACTCCTTGATTTATGTGAAAATGGATATTGTTAAGAAGAGACATCCCCTTTGCCTTGATAGATTAAAGGAAGACATGGATCTGTATGCTCATGCAAAGGTTAATGACTTATGTGTGTGTTGTGTGGGGGACAGATTTCCACTCATCAACAAGGGCCTCTTCAGTTCATTGGTGTGACCGTATGAGAGCCAGTCAATAAGCAACTGTCAGACAGGGTGACATTAAGAAAGTTGTCTTCTCTCGGAACAGAAGGAATTGCTAGAGAGCAGATCCGCCTTGAAAGTGTCTTTCTGGTTTCCATCAGTTTCAGCGAGATCTTAAAGACGCAGTTCCAGGTCTATTTCACTTTTACTTTCCAAAGCACATAACTATTTATATGAATTACAGCAGTGGGTAGACCGAGAGCTGTAAGTAAATTTGTGCGGTAAATTTGGAATCAATTCAGTGTGGATTTAAGTCAATTTAAAGCTAGTAGCAGTGAAGTGCGACGCCTGCTACGGGAGATAGTGTACTTTAGTGGATTAGCAATGAAACCAAATGTAATTTATGGGTGTTTCAGAATGGGTGTGTGTGAAAAAACACTGCAGGGGGAGTCATTAAACACTTGGTGATCTTTGGCCTTGGCTGATGGATTGCAGAAACCCTTTTTGCAGCTCAAGGTCTCTGTACTTTACCTGCAACACCCGTTTTTCTCGCTGTGAACGCTACTGTTTCTTGAGTGAATCCTAAACTGCAGTTAACTCTTTACTGCAAACATTGTTTTGCAAACAAACATCAGGTATTGTACCAGTTCCTCCCTCCAAAGTTGCAAGAAACACATGTGTGAGTTCAAATACACATTCATTTTTCTATATTTATAGGGATTTCACAACTCTCGCTTCATAGAATAAATGATTTCTGACTTGACCCCAGTGAAAAGTGTATGGAAGTTTATTAGAAAAAAATTGTGTCTTTTTACTTTTTATGGTGACAAAGTTCTAAAAAGGCACTTTATTTTGTGGGGGCGGCTGTCTCCTTCAACATATATTTTCATGGTTTATTATCCTTATATAAAGTGAAAGTCCTTTGGAGGTTTAAGAAAATAAGCAGATATAAATTGGAACTTTGATGATATGTCACTTTTAGTCCTTTATGCTTCGTGCTTTGTGGAAAATACAGTTTCATAGTTCATTCTTTGTTCTGCAACAGCAACACTGGCTCACAGCAACACGAAAACTTGTGACGAGAACATCCACATACACAGTATAACCCGAAGAGAAAAACTGCACTACCCACAGAGGAGTCCAGAATTCATGCTAATTATCACACATATTAATTCTTAATTTCCCTAGCAAAAGGAAATTTATCCCTTAAGTCATGTATACATTGTTTTAAGGAATATTCAGATATAGACCACAACTATAAAAATAGCAGAATCCCAATAACGTTCCAATATATTGCTGAGAAGACTCATCGTCCAACTGAAAGCATTTCAGCACATTGCATTCTTCTTCCTTTAATTAACAACCCAGGTAGTAATTTTAAACGGAAAAACAAACAATTTTGCTGTAAAACACACACACCGTCCGAAACCTCTTGTCCTACGCAGGGTCACAGGGAGCTGGAGCCTAACCTAGCAACACGGGGTGTAAGACCGGAGGGGAGGGGACACACCCAGGACGGGACGCCAGTCCGTCTCAAGGTACCCCAAGCGGGACTCGAACCCCCGACCCAATGGAGAGCAGGACCCGGTCAAATCCACTGCACCACCACACCCCCTTGCCATAAAACAGTGGTACAAAAATGTAATCCTAGTAACACAGTGTGTCATATGAGAGAAAAACTAGAACATGTGACCAAGGGAGATAGAAAGCATAGAAAGAGTCTTTGGACTCTTGTTCTGCAGTCACAGGTGAATACCGTCCTGTAGAGTCTTAGTAGTTTATTAGTATTTATTATAGTTTGGGTTTCTTATCACGATGTAAGATAAATGATTTATTTCCCTGTAGCCCCCTGTTAACCTCCCATTAAGAGAACTGTGCCTGTTGACCAAGGATAGAATTGTCTAAAGGTGAGAGTGGAAGGGCAATCTATTAAACCCTATGTGTCCCTTAGCACAGCACTGCAATAAACATGCAGTGGCAGTGGTCGCTGTTTGGCGCTCACAACGTTCAGTGTCAGGACTTCAATTTCATTGCTGAGTGGTGGGGAGAAGGAAAAGGCGCTCATGTTTAATGAGCTTATTAAGATCCCGCTGTTTCCTCTCGAGACTTCAGTGGACACCTCTCACACTCCAGCCCCTCGAACAGAGCAGTCCTAACAGCTCATTTCATAACATTCCCAAAGCCATCTCCATTACATTCATGAGCTAAACCCCAAATGCTTCACATGTCTTTTCATTTCACTTTACACCCACTTCATCAATAGAGACAAGGCAGGAGTAGCATGATCATTGTTTTTCACTCTTTTGCAAGGGTGTCTATCTCTGGTCTTCCTGTGTCCATTGTGTGCACTCAATGTCGAGCTGAGCTCCTCATGAAAACCATAAGAGCTACGAAGCCCAGCTCTGTGAGACTTTTTCTCCTGTCTCAGTTTGAAGGGATCACAGAAGGAGGGGTAACAGGACAATGAAGTAAAAAAAGGAACAAAGATGACTCAGATGGAATAATATATTCAGCATTAAATTCTTCCTGAAAGGTACTGCAGTCTCACTGGAGTTGTGAAACGGTAGAATTACTACTGCATGAGGAGCCTTCACAGTCTTGCCCAGCTCTAGAGTGGACAAATGGAACGTCTGAAGCGTGGTGGGATCATCTGAGTGTAACTCACGTGTAATATGACGTTCACATGCATCAGAGGTCAATGATTAAGGCATGGGAGGAATTCATATTTCAAATGTTTCCATGCTTGCCTGTCTTTATTAAGGTCTGAGAATTTGAAATGACCTTCCATGCAACCATACAGAACTAATCATGTGTGGATAAACACATAATTAAAAAATATAAACAAAAATTGCTCTGCTCATGAGTAAAAGCATGTGTAGCATGAATTTGCATATATAGAGAATGGTCTATTTGCTTTCAGGGTGCCTGGAGAAATAGTTATAAAAAATGTGAAAGGAAAGTGAAAGATGTATGGAAGTGTGTGATGGTAAAATAAAAAGGAACGAGAAAATACTGAGAGGGATTTTGAAAGGAAACCAAGGAAAACAAGAGAATGATGCATTCTTGGAACAGCAAGAGTTCTTTGTCTCCTTAATTCTCTTACCATACTGCACGAAGTAGAAAGAAGTTTCATACATAACTGCCTCCCTTGATTGTGGAGAAATGGGCGATGGGGGGTTATGCTGGCTGGATTCCAAACTATTGCCTTAAACTGACTTATGAAAACCATACGACACACGCTCAGAAAGAGACACAAATCAACGGCTCACACAGGCAGAGAAAACCAACCCCCCTCATCCAAACACATATAATCCTTTTCCCTCATATTCCCTCCCCTTTTTCTTTGCTCCCTCCCTCCCTCCCTCCTTGCTTTCCCTCCCTCCACATTCTGGATGCAGCCAGTGGGCTGTGCTCACAGACAGAAGTCTCCTAGCAAGAAAAAGATAAGTGGGAGCTACAGAGCACAGGGAAAAGTCAGACAGGAGTTTAGAAGAAGGCTTAGCAGCAGGAAGACTTAGGGAAGTTCCAGGAAAGTGTAAGATGGGTTCTGCTGCTGTCTCCTGTATCCTGCTCTCTGTGCTGTCTGTGTATTGGACTCAGTGGGTCTGGGGCCAGGAGCTGCGGGATGGAGATGCTCTCTGCAATGAGGAAGGCTGCTTCGTGATCTACTTCCAGCGCAAGACCTTCCTGGAGTCATGGAAGAGCTGCAAAGAAAAGGGAGGAAACTTAGCCACGGTGAAGCGGCCTGAGGATGCAACGATGATCGAGGCGCTGTTCTCTGGCGTGGAGCCCCACGGCTCTCGGGCCAAGGTACGAGTGTGGATTGGACTGCAGAGGCAACCCCGGCAGTGCTCGGCCACCAGGCCGTTGAGAGGCTTCACTTGGATCACAGGGGACCAGGACACCAAGTACACAAATTGGCTACGGGAGGACTCTCCAAACACCTGTACAGCACCCCGTTGCGTGGTCATGATTCATAGCACTACAAAAGGTGACCAATGGAACAACTTTAAGTGGCTCGATGGTTCTTGCACCCTTCCCGTGGATGGCTTCCTCTGCCGGTACAGCTACAAAGGCATGTGCCAGGCAATCCAGAGCGAGGGCGGAGGATTGCCTTTATATACAACCCCCTTCAACCTGATCACTACTATGCTCACCCACCTACCATTTGGCACAGTAGCTACTGTGCCCTGCTTGGATGGCACAAAGGGCGACCAGTCTGTGTTGTGCATGTTAAAGGAGGATGGCACAGTGGGCTGGAACAAGGATGCCCCTCTGTGCTCCGATGCTCCCAGGGACTGGTGCAAGCAGGAAAGTGTCGGCTGTGAGCATTACTGCATGAATTTGGATACTCACTACTACTGCGAGTGCTGGAACGGCTTCCAGCTTGCTGAGGATGGAAAGAGCTGCAAGCCAGTAGACACCTGCCTTGGAGCACCCTGTGAGTTTGAGTGTCAACCCCTCTCAGGGGGCTACATTTGCATGTGTCCGGAAGGTTATCTCCTGGCCTCCAACGGACAAGACTGCCTGGATGTGGACGAGTGTCTCCAGAGCCCCTGTCCCCAGCTGTGTGTCAATGCACCAGGGACTTTCGAGTGCAGCTGCCACCAAGGGTACCATCCTAATGTAGGGGGGGAGTGTGTGGATGTGGATGAGTGCCTGGAGAACCCCTGCGCTCATGACTGTGAGAATATGCCTGGCTCTTATGCCTGCCACTGCCACCTTGGGTTTTCTCCTCTTCCAGAGGATCCAAGTCGTTGCCAGGACACTGATGAGTGCCAAATCCCTGGCACGTGCCAACAGATGTGCGTCAACTATGAGGGTGGCTTTGAATGCCACTGTGAGGAGAATTACGAGCTTCAGGAGGATCATTTCTCCTGCAGGATTGTCACAGAAAACATGGATCATTTGGACGTCTCCCCTGCATATTCAGGAATTACCAACTTACCTGACCTCTCCTGGATCCCTCAGATCCCTGAATTTACCTGGATACGACTGCCTGGCTGGTTAACAGAAAGCACCCCTCTCAACTGGTTGACAGAGCCACCAAACTTGCAACAGCTACCAACTGATCTAAGGGGGTTTACAGACGGACCATCAGAGAGGCCTATGACCACTACACTGGATCATGACAGGCTTGCAGATGGACTTATTCCTGGATGGGTTACACGTGACTGGATAGAGTATGCTGTTACATCTTCAGGACCAACAGCCACGCCGTATCAGTTTGAAGAGCAAAGCACTCCCAGCACTGCACATACCAACGAACGGTTTGAGGGTGAAAGCACAACAAATCCGTCTACACCCTCCACTTCAACACCTGGATCAGGTTCGCGGCAGTGGTGGCAGCACACGTCACCCCCCAAAACTGCACATGAAGGCATTCAGAAAGGGGGGACTGGGCAGCAAAGCTCAGACAAAGACAAAGGCTCAGAGTCTCACACAGGGGTGAGGGAGGGGGCCTCAGGAACTCATAGCACTCCCTTGCTGAGCACCAAGTCCAAACACGGAATGACTGGAGGATCTGGGAGAGCTGCTGAAGATGTTAGGAGCCTGCCCTCTACAGAGCAGTATCCTCCACTAGTGTTGAATACTCTCTTCAGCTCCTTTACTCCAGTGCCAGACACTGCTGGGCAACCAGACAGTGGCAACAAGCAGCGGCAGGACAAAAGCTGGTTGCTGGTGGCCCTGCTGGTGCCGCTTTCTGTTTTTGTGGTGGTCATGTTGGCGCTGGGCATTGTATACTGCACCCGTTGTGCTGTTCAGCCACGCAACAAGAGTGTGACTGCCTGCTATAGATGGATTACCAATTCCAAGCCAGATGCTGCCAGCAGCACCAAATCCCGTGTCTAGTCCAAGGGGATTAATGCTTGTACATAAACTGTTTGACTGAATAAGTGGCAGCAGAAGATTGGGAAGACTACCTGTCACTCTCACTCTGTAAACCTGGGTAAATCGGTGGAATTTTCTGTAAAAGAAGTTCCTCCTGTAAATACCTGATGCTTCTTGAAAAGCAGTTTACGGTGCTAACATGCAATGTGTGGAATTTTCCTTTAAAGACATGAAATCATAAGAGGTGAAGAACATTGAAGGAGGGCTGTCGGGTTAGTATAAGCGCTATTGTGAAGCATTGTGAATACTGTAAATGTTTTTTTTTCCCTTGGTCCACTTAGTTGTGCTAATGCTAATATTTCACAGTTTGTTTGGACCCTGCTTTTATATTTAGAGCTTGTTTCCCTTGAAATGAGTTGGCAGTGGCTTTTATTAATGATATGATGGTACACCATTAATACATGTCCAGAGCTGTGAACGCCATCGTTCTTAATGTGCCTTTACGTCTCAGACACGGATGTCACACATAGACTCTACAGGTAGGACTTTAAACTGGTGCATCAGAAATCTGTTGTTTGCATTTACACATTGGTGTGTGCACAGGTTCGGAATGGCAAGATACTGTGTCTGTAGATGCTTGAACTTTTGCGTGTCAGTTAAAAACTTTCAAATGTGTTCTAACTGCAGTGAATTTTCTGTGTAATGTACAAATAACTCACTAGATTCTACGCCAGTGCTTTTTAAAAAAAATATACCCACCAAATCAAAAAAAAGGAAGTTCAAGTTTTCTTCACTGTACCCAAACAGTTTAAGAAGTTATTTAAATGGAAGTTTTATCTCACTGAGGTTCATCTGGGCTAAAAGTGAAACTGAGACCCTAAGTTTTGCTTTTCGCTGTAGCTTTTTGCTGTAGCGTCCACAATTTCATACACGGATCATCGCAATGTGCGCATCGTCCATATGTTGTACAAGAGCTGCTCCGAAACAAAATATTCAGCTAGGAGGTCTAGAAAAGAATATGCCGAAAGAGCTATTGGCAGAGAACAGCCTTTTCAGCTTCTAACGTCCCTGTGCTCCCATCTTCGACCAGTGGTCTGTTACATACCTCCCTGCTCCAGGTGTTACTTGTACGCTACTCCTTGGTTACCTTTGCTCTTTTTCCATGACAAAGTAGCACCTTGTTAGCCACAGAAATGTTGGAGCACCAGGTCCGACAGTGTTTGCCTAGCCTTGAGCAGCCACTTTATCCATTTGAATGTTTCCAGGCAATGCTCCGCACAGAAGACGAGTACTGACCTCACCTCTTCTTGCTTCTCATTTAACGATACAAGTGAAAACAATGTTCTTGATCCAGGTTTATTGCCTCATTTTTGGTCAACCTACTGTACCAATGTTAATTTTAAATCCTTTTAGAACTGTTGGGAAACTAAAGACTTACTGGTAGATTTGTCTTAAAATGTACAAAGCTATACTGAAAAGTATGATATGTTGCACTACATCACAGAATAACTTCTTTCTAGGCTATACAATAAATCTGGCAGTGTAATTTTTTGGTGGGAAGGTTGGAGGGATGGAGGGTGCACCAATATTGACAAATAAACATTATAGTTTTGATGCCAAGTGGTTCATTTGGTAATTTTATATAAAAAAGGTAAATTGGTTTTCATGCCATGTATCTGTGCAGCAAAGAATTTGTTAATCATACAAGGAGCTATATCCTTAGAGACTATTCACTGAACAATTTATTTCTAGAGATTGTGTCCAATACAACAACTGTGAATGATTATCAGCTGAAGTCACAAAAGAGCAATGGCTTTCCCCCAACACGGCGAAAAGTATTCGAATCAAACTGCGCTAAGCTGCTTATCAGTGCGCATGTGTCAATAGTGCAGTCAAGAAAAGTCCATTTCATTTTTATGGTGCTGAAAAATTAAGGATCAGTCGATCGGTCCACTTTTGGATGGCCAACACAACTAATGCGAAGGAAAGAGGGGATGGAGAGGAAACAATTTGATGTTATTGAGAGTTGTGGGGGTCGGAAGGCCATGGAAAAATATTGTAGTAATGGAACAAATGATGTTGTCGTTTCTTGGCCACATCAGTATGAGACACTACACTCATCAGACATGTTTTGACATTCTAGGACATTGCGTTTTAAATGATACCATGTCAACCCCCCCCCCCCCAGCACACTCCAGTTTTCTCTCACATTTGCTTTCCCACAGCATGTCGCTGAGTCAGAGGACATATGTGGGGCTGAATCAACCCAGAAAGCCCCCTTTATTCACTTGGTCGATGTGCTAAATTGATGCTGCTGAAGAAGGTGAAGGGAAAGGAACGGTTTGCTGTCATACATCAGATCGGATCTGTTACGGCACAGCCTGCAGCCCAATGGATTTTGGGTTTTTACAATATGCTGTCAGTAGAACGTAAAACGACTTAATTGTGCCAAATGTCTTGTTCTGACACAAATTCTTAAAAAAACAAAATTATAATTGCAACATTATTTTGCAGTTTCCGAGAGATTTGTTGGCCACACTGACTTGTTGAATGATGTCATTCAATCATGTGGAGCCTGTCGGAATGACTCACCTTTATTTTTACTTTTTGAAATGTGTCTTTGTATCTTCTTACTGTGTGTGTTCTGCGCAGCCATCGCAGCATCGTGTTTTGAATAACTGCTCTTGCTTGAACCAGTGTCTCTCAGTCAGGCAAGCTATTTAACCGTGGGCTACTGGTAAAACACGAGGCTGGCTGTAATTATGGGAAGAACGGATGTGATTAGTACCGATTGCAATGTGCCCTTTTCGATTAAGGGCAATTACATGTTGTGTCATACAATAGAGTGCTGTGAAGGGGTTGGGAAACAACACTTCCACTGCGGCCCATCGCTGAAACCCATAACCTGACAACACAAAAAACGGAGCTCTGGCTGTTTGGTGTCGGACGACAATCAGACCTGAAGTTGTGCCTTTCCAGCCTCACGGATTTTGCGGATCTTGATTAGCTATCGATTGTGGCAAATGGATGAGTGCGAGAACTCATCGTAAGTTACCCCAGTGCATTTTCGTGCCTCTAATATCAACTGTGTAAAATCTCAGCGAGGGCAACGAGGAGGGAGATTTATGGTGAGAAGAAGTGTGTCCTGAATGGATACAATGTAGCACAGTGTGTTGCAGCAGAAGGGGCTCGAGTTACTGGGAAAACTCAATAGGCTTTTTCTCCTCTCCTCTAATAAGATCCATGTGTGGCCAGATGTCCAAACGCAAACGCCGCCTCCAGGAATATAAGGATTCACCGCTGTGGCCGATGCGTCCGACTGTTTCTCCTCTTTCTTTCCTTTGGCGTCTTTTCTCTGTCGCTTCCATCCTCCTCGTAGCCTTTCTGCCTCACTCTTTTTCTCTGATCACTGTGTTTCACAGCATAATGGGCCCAGCGAGAATTTGAACTTGAAAGACAGAAATGTGTCATTCCCTGGAACCCCAACAACGGCGCAGAGTTCGATACGTTACACATGCAGATTGCACAGCCTGCGGAGAGCAGAGGAGCAGCAGCAGTCATTCGGGGAGGGAAACACAGAAAGACTAGTCTGGTGTGCACCGATGTTACGGGGAGGACATTTACCCTCGTCCTCCTCGGTGTCCCTCTATCTAAAACCCAACAGCCCTGATGAGAGACAACCTGAAAGAGAGACACACGAGACACATTCCATTGGAAGGTTCGTAACAGCAGTCTGGACAGTCTGAGATTTATGGATCGTACCTTGGCTGCTTCTTTGTTGTCCCCGGTCTGTTGTGCTTCACAGCTACATTTCGACACGCGGGGAAAATGGGTTCATTTATTTCAGTCTGTAGGCGTGAAACCATGGAGTAAAAGAAAAGTTACAAGACCTCGTTGTCACTGCCTTCATCCCGTAGAGCATTGGCCAAGCACAAGTCTTTGGAACGTAATGCAGAAAGTGGCGCGGTGCAGACAGCTTCACATAAACATGCGGAGCAGATATTTACATAAAGAGAAAGACACATGACCAAGTGCGTAACTCTGAACTGAACTCTCATTGTAACTCTCGGGGTGGGAGAAAAAATAAATGAGATCACTGATAACACAGATGAGAAAAAAAAATTTGAACTACAGTATATATTATGTTATACAGTGTGTATTAATGTGTATTTACAGTCCAGGCATTTTAGATAATGAGTAGAAACATGTTTCCATAACTTCTGTTTTTATTTGATTTTCAGTATTGGGGAGCAGATGGGAAGTGAAATTCCTTCCATCATCTGCGAGATCTTCTTGGCCGTTGAACCCTGGGGGTAGCACGGGGGCTGTAATGAGTCTGGAAATATTCGGAGTTGAATTTCCTCCAGCCCCAGGGAGAAACCCTTCAAAGCACCCAGGTCATTTACACATATTTCTGCAAAGAATTCTTACAGGATTAAAAAATATAAGCCATTTCTTCTACTTTAGTTATTTTAAGATGTTTGAATCATTCATTTTCACACACGCAGCGTAATGCTGCCCTCCAGTCCCCTTCACACTTGCACACACACCATATTTGCACCAGTTTATACGCTGACAACTCCAGTGAAATGTGCTGTCGGAAGACTGCACATTTTGCACCATCATATTCCTGCTTGTCCTCAAAGGCAGAGCAAAACGAAAGGAATCAGAAACAAAGAGCAAGCCATACAGCAGTGGTAGTGGTTCTTTACACGCCAATAGTCCCACGCGTCATCCTTGTTCATCACGTTCAGCACCGATTTACACGGTGTCGAGACACTTCTCGGCTGCAGCGTTTTCAGGCGTTCCCTGGGACCCAGAGCATCATGTGCCGTGAGCTAAAACTAAACCTGTGCACCGACTTGTATATGTGGGTTTTTCCACACTGAGACCAGTATAGGGGTCTTTCCCAAGGATACCGCATTTTTCTTCCAATGACTAGCAGGTGCTGATCATCTGGCTTCAAATAAGATCTGAGTCACTGCGTTGCTTTTCCCAGACACGAGTGCACGTGAGCAAAGCATGATGCGCGGCACCACGAAGAGAGCGAACATGTCAAAATACAGAATGTTAATAAATTCTTCTGGCTGACGGCCACAAGGAGCAATGCCGACATCATGCTCTCACCCCCAGAAAAAGTGACATCTCCCAAGCTTCTGCAGCAGAGAAACCAGAAGAGAAAGCGATAGAGACAGATACAGTATTATAAACATGTGCTCAGTGCTTCAGCCTACAGCCATAGCGTTTTAATGACGCTTTTCTTCAGAGAAGTGACAGTCAGGGGCGAACTGAGATGAAACCATCACAAAAGGAAAGGGAGACAATCAGCTGTGCCCAGAAAGGCCGTTCACATCATAGAAGTTTTACTTGTTGCCGTCCAGCCCTCGACACATCCGCTGTATCGCCGGTGTACATGTACCATGTGAATTACCTTCTACAAATGATGTCCTCGCCTTTTTGTGGTATGCGCTCGTTGGTGTTGTCAGTGTCACAGTAATTTAGCAGTGTGAGTTTACTGCTGTCTGCCTTCGCACAAAACACTGGTCTAGATCTCGGAGAACAAGTTCAGCTTTCTGAGTAAATTAAGAAAAAGCTCATTAACTGGCTGCACTTAGAGCAACGCACTCAATCGGGAGCTTCGGGGCTAAAGAATGTGAAATAAAACTGTTAAAGCGAAACAATATGCAGGTTTTCATTCAGTCTACAGACTAATAAATAATAGTTCATTTACACTTTATACATTAATACAGAGACACAGTAATAATATGGTGTCGCTCACATTTCAGTTTTAACAACCGTGGAAATACGGACAACTGTTCAAGTTCACCGTTGAATCATATTGGAAAATATAAAACAATTTGTTCTACTCTGTCATATGCAGTATAACAGACAACCGATTTTACTCGTTCCTGTAGATTTAAGATCCCTGTTTAAAAACAGGGTGCAGCTGCAGACCTTTTACAGCCTTTGGAAGGAAGGAAGTTTTCTTAGTTACTAAGAATTTTAACATCTGCCTTCAGCAAACTGTCTCAGTGAGGGCCACATGAGAACTGACCTCTGACCTTTTACCACTATGTTGTTCATTATAGATGCTGCCAAAGCCTAAAAATATCACCGTCAGTTGTATTTTAGTGTACAATCTCATTAATTCTCATTCTGTGTCAACAGTTTCCCCTCTTTGGTAAAAAGCTCTACTGCTAATGTGATGTGACATATGAAGGAGAAGTAGGCTATGGTAAAAGTGTGGTAAGGAACTGTACTTTACAAGATAATGTAAAAAAGTACTATCTGAGGCTGGAAAGTTGCACTTAACCAAATCACAGCGTGTCTTTTTTTGACCGCTGAACTGGGCGTATTCCCTGTAGACAAACACCGCTGAGTAAACGGGCCCATTTGTTTGCGTTACCAACTTCGCTAAATTAGTCCTTGAATCCCATTCAGGAACAAAATGGTCCATTTTAGTGCCTTAGTGAAAGCAGATGTGAGTGGCTGTGGAGCAGGGCTGAGAAACGGCACTTGAAACGGGACTCATTTCAGTGGATTTCCCTGCACTTTTGACGCTGCGATGCAGGTCTGGTGATGAGCAGGACCCCTTTTTCAGGTGTGCTGGATTTACTGCGGCAAATGTGCGGTGCGGTGCGGAACGCTTTCCCCTCTCTCTCCCTCCACAACACCTGTGATCCTTGTGACTGACACGCCGCGTCCCCCCGTCACCGGAAACCCGAAACTCTCGTGTGGAGTGACGGCTCCATGGAAACTCATCCTTTCAGAGGAGCCGCCTCCTGTTTCAGTGGCGCCAAACAAGTGAGAAAATTAGCCTCAGCCCCTCGATAGCTGCGTGGCGTTCCGGAACGATCCCAAAACAGGGGAAACCTTTGACTCACCAACTGCGCACCTTTCATTCTCGGCCTGAACAATTCGCTTTCATCAATGGTTTGCTCTTGTCTTTGGCTAAATTGATCATCATCCTGATTCCCTCCGCTGCGTCACGCTGGAATTCCCTCTCGCTCGCTCTCCACGGCCTCCTATCCGAGGGCAGGATGGCGGCTGCCCACAGTCGAATATGATTAATAATATCGTTCTCCTCGATTGGGGATCGGCTGATGCTTTTCCCCAAAAACACTTTACGGCTGACGCAGCTGGGCTTTTTACAGAGCAATTGAGGAAAAGGCTAGAGCAGCAGCCGGAAGCGGAGCTGTAACCACGTGTGGCGAAAATGTCCTGAAGTCTTTACCCGTATAGAAAATAAACCAGCGCAGATACGGTAATTCTTGTTGACATGAGAACTACTTGCACTTGTTCGTGTGAAAATGTCCTCCAAAGTTATTCGCAATGATTAAGCCATGTGCCCAGCAGAGTACATTGCACTGGACCTTGTTCAAGAGAACTACAGCAGCTGTTTTTCGAAGCCGTACCCCTGAGCACGACATCGCACCTCCACCCACTGCACTCCCCGGTGCCGGAATTTGGGCTGTCGGTGTGCTGTACCGTACCCAACAGTCTTACACCGCTTTTCAACAGCAGGTCTTTCCACAGCCGACTTCACTGATACGCTGTCATTTAGTCGTTTCCCCATTATTCTCTGGAATACACTTTCAGCACCTGCCACTTCCAACGACATTCAGTACCCAGAGTGGAGCTCTTCTGATGACACATCCCTCGATCACCCAGTACCTGTTCTGCGACTCAGCTCTCAGGGCTGCCGTACGTTTCTCATTGTCTTTTTGAATGTGACCTTGTCACATAAATCTGTTGATATGAGGGCTGCGATGTCAGAGTTTTTGTACACGGAGCCGAACGTGGAAACCCTCGAACGGACCATGTGCTGCGCTCTCGTTAGGCCAAGTGCGGCAGTGAACCACAACACTTTTCCTCTTTCAGCGTATGGATTTGCTCACATATAAAGCATATTGTTGATGCGCACTTACCTTTAAAGTGTAGCGTCCGGACGGGAGTCCGACACGGACGCGCGTTGCTATTACGTCCAAACACAGACGAAATATATAATGACTTCACGTGCAGTGTGAGGTTAGACGTGTACGGTGAGTATTGTAAGACACTCGGTGGAAGTGAAACAAGAAACGCGAGACCAGGAAACACACACGGTGTTGGAACTACGGTGAACAGTGAAACGCTAATCTGTGAGTCTGACCGCAACCCTGAGACGTGACGAAATACCGGACAGGAACGATGGACCAGGACTGAAGAACAAGAGGCAGGAACTGACGGGACGGGCACTCGGGACTGGAACATGCACACCTAGGAAACAAACTGAGGGAACAAGAGACTACCAATCGCCAACGAAGCACAAGAGAACTGCTGATTAAGAATCCGCGACTAGTTCTGCTCCGCTGGCTCCTTTTATACCTCCATGTCCTACGAGACTGTGAGGTGATAGGTAAGCGTTAGCTAGCGGCACTGAGTGGCGCCGCCTCTGACCAGGAGGGGCAGTGACCCCGTGGGATGTGACAGTACCCCCCCCTCCAGGGGCGGCTCCAGCCGCAGAACGCCGGCGGGTAGGCGGTCGCCCCCGCCGTCGCGGAGCAGGCCGATCTGGATGACACTCATGGAAGTCCTCAATAAGAGCTGGGTCCAAGATGTCCCGTGCTGGTACCCAAGACTGCTCCTCCGGCCCATAGCCCTCCCAGTCGACCAGATAGTACAGCGTACCCCGTCTCCGTTTGGAGTCCAGGAGGGCCCTGACGGAGTAGGCAGGAGAACCATCCACATCCAACGGTGGAGGTGGAGAGACTGCTGGGCTCTGCAGGGCGGAAACACAATGGGGCTTGAGGCGCGAAACATGAAACGTGGGACAGATACGATAATGCGAGGGCAACTGAAGACGGTAAGAAACCGGGTTGATCCTCTTCAGGATCTTGAAGGGGCCGATGAAACGGGGGGCAAGCTTCCTCGAGGGCAAATGCAGTTTGAGATCCTGGGTGGACAACCATACTCTCTGCCCTGGCTGGTACAATACAGTCCTACGCCTTTTGTCGGCCTTCTCCTTTTGGTTGGATACCACCTCCTGGAGACGGACATGTGCGGATTCCCACACCGACTCACTCCTCTTGTACCAGTCGTCCACAGCTGGCAACCCACTGGTCTCCATCGTCCACGGGAACAGCGGAGGCTGGTAACCGAGCACACACTGGAAAGGAGTTAAGTTTGTGGACGAATGGACCAGGGAGTTCTGGGCATACTCTGCCCAGGGGAGGTATCTGCTCCAATCCGCTTGATTCTGAGCACAGTAACTCCGCAGGTAACGTCCAACCTCCTGGTTGAGGCGTTCCACTTGCCCATTAGACTGTGGATGATAACCAGAGGAGAGGCTGACTGAGACTCCTAAGCGGGCAAAGAAGGCCTTCCAGACCCTTGAGGTGAACTGGGGTCCCCTGTCCGAGACGACATCCTCTGGCAGGCCATACAGCCGGAAGACATGTTGGAACAACAGTTCCGCGGTCTCCAGGGCTGTAGGTAGACCTTTCAGAGGAATCAGTCGACAGGCCTTGGAAAAGCGATCTATGACGACCAATATGGTGGTGTTTCCATCAGAACACGGAAGATCAGTAAGGAAGTCCACCGCTATATGGGACCATGGACGGTTGGGAATCGGGAGTGGCTCTAAAAGCCCTGCTGGCAGCTGCCGTGGGACCTTGGCCTGGGCACATGTGGTGCAGGCAAGGACGAAGTCTCGTACGTCCTGTCTCATGGATGGCCACCAGAAGCGTTCAGCGAGAAGCTTCAAGGTTCGGTTGACCCCTGGGTGTCCTGTACTTGGACCATCATGGGCCCAGTGTAGGAGCTCGGACCGAACAGTGGACGGGACGTATTCTTTGTCTTGGGGCTGCTCGTTGGGACCGGGTTCTTGACGTTGGGCTGCTTGGATATCGTCCAATAAAGCCCAACGGATAGGAGCCACAAACTGCGTCGGGGACAAGATGGTGTCTGGTGGGGAGAGCTGAGGCGATACCTCGAACAAACGGGACAGGGCATCGGCCTTGCCGTTCTTGGAGCCAGGACGATAGGTCACCGTGAAACGGAACCTGGTGAAGAACATGGCCCACCGCGCCTGTCTGGAATTGAGCCTCTTTGCCTTCTGCAGATACTCCAGGTTTCGGTGATCAGTTAACACTAAGAATGGGTGCGTAGCCCCCTCTAACCAATGTCTCCACTCTTCTAAGGCCATCTTTATGGCTAAGAGCTCCCTGTTTCCTACATCATAATTCTGTTCAGTAGGCGACATCTTGTGTGAGAAATACGCACATGGATAGAGCTTCAGGGGACTTCCCTGGCGCTGTGAGAGCACTGCCCCTACCCCGGCCTCAGAAGCATCAACTTCCACAATAAAGGGCAGTTTGGGATCAGGGTGCTTCAGGATTGGGGCAGAAGTAAAACGCTTCTTTAGGTCTTCAAAGGCCTGACTCGCCTCAGGAGTCCAGGTCAGGCGCCTAGGGGCTCCTTTTAACAGAGCAGTCAACGGGGCTGCAACGGAACTGAAGTTCCTTATGAAGCGCCTATAGAAATTCGCAAAACCTAGGAACCGTTGCAGGTCCTTTACTGTCTTTGGCTGGGGCCATGACAGAACTGCCGAGACCTTCTGTGGATCCATCGTGACCCCGTTGGGTGTTAGGATGTACCCCAGGAAATCCACAGAGTGCACATGGAACTGGCACTTCTCCCCTTTCACGTACAGCTTATGTGCTGCCAGCTTTTGCAACACCTCCCTGACATGTCCAATATGCTCCTCACGGGACCGAGAAAAGATCAGGATATCATCCAGATACACTAATACTGAGCGATTAATTAGCTCTCTGAGTACTTCATTAACAAAAGCCTGGAATACGGAAGGTGCATTCGCCAGGCCAAAAGGCATGACCAGGTACTCATAATGGCCGAGGGCGGTGCTAAAAGCGGTCTTCCACTCATCCCCTTCCCTAACGCGAATCAGGTTATATGCGCTCCTAAGGTCCAGTTTCGTAAAGATGGTAGCACCGGAAACCTGTTCGAGGGCCGACGTGATAAGAGGCAAGGGGTGCGGGTACTTCACAGTAATGGCATTTAGCCCCCGATAATCAATACAGGGGCGCAAACCCCCGTCCTTTTTCTCAACAAAGAAAAAGCCAGCGGAAGCTGGAGAGGTAGACGGCCGGATGAATCCGGCTTCTAGTGCCTCCGTTATGTAAGCCTCCATTGCCTGATGTTCAGGTTGAGAAAGAGGGTATACCCGCCCCCTAGGGGGTGTAGTGCCCGAAAAAAGATCTATAGCACAATCCCAAGGTCTATGAGGAGGCAGTTCTGCAGCCTTGTGTTTGCTAAACACCGCCACTAGATCTGCATACTCCCTTGGAAGCTGCAGGGGCAGATCTGCATTAGGGCTCTCTATGGATGTGGAGTTACAAGACGTCTCCAGGTGTTTGGGACACTGCTGTCCCCAAGACAGCAGTTTCCCCTCACTCCAAGAGATAATAGGGTCATGGGTGCATAACCATGGGTATCCCAAAATAATGGGGTTATCAGGGGACTTAATCAGATAGAACCATATCTGTTCCTTATGGAGTGGCCCTACCTGCATAGTAACGGGCTCTGTGCGCTGCTCTACACGCCCCGACCCGATTGGAGCGCCATCAATAGCTTTAACAGCCAGGGGTTTTGGGCATCGGGCACAGGGCAAGCCCCAGGACGCGGCCAT
Organism: Scleropages formosus; assembly: GCF_900964775.1. Taxonomy (NCBI): domain Eukaryota; kingdom Metazoa; phylum Chordata; class Actinopteri; order Osteoglossiformes; family Osteoglossidae; genus Scleropages; species Scleropages formosus. Next base: position 37,670,326 of record NC_041809.1, on the reverse strand, counting down.
ATCATGATCCATGAAATTCCCTGCAGCGCCACTGTCTACCATAGCTTTCGTCTGCTGCTGCTGGAAACCCCAGGATACTGTAACTGGTAATGTCAACAGGGAGGTATGGAGAGATACATCACTCACCAGTAAGTCGGTCCGTTGGGATCCACGGGGTGGCCGCACTGGGCAGGAAACCTGAACGTGATCCGCAGCTCCACAGTAAAAGCACAAGCGTTGCAGAAAACGGCGCCTCCTTTCCTCCTCTGTCACACGCCCGTTACTGAGTCGTATTATTCCCTGTCTGACGCACTGTTCTTCGAGCCCTGCACAGCTGACAAGGTTGCGTGCTTGAGCCGGCTCACTGTCCACAGGGCTGTAGGGCACCTGCTGCCCTGGCGGCGTCGGGGTCCGGCTGGAACCGGAGTTGCTCCGGTAATCCGGCGAGAACTCCTGAGAGAGTGGTCTTGACAATCGGGGGCTGGATGTCTTCTCCACTGGAGACCAGGAACGCACCTGAAAACTCTTGGTGCTGGGGAAGAACTGTCTCTCTGTCTTTCTGTCTGGGCTAGGGGGTGACTCAGGAGAGTAGGGCCCTGGGAACAGAGAGGCTGGACTGGAGATTGAGTATTCTGTGTAATTCTGGTTCTCACCTCTGCTACCTTGCAAAGCCTCCTGGAAGGGAACGGACAGCTGCTCAGTAGCGCTGATCCCATTGGTCTGCACAGGGCTCGTGGGCTCCGCGCGAGGACCCGAGGAAGCATAAAGACGATCAAAAAGACATGTCCGCCAATCATCATGCGTTTGCGAACTGGTCGGATCGGCGCCCCGCCCACCGTGACTGAGGAGTCGTGTCAACCGCTCCAACTGATCTGTGAGGCGGCTAGCGGCGTTTGTGCAAACCAGGAGTTGTTCTTGGTTCGCCTCTGTCAGATCCGCCAGCTCACGCCATTCCGCTGAAGTCATACTAGCAGGCGGATTCTTCTGTAGCGTCCGGACGGGAGTCCGACACGGACGCGCGTTGCTATTACGTCCAAACACAGACGAAATATATAATGACTTCACGTGCAGTGTGAGGTTAGACGTGTACGGTGAGTATTGTAAGACACTCGGTGGAAGTGAAACAAGAAACGCGAGACCAGGAAACACACACGGTGTTGGAACTACGGTGAACAGTGAAACGCTAATCTGTGAGTCTGACCGCAACCCTGAGACGTGACGAAATACCGGACAGGAACGATGGACCAGGACTGAAGAACAAGAGGCAGGAACTGACGGGACGGGCACTCGGGACTGGAACATGCACACCTAGGAAACAAACTGAGGGAACAAGAGACTACCAATCGCCAACGAAGCACAAGAGAACTGCTGATTAAGAATCCGCGACTAGTTCTGCTCCGCTGGCTCCTTTTATACCTCCATGTCCTACGAGACTGTGAGGTGATAGGTAAGCGTTAGCTAGCGGCACTGAGTGGCGCCGCCTCTGACCAGGAGGGGCAGTGACCCCGTGGGATGTGACATAAAGGGCCTTATAGTTTATTGAATATGCACTGTGATATACAGCAAGTCAAGGATTTGTTGCATGAACCCATAACGTACTGAGTATAACTACCTTTCAAGAGACAATGAAGCTGTGAGTGATTAAATGAACGATTATGGAAAATGGAATTGTCTTTTAACACAAGTTCCCCCAGACCTGTGGTGCTGCTAACAGAGAGAGACAGGTGTGCGCAGTGTTTCCTACATACAGCGACCGAGACACAGACTTCGGGATTCTGGGAGTCTCTTTGGGACATTTCCGCTATTTCAGCCTCCTTTTGTTTCACACGTTTCTTTATCGCCAGGTGTTGTGGACACCTTGGCCTTTCTGTGTGTTGTCTAATTTAAATTCATCAAGCGTAAGGATGCTGAGGATTCACGCCGATGCCTTTCTCTCTGCATTTTCATGGCCAGTCGGGTTTTCGGTCATTCGCAGACCGCCCTCGTCTCATTTGATCTTTTTTTCCCTTTCGAACACCATTCCCGTTTGGGAGATAGAAATAAATGTTTTGAAGGGCAAACAAGCTGTGCTCTCTCTGCTAAAACGAGGAACCCTGAAGGAATCTCTGCATTCTGCACAGTGTACATGTTGACATATCATGGCTGTTCCCTCATCATGAACTCGTTTGGCTCGGCGCTCTCAATGTGACCTCCCATAATTCTCTACTGCTACAATATTTACCGCAGTAGCCTCTTTTCCCCAGGGCTTCCGGTTTCTCACCGTCTTTGTTTGATCAATGAAGTCCTGATTGCAGCTCTTTTCTCTTTTCTCCTTCATGTGAACTGGTGTCGCCCTTCAGAAAAGCAACAGCTTCCAAATGGGGCGAAAAATCCTACCGATACCAGAGCTGTAACCTTCTCTCTTCATACCCCATAATACGAGCACACACATGGCCATGTGCACAAATATGAACAACGATGTATTGCACGTTCACAAATATATATGCAACAAGCACAGAATTTCACTAAATACTCATAATAGACCTCAGTAACATTTAAAAATTGTCAAAGTTCTTTGAGACGGATGGTGTGAAAGCGACTTGTGACACAGGGAACCTTCAGGTACCTCCTTTCTACTACCAGAGTAGAAAACGTCCCCCTTTCTGTTTTGCTTGTAATGTCACTGTGGTCGTAGCAGGAGCGTACAGAAGAATTGTTCCTTAAAAACTTAACACAGCCACTGTTCGAAAAATGCAGAATAAATAAAAACTGAGGAAAGAGTGCTCTTCTTTTGAAATGTTCTTCACATAAAAACTGTTAAGTTTCTGCATCTCTTCTGTGGAGCAGTGAGAAAAGTATGATGAGATGTAGCCTACTGGTGTGTTGTTTTGCTCGCCATGGCAACAGAATACGTATCTATAGTCAGCTGTCGATGAGAAACTCTGAGCGTTCTTAGCCATCACTGGGGTTGGGGGACGTTACCTAGCAGCAATGGGACATTGTGAGACAGGAACTGAAGAAGAATACGTGCGAACGACACTTTAGCTGTCTCTCTGTAAGGACCCGAACACTGGACGGAGCACCGTGAGTGTGATCTCATTCATTACTGATGGGACTCGATGGGGGGGAACTTGCAAGGACGAGCATCCTCTAAGCAAGGCCTCTTCTGGGTTGGAACGTCTTTTTTCGTGAAGAATGGGGTTGGGGTGGGGGGGGTATACTGTCGCTGCATGACCTTGCGTGGTACGCATGCAACAGGAAATTAGCTTTCACTGCTATCGCTTCCTCAGGCAGCAGTTTGATTGCTGCGTTTCCCTCGGTTCAGGCTGCGCTTTGTATGAAATCCCTTCTATTGCACGATGCTTTTGGACCCAGGGTTTGTGAGACGCCCCCCCTCATCATCATCCATAAACTACCGGCGCTGTCGTCTATGGATGGCTGCGAAATTGGGTTATCCAGGAGCCGAGATGGGGAGGGGAGAAAGGAGGAGTGAGCCGATTGAACAGCAGTGCGAAAGGCACCAAAAAGCCTCTTCAGCTAAAACAGAACAATCTATGAAACGAGACGCGGAGACGGAAAAGGACGTGGAAAGACAACAGCGTGCGGTGACAGTCACTGCTTCGCTTCATCTTGGGTTCCGCCACACAAACACACGTTTTATCAGTGCTAAATCGACTCTGACTTTGATTCTGCTTCCTCCCTTCGGCTGAGACCAGGTACAGTGTGTGTCTTTCCGAGAAAAGTGACACCTGACCTGACAGTGAAGATGCTCATTCTTGACTTTGTGTGTTTGGCACAGCAATGTTTCCTGCTTTCCTAAACAGGTACAGTTTGTTACCTTTCGGTTTCATACCTAACAGAAGGGGTATCTCATTGTGCGTGTGTGAGAAGAGCACATCTTCACAACTCCTGTGAGAACTTTCCCAGTGCACACCATTAACGTGAGGAGAGATGCTACGAAAGAAGCTGGGGAAGCATCTGCCTTCTCCATGTGTGACATTCATGTCAAATCCCCATCAACATCCACAATACACTATGGTCTATACACTCTATACTATGGACTCATGGACTCACACACACACACACACACACACACACACACACACACACACACACACACACACACACACACACACACACACTTGTCCCAAGTGGGGGTTGCAGTGAGCCAGAGCCTAGCCCAGCAGCACAGGGCTAGAGGGGGAGGGGACACACCAAGAACAGGACACCAGTCCATCACAGGGCACCCCAAGCAGGACTTGAACCCCAGACCCACCAGCGAGCAGGACCCGGTCAATCCCGCTGCGCCATCACACCCCTCCATACTATGGACTATACACTATATACTATATACCGTGGACTATATACAGTTATTGAAGTAATCATCTTTCCACCCAGTTTCACAAACTGACTACCCAGTACAGTACCATCACGGTCAGATCCAACCCCAGCAGGCATGATGTGTGAGGCAGGGCACACCGTGGGCAGGATGCCAAGCCACCACAGGGCAGTGTCTCACACTCATTCAGTGACATAAACACAAACCAAGGACAACTTTCTATTCACCTTTTCACCTAAAGACTGTTGACACCTTTAAACTGTTGGAGGAAAAGAAAAATGAAAAGAATGAAAAGTGTCCACAGTTCTCTGCTTGAGACAAAGGACAGCGCAGGTGAGGTGAGGTGAGGTGAGGTGGGGTGGGCTGGGGTGGGGGGGGGCTGCTCTCATAGTGCAGCTCTGTCACCCCCTCAGTGAGTGTCCTGAAAAGTCCCGAATGCAGGGGGTGCCGTGCATCTTCAGGGCAATATCTGTAGAAGGGCTCAGACTGGACGTGTCTCTTCGAGTGAACGAGTCACGGCCGTTTTCCTTGTTCTCGCTCCCTGCGCCACCTGGCTCCCTGGGTGGTTTTTGTCTTTCCTGCCTTCATCTGACACCTTTACATCGTTTTAGCTGCATCAAACTGCATCCCATCCGATGTCTGTTTCTGACCTCCGGCCTCTTTGCATCACATCCAGTCTTTGCTCTCGTGTTTCTCTGCACGTGGATCCAGCCATGAAGATCCTCAGATGTTTACTCTGGAGCTTCTAGAAGCCAGACTTCATGGCTGTGTGGTGCCAGGAGACTCAACAGACAGGGAAAGGCAGCAGCTACACAGGCAGGACATCTGGGGTTTGGGGTTTGACACCCAGGGTGGAATCATCCAGGACACCTTTAGAATGGTGGGTTCCAGACCCCAAATAGTACCAGTACCCGCTTCTATAAAAATAACTCGCAGTCTCTTTGTCTCACCCAGGATACCTGTTGCCATGGAAAACCTCCGTGTGAGTAAATCTGGAGAGAATTTTTGATTAAAAGGAAATAGCACTTATTCGACGAAGAAACATAAAGACAATGTCTTCCTACTAATTTCTCTATTCTTTGGGTGACAGCTATTTATCAATCTCTAATTACCGCTGGCCTAATTCAACTGTTACAAACCACAAACTGTTTATACGTAAACACAGGTAATATAAATGAAATGCTTTTCAATAATTTCTGAATGTTCTCTTTGCCACTCGTCTCTACACGACAACAGCTACTTGTCCGCATGCAGGGTTGCGGCCGTCCGAAGCCCATCCCAGGTGTACAGGGCACTAAGCTAGTGAAGGTACATCCCAGGGAGAACGCCAGTCCATCACACACACACTCACACACACTTTGGGCAGTTCAGAGTCAGCAATCCACGTGAAATGAGTTTCTTTGAACAGTGGGAACGTCGGAGTGATGAGCTCTTCAAACTCCCCGAAGGAGATCAGACCCGTGCCAGACTGCACATCCGAGGCAACTCGAGGCACCCGCGTTACCCGCTGCACCACTATGCCACCCCTGCTCACCACCTCTCGGCTGAACTTACTTCAGCTCCTTGTTACAGTGAAACCGAAGTTCCACGGGACAAAAATTGTTAATTTATTGACAAGTACAGCTTCTCATTTATGTCGATGAACCCATTTTATGATGGCACAAAGGTAAATCACAAATATATAGATGTTTTCTTCTTTTTTGTCCAGATTTACATTCTTGAAGGATGGAATATATACAATATGCATGGTAAGGGATCCTATTTGTTAATAAATAAAATCCAGTTAATAAATTACATCCCAAAGCACAGTTCAGGTACCATACATTAAGGTATGATGCTAAATTGTCCCTTTCGGTAACTGTAACACTTCACAGTCACTTCTTTCCCACCAGAGGAGCTGGTCGACAGCTTGTACTCCCCGAATCTGCAAAACCGACTTTATCTGCATGTTACTGGCAGGCAGGTCCTTAACATGGACAAATTTGTCAACAGTGCAGGAGCTAATGTCAGATTGCACCTTCACTTAAGTCCGGCTTGTTTGTCCCTTTCTGAGATCTCTCGGCGAAAAACTTCGCCACAGTGGGATTTCAGTTTCTCTCCACCCGTTCCTTGTAAAGCTCACAGCGTCGTTGCACGTGAAGTGCAGGTGCCATTGCGATACACCATTTCGGAGGCCAGGCACTCCTTGGGGAAGTCCTGCGGGCTGCAGGTGGTTTGACGCTTGAGTGCCACGGCACAGTAATCCACCTGCTCCCCATCGAGCCCGTTCTCCAGCCAGCGGAAGCACACGATTCGCTGGAAGGAGCGGCGGAAATTGTCCGAGACAAAGCCGTACAGGATGGGGTTCGCGCCGCTGTTGGCGTAGCTGAGGATGACGAAGAGCTGGGTGACCACGGGGTTGGGCGGCCGGTGGAAGATGCTAACCAGCTGCACGACATAGAAGGGCATCCAGCAGACCACAAACACAGCCACCACAAGAAGCACCATCCGAGTGATCTTCTTCTCCGACTTGCGCCGCTGCAGCCAGCCAGCTTTGAGGCTCACGGCGCGCATGCGCACCACGATCAGGCAGTAGCACAGGCAAATGGCCACCACAGGCAACAAGAAACCCAGCAGGAACGTGTAGACCACGAACGCCTCTGACCAGGAGGACTCGGGCCACAGGAAGTTGCAGTCCACGCCACCGTCCTGCGCCGGCACGGTGTCGGCAAAGATGATGATGGGCAAGATGACCACCAGCGAGAGTACCCACACACAGATGTTGATGATCTTGGCCACGGTGGGGCGCCTGTAGCGAGCTGCTTTGATGGGGTGCACCACGGCGATGTAACGGTCAATGCTCAGGACAGTCAGGCAGAAGATGCTGGTGAACATGTTGATGCCATCCACGCTGAGCACCAGCCGGCACATGAGCGAACCGAAGGGCCAGTGCTGGAGAGCGGCCGAGGTGGCCAGGAAGGGCACGCTCAGCATGAAGAGTTCGTCCGCAATGGCCAGGTTCAAGATGTAGATGTTGGTAGCCGTTTTCATCTTGGCATATTTTAGGATGACGTAGATGACCATGGCATTGCCAGTCAGCCCTACACAGCACACGAGTGCGTAAATGAAGGGAATGACTATCTTACTGGCGTCCTGCTCCAGCTCGTAGTCCTTATAGTCCAGAGACGAGTTGCTGGGCTGTCCCGTGGGGGGGTCATCAGTTCCATTGGCGCCCGACATACTCCCTTTCGAGTGCTTCGGGCGACACCAAATACTCTGACGTTACCGCCTCCCCCACCTAGTTGATGTATCAGAGCAATTGTTAGAAGAGCACTTACCCCAACAAAGGTCCCAGGGACAAAAATCCCTCGCGGCAGTGATGTGGGTCATCTTTCAGCAACACAAGGGTTACTAATTCCATGGGGAAAAAGTCGGAAGCATCCGAAGTGCTCTTGACTGGGTGGCATAAGAAGAAAACGTTTTTTAAAGAGTAATATAAACGGGTACCTGTCTCATTCTGCAAAATGGCAGGTTTCTGGGTTCTGTTTCTACGACTCCCTGTGTTGTACTTTTTATCCCTGAAAAAAACGAGAGGCCAAATCCAGACGAGATTTTCGGGGACTCTCTGCACACACAACCCTTCTTCTGCTGTCACGTTTCTCTTCCTTCTGTAAAGCTTGAGGCAAAGATCAAAATAAGTTCCATCGATGGAATTTTTCCACTAAGCAGGTTATACACGCTGTAGAAAACACTGGAAATAAATGTTCTTCTCAATAGAAATGTCATCATTCAAAAGTGCTTGAAATGTTCCCCAGCGGTGCTCCCAGTACCGTTATTCCCTCACGAAGCAGAAGCGCTCCCTGCAGGACTTCCACAGCCTCATGAAATTGCCCTTCTTGACAACCTCCATCTCTTCTGCACCCATTTTTAAAATGCATGTGCTGAACGTGTCTGGGATTTGGGGCGAGTTCTGCCAAACGAGTTGCCCGTCTCCTTTCAAGGTAGCGTAACGTGTAATCCCAGGAGATCTGATGCTTCCCGGCGATGAGTTTGGGATTTACATCTGCTTTTCTGCTCCTGGGAATCCAGCTGTGCAACAAACGAGAAGCGAATCCGTTACACAACAATTGCCTTGGAATCTGCTTCGGAACCGGGAGGGGGACTTCATGAAAAAACTAGGCGCCAGCTACAACATTAGCATTACTGTGAGACTCAGTTAATGAGCAGAAATATAAAAACGATGAATATAATTATGCAGACTGTCCACTAGTGTCATCCACAGCGAGGACAGAAGCCGCACGAGTGCTGTTTGTTCACGTTACACACAAAGTGTAGAAAGGCTCCTCTGCATTATTTTAGACCTAAAGAGAAATTATGGCAGCAAACTGGTGGAAATGCAGCCCAGTAAAAATGTCTGTTTGGAAGTAAAAATCCTGTAAAGGACAGTTCAGTGGATCATGAGCAGAGCACCATCACACCGCACTCCAAGCTGGAATAATTTCTCCATTCATCAAAACCCTGTCCAAGTGGATCGAAACAGAAGAAAGAAATAATTGCACAACAGTGTAAATCAGAGCACAACAGCACAATGACTGGTGCTCCATCAGACGGACAACATGGACATTAATTTACTACCTGTCTGTGAATGAGTCATTATGATGGCTGGTAAAACTGATACGCATAATATCAGTAATGTGGCCCTTTGCTGGTTCGGCGGAGAACGAGCAGCAGGAGACCTGGCGAAAATGAGGGAAAGAGTCGAAGAGACAAAGTGGCCGGAGGCAGCGAGAGCCGGGAGACGCGTCTTGCAGGTGATCATCTGAACGCGTAAAGAACGAGAGCGAAGAGCAACGAGACGTCCGGAACGTTACCACGCTCTTCGAAACCCAGCCGTTCCTAAATAAACAAACATATTATTTTTGATTAACTGATCTCGCTGGAAGAGCCACAAAAAACATCGATGCACTTAAAAGGAGCCTTCTCACTTTTCCCCTGTTCCCCAGAGAAGTGCGGCGCACAGCAAACGCAGAGCATCGCAATCCAGCCGAAAGGCAGCATGTTGGGCAGGGATGGTTAAAACAGACGAAACAGCCGTGTGTGCATGCGTGCGCGCGTGCGTGCGTGTGTGTGTGTGTGTGTGTACGTACCCCAGCCTCTCATGGAGCACTGACAGGAGCAGGATCAGATGGAGTCGGAGCCGCTTGGCACCGCAGCCGCTTCATTCCCTTCAATGCCTTTGATCGACTGAGAGCAGGAGAGAGAGAGGAGAGGAGAGGAGAGGAGAGGGGTTCGGGTGGGGGAAGGTAGGGGAAGGTGGGAAGCGACAGAGTTTGAGCATTCAAAGAGGCACAGAAATGCAGACGGATGGCAAAATCCCTCCCCGGCGAGCATCTCACACCAGATCGGTCCATCTCACTCTTTGAATAGGGAGGTTGCCGTCTGACCGCATCCCCTCAGCCTCGGCCCATCCGCTCTCCTTCGGCGTGCTGCTCTCCACTCGCCGCCGTCCTGCCGTCTCGAGCACACCTCTACCTGTGGTGCCGGACACGGTGCTCCGAAGCCCGAGCCGTCGCTTCGCCCGTTGGCTTTTCGTCTCAAACTTGGCCTCCTGTAAAGACAGCTTGACAACTTTGGACAGCTGCTTTCCATAGTACTGGTGTGTGTATGTGTGTCTGTCAGTGTCTGTGCCTGTGCCTGTGTGTATGTATGTGTGTGTGTGTGTGTGTGAGTGTCTGTGTGTGTGCCTGTGTGTATGTATGTGTGTGTGTTGTGCGCACACAGTCGGTAGCACCATGGACCACCCACCGAACATTTCACACGTGACGAAGCTGAACTTCCCTCACAATTACCGACACTAGATCCACGGACAGATGAGCTGAGCCGACGGATCTACGACTAGGTCCCGTTTCTGCCTCGCTGCTCCAGCTACTCATGTGTTTACGCTCGAGTGGCACAAAAAATAATAAAGTGAATTCACCAGCTTTGCTTTCTGCGCCTTTGAAATGCAAATGGGCCCCCAGCCCAGAGAGTGTGAATTTCAGGCTGCGGAAACTTACTTGTAATTCAGTGTTTTTGCGGATGACACTTTTGCAGCCGTTAGCCAACACCAGTCCTGACACAGCAACCCATTTAAACATTTAAACTTTTCAAAGTTACTCACTCAATCAGAGTCTCGGTCACTTTTAAAGGTCACCCTGTTCTCCAGAGGGATTCTGGGTAAAACAAGTGTTTGTGTCTGTGTGCGACATAAAGCACATCTGTGGTTCTCTCGTGCAAACCACACCGGACACTTTGTGTCCACTTCGTCACCTCATCATACAGATAATACCTGCTCCGTTATACGCCCCGGTCCTTGTACCCGTGTCGGAGCAGCTTCTTACGAGCCACAACTGCACCAGCTCTCCTGTGCGCGATGTGACGGAGCCGACGGCTGCCGATCCGAGAGCGCATAAGAACGCGAGGCTGCGGGGCTGCGGCACGGAGCAGGGGTTCGAGAAGAGCGATGAGCGCACCTGGGCCCTGGAAGGGCTGCTCACGCATGCGCTGTGTAGCGATACAGACGTGTTGTGCCTGCGATCACGGGGCCTGAGAACTCGAGAGATGTGGTCCCGGAAAACGTGTGTGTGGGAGATCCGCACCGATCCTTCCGCTCCTGCGACGGCGTGATGCTGTGTCCTGATGCACGTTTGACTCAAACTGAAATGACTCATTAAATATATATGTGTATATATGCATGGGGGTGCGGTGGCGCAGTGGCACAGTGGGTTGCACCGGGTCCTGCTCTCCAGTGGGTCTGGGGTTCGAGTCCCACTTGGGGTGCCTTGCGACGGACCGGTGTCCCGTCCTGGGTGTGTCCCCGCCCCTTCCGGCCTCACGCCCTGTGTTACCGGGTAGGCTCCGGTTCCCCCGCAACCCCGTATGGGACAAGCGGTTCCGAAAATGTGTGTGTGTGTGTGTGTGTGTGTGTGTGTGTGTGTGTGTGTGTGTGTGTGTGTGTGTGTGTGGCTCCTGCGACGGCGTGATGCTGTGTCCTGATGCACGTTTGACTCAAGCTGAAATGACTCATTAAATATATATGTGTATATATGCATGGGGGGTGCGGTGGCGCAATGGGTTGCACCGGGTCCTGCTCTCCAGTGGGTCTGGGGTTCGAGTCCCACTTGGGGTGCCTTGCGACGGACCGGTGTCCCGTCCTGGGTGTGTCCCCGCCCCCTCCGGCCTCACGCCCTGTGTTACCGGGTAGGCTCCGGTTCCCCCGCAACCTCGTATGGGACAAGCGGTTCCGAAAATGTGTTTGTGTGTGTGTGTGTGTGTGTGTGTGTGTGTGTGTGTGTGTGTGTGTGTGTATATATATATATGCACCGATCAGCCAAAACACTGAAACTGGTAATAGGTGAAGCAACTAACATTGATTATCTTGTTTAAATGGCACCTGTCAAAGGGTGGGATATATTAGGCAGCAAGTGAACACTCAGCTCTTGAATTTCATGTCTTGGAAGTAGGAAAAATGGGCAAATGTAAGGATCTGAGCGACTTTGACGAGGGCCAAATTGTGATGGCTAGATGACTGGGTCAGAGCATCTCCAAAACAGCAGGTCTTATAGGGTGTTCCCGGTGTGCAGTGGTTAGTACCTGCCAATAGTTGTCCAAGGAAGGACAACCGGTGAACCGGCTACAGGGTCATGGGTGCCAAAGGCTCTTTGATGCGCGTGGGGAGCGAAGGCTAGCTCATCCGGCCCAATCCCACAGAAGAGCTACTGTAGCACAAATTGCTGAGAACCTTAATGCTGGCCATGATAGAAAGGTATCAGAAGACACAGCGCATCGCAGCTTCCTGCATATGGGGCAGCGTATCCACACACCGGTCAGAGTGACCATGCCGACCCCTGTCCACTGCCGAAAGTCTCTACAATAGGCACGTGAGTGTCAGAACTGGACCATGGAGCAATGGACGAAGGTGGCCTGGTCTGATGATTCACATTTTATTTTAGATCATGTGGACAGCCAGGTGCGTGTATGTTGTTCACCTGGGGAAGAGATGGCAGCAGGATGCACCATGGGAAGAGGGCAAGCCGGCACCTGGGGCCCTGGCATTCATGTGGATGTTACTTTGACACGTAGCACCTACCTAAAGATTGTTGCAGACCACACGTACACCCCTTCATGGTGACGGTATTCCCTGATGGCAGTGGCCCTGCCACATTGCAAAAATTGTTCAAGAATGGTTTGAGGAACATGGCAAAGAGTTCAAGGTGTTGACTTGGCCTCCAAATTCCCCAAATCTCAATCCGATCAAGCATCTGTGGGATGTGCTGGAAAAACAAGTCTGATCCATGGAGGCCCCACCTCGCAACTTACAGGACTTAAAGGATCTGCTGCTAATGTCTTGGTGCCAGATACCTCAGGACACCTTCGGAGGTCTTGTGGAGTCCGTGCCTCGACGAGTCAGAGCTCTTTTGGTGGCACAAGGGGGACCTACACAATATTAAGCAAGTGGTTTTAATGTTTTGGGTGGTTGATGTATATATGTGTGTCTTTGTCCATGAGACCACGTGGCTGGAATGTGAGTCTCTAGAGAAATGACAGGAGGGAAGAAAGTCATTTGGCACCTGTCACTGACACCTTGTGCTCTGGTTCTGTGTCAATTGGCCTTTCAGTAAAAATTATACTTGGGGGCATTTTTATAATCCTGTAATTTTGCTCTGTGTGACTGTGGTCTGCAGAAAGGCAGAAGCGTAAAAGAAGCCTCTAATGCCGACGGCCACAGTGGTGTCCCCCAAAACGCCGGGTTCTGTGCCTGGTGTTTGCATTCCTTGGTTTCCCAACGTTTCCACCACCGCGTCTCATCTAACCGGAAATGAGCTGCACCCCCCCCTCCCCTGCAGAGCTGGTGTTACAGTCTTAGTACTTTGGGTCTACGAATAACACAGCAGTTCCTTGCCTTGTATTTGCAGTGAACCCTGATTTCTGGCGCTCCATTGAAGAGGTGTTGCTGCGCTCCGGTTCCACATGGAATGTGTCACCGCAGCAGCGGCAGCTCAATTCCTGCGTAGTGAAGTGCGCTCTGGATCAAACCTGCAGCCTTTTCAGGTTGGTCAGAAGATGATCTGGAGATGCATCCTAACACTGACTGGTACCCTATTTCAGTCTAGAAAATGCTCTCCAAATTATGATTTGACCCAATGCTTTTCCAAAAATGCAAGGTATGTTGTGTAGAAATATTTTTGATTATTAAAAATTTGCTCAGCTGCTTGATTGCAACGGAAATCACGCTTGCAATGTGAAAAGCGGAAGTGCAGAGTGCCAACGTGATCCGGCAGGCAGCTCCTCGGACTCAGGAAGATGAGCAGAGCAAAGTCTCTGGGCTCAGGATGCCGAGTCAGTGTGTGCTGTGGTGTGTGTTTTACCTGGACAAAAGTGTAGGAAGCTCTCTTCATTACAGGCAATATTAAAGCATCTTTATTTTTCATTTCATGCCACCCGTTCATCGGTAGGAGCAATTTACTACCAAGTGTACGTGTGCAGTCACCGAACTGGCAGCTTTAGCCTAAAGTATTGGAGCTTTTTTCTCTAAAACGTGTTAAATTTTCATACAATATTTCAACATATTGTTCAAGTGTCAGTGAAACTGAAAAAAAATTATGTCCACGATTACAAAAAGTGTTGGCCATGTGGGAAAAAAAGAAACCAAATGACCTGCACTTAATTTCTTATTAACAATTAGAGAATAAATATCAGTTTATGTGAGTTTTAACATGATAAGAATGATGCAATAACGTCTGTGGCCGCTTTGTGCTCCTGCGACTCCGAATTGATTGAGCTGTCAGACCAGATCCTCCTTGAAACGCAAGGTCAGCAATAATAATATGTCGCACTATTGACTCTGTAAGGGTTTTAATTTCCAAACAGCAAAACTGAAAGCAGCCCAGCGCTCTCTCCTTCAAACAGCCAGATCGTGACACATTTCTCTTGTGCTCTTGCTCACGTCGCTTTATGAAATCTCGCAGAAACGCAGCACACGTGTTGAACTTGTGTGGTTTTCAGGATTGCAGTATTTCAGCAACACTGGAAACCAGCTGCTGCTTCCATGAAAGGTGTTTTAATGGTTTAAAAGGGTTATACAGTATACAGTATGTATTTTTACAAGCAGCAGAACACTACATACACTGTAACAGTACCGTTCTTCGAAATGCAGCGAATGAAGCCTCTGGACTCAGAAGCAAGAGCATAAAAATTAATTTAACGTGATATAAGACACAACCGACTATCTAAGGTCTGGTTCTTTAATAAGTTACATGACCGGGCGGATCCAGGACGGCAAACCAGTCACTCGTTCACATTCCCCGTTGAATCACATCAAAACGTTACCAACGCAGCAGTACTGCACTTCGAAATGACCCTTTCAATCGTCCTTCCAAAAGTCGTACATGACATTCCTTCTCTTTACACCTCGTCGTTTTCCCTTTACTAGTCCAATATATGGTTCAAGTGGCATTTCTGCCTTTCGGGCTGATAATATGTCTTACATAACACCTTTCCTGGGAAATGCAGAAAAGTTCCACTCCAGAGAATATATTGATTTAGAAAGAAAGGGACTCCTTCATCTTGTTTCTAATGAAAAAGTGGCTGTAACATCTGTGTTTATCATGTCTTCTCTTCTAGGGAGGTTTTCTTAACACCTCTTTGATATATAAAAATCAATGGGTCTTCCATTTCACTACTGTATGTGTACTGTCTCCTCCAGTGTGTTCAAAACAACATTTGAGGGACATGTTTCTGAAGAACATTAGCTGCGTTGAAAGAGCTCGGTCTGTCTCTAGAGAGAGAGAGGTGGCCAGTGCTCCTGGAAGTAAAGACATGTAAAATAAGACAAATACTCTAGTTTCACTCTTTGTTTGACAATACTGAGCACGCAGAAGGAGTAAGGAAACTGGACAAGGATTTGTCCTCCTTCGGTACTTAGCGGCGTGAGAACGCTCATCTCATTTTATTAACTTTTCTTTCTCTCCAGCATGATTTAGCAATTGCTCTACAGTGATGATCCAGGTGTAATCCTGCCGTACATTACCGTATGGTAAGTGTGGTGCACAGGGCCATGAAACACGCGTTGCCCTTTTCTCCACTAGGTCGATAAAACAGCCACAGTCAGCTGGGTGTCAACAAAGTTTGGATGGAGATGGAGTGAAAAGCACATCTACCAAACATGATATGATGACTGCAGCAAGTGGAGGAGGAGGAGGAGCAGCAGCTGGTGGTGAGATGGAATGCAGGGCAGGTGTGCGTTTCTCTTCAGCCTTTCCAAGTGCCCCTGCTCTGAAAAGAACTACATAGCTGGCCATGTACAGCTAGTGCAGAGGAATCGAAAAGGGGAAAGGGTGCGAAATATCAGAAATGAAAATGGAAAGACATTTGACCTTAGGACTGTATGACTATGATTGTGAAGAATAGACACACACTGTACTAGAGTGTCTATTAAAATGAGTGTGTGCAAATTTCCCAAGTGGCTGAGCAACAAACTGCAACCGACAGCTGAACGACTCGTGTGGAACTTCGTCATGGGTCTGAACTTGGTAGAACGAGGTGTGAAGCTCAAAACCGAAGACGTGACGTTTGGTGTGTAAAGAAAGGACTGAGCTCAGTGAGGAACGTAGGACAGAGGTGCGAACCCGGCTTCGCTCCCCCGCTGGCGGACGTTGCGTGCAGAGTTGGAAGCACCAACCATGTGTGGAAACTGCTGAAGCATCTTGAGTGTGAATCTGTAGCGCTCAGCATCCCTAGTATGTGGATCCCAAGCTCTGCTGTTGCAGTCTGGACCCACATTTACAACACTGACTGTGTGATGATGTTACCATAGCAACTGCTGCAGGAGCAAGAGAATTACGTGTGCAATGATGTCCCCTTTTCCTCTGATGTTTACCCTATTGTCTTGTATACCATTTTACAAAACAAATGAGGGTCTCGGGAATACAATAGCAGTAGCTTTGTGGGATTGTAAGCAAGAATAATGTAAAATCTATTTTGTGTTCTGGAGAATAATGGATACAAAAACAGTAATTGCACACTTTGCTCAGAATTTCCTCAAATATTTGCTATGTATTTAAAACTACTTGTAGCACTACAGACATCATATCTCCCTTTCTGTAATTATTCCACTCCTAGGGTACAAGTGTTCATTTAGACTTTGAAGGAAAGTGGTGATGTTGTACCGCTGCGCCAAACCAAAGAATGTTCTTGCAAATAAGCTGAACTAAGCAAGTTAATCTGTCGTTTATGCCACAGTTAATATGTCTTCTGTTGGCAGGCATGTGGAATCACAGTCCTGCATTGCTCATTCCCGTCCAGTGACTCCTCTGGTACGCCGCGCTCCAGCAGTTCACCGGCACTGCGGGTTCGACTCCCACCGTGACCTGGGATCAGCACCCAGCTCACTGTTTGGCCATTAATACAGGTACTGTGCAAGTTGGAGAAGAAGTGGAAACATTTTTTTTTATTATTTCTGAGATGCTAGATTGCAGGAGGTTTTTTTTAAAGGTGACAGTGAAGAATCTGAAGTATTGTCCCCAGCTGAGTATCCAGATGGCTTGTGGACGCAAATGCGCCTGGAATCCTGCCGCTACTTATAAGATGCGTACATAAATAGAGAGGGACTTGTTCAGCTGAGCCAAGTTCTCGATACCTTTATAAAAACTTACGAGGCACACGTACAAGTTCTCCAGGCTCTGCGTGCCATGAGCCCCAGTCCTCCATGAGGTCTCAGCTTCTGTGCTGGGATGATTTCAGGCTTTTTTCACCGAAAGATGAACAGGATGTTTTGTTCTTAGGACGGATTTGCAGCAATAATCCTGTTTTCACAAAACAAACTGAGTAGATGAACATCGGCATGTCGAGTTCGACGAGTTCTGCCATCATCATAGGATTCCTTGTTTATTTTTCTCTCCTGGCCTCTCTGGGCACAGTATCCACTCACATTAACTTTCTCCTTCCTCAACATTTTTACTCCTCCATTCTTCAGTTTCTATTCCGCTGGTTTGCTGTGATTTGTTTCTCTTCTGCGGGTTACTCAGCCCTCTTTACTCACCCTCTGCTGGCCTCTCGCCTGCTTTTTACCAGCTGTCCTCTTCACTCCTGGTTCCTCTCCATTTCTCCTGCTTTTTAATGAGACTGCAAATTCCACACACACACTCACTCACACACACACACACACACACACACACACACATAGAAAGTGATATTAGATGAAGAAGATGCTGAGGTGACAGTAGATAAAGAAGTTTGGCTAAATGTTAATTTCCCATGTTCTTCTACACAAAGCAGCAATAAAACCGTCAAACAAACTTCAGCGTAATGACAAGCGCAGCACTCGCAATATGCTGTACGATATAAATGTGTAAATGTGTGTGCGCATATGGTTTGTACTGCTTTTCTCCCCGATTTCACCCTGCTGCGCTCGGTGTGAAACTCAGTAACTACCTCAACTGTCTGTGTGCCACAGGTCGCCTCCAATGTCCTCCAAAGTGTCCCTCTCCGAGGCCTCGCTCTCCATCCTCTGTTCTGCTCTCCAATCTGTTCTCGGTTCATGTGCCCCTGTGCACAACAGCTACGCACCTATTAAAGGGGAGATGGGCTCTCCGTACGGCGACCAGGAGCTCCGAGGTACCTCAAGGGTACAAGAATCTGCTCTGTGAGGCACTGCCAGAATACTATGTCACATTTTATCCTCCTGTTTGGTCCTTCTCACAGTCGTCTAATGGCAAATATACTTTGGGTGCACATGTTGGGCAGTAATTCAATAACTGAAATGTTATTAGTTATTAATAATTAATAATTGGAAAGATTTTCAGTACTTAGTAATCATTGTCTGCACTACAGCATACTGCATTTGACTTTTATGGTTTTTAAGGTAGTTCTGCATAATAGAATTGACAAGCCAAGTCAAAGTCAAAGTGGCTTTATTGTCATTTCAACCATATACAGCTGGTACAGTATACCGTGAAAGGAAACAACATTCCTCCAGGACCATGGTGCTACATAAAAAACAATATATTACAATATATTATAATATATACAATAAAAAACATATTACAATATAATGGGGGTGCGGTGGTGCAGGGGGCTTGCCTGGGTCCTGCTCTCTGGCGGGTCTGGAGTTTGAGTCCTGCTTGTGGTGCCTTGTGATGGACTGGCGCCCCATCCTGGGTGTGTCCCCTCCCCCCTCCAGCCTTGCGCCCTGTGGTGCCAGGTTAGGATGCGGCTTGCTGTAACCCTACTTGGGACATGCAGTTTCAGACAGTGTGTGTGTGTGTGTGTGTGTGTGTGTCTTACAGCATAATAATTAATGTTGTAAAATGTAAAAATGTAAACATAATTGCAAAAAAATGCAAAGGGAGTGGAATGGCGTGTACATAAATAGTAACAAATTATATCATACTGACCTACAAGATTCTTCCCCTAAAACACGTTAACCCTTTGGAAAAGCTCTTCATTTTTAAAAACATTTTTTTAATAGTACTGGCTGTATTTGCTATTAAAATCTGCAACAGTCCTTTTTTTATGAATAAACGTGTGTCTTCATGGAATCTAACCTTTATATCTTACACCAGAGGGACTGCTGTTCTTCTATCATTTCATTACAGCTACACAAAAAAGTCAATTCATAGGCCTTGCTGTCCCTCTGCTGGCCGTGAGAAAACACCACATTTTTTACAGGTGAAGATCATTTTGAATAGGCTGCGATGATGGGACATTAACAAACACTTAATTTTAATAAAATGTATGTGATAAGTAACAGTATAATTCATACAATAATCCCATCAATAACACAAAAATATCAAGTCACTGCTAAGCGAAAGTAAGTCAAAGCAGTGGTCATATTTAATATTTTCGTGTTTAATATTTTCTAGTAAAGGGGTGCGGTGGCGCAGTGGGTTGGACTGCAGTCCTGCTCTCCGGTGGGTCTGGGGTTCAAGTCCCGCTTGGGGTGCCTTGTGACGGACTGGCGTCCCGTCCTGGGTGCGTCCCCTTCCCCCTCTGGCCTTACGCCCTGTGTTGCCGGGTAGGCTCCGGTTCCCCGTGACCCCGTAAGGGACAAGCGGTTCTGAAAATGTGTGTGTGTGTGTGTGTGTGTGTGTGTGTGTGTGTGTGTGTGTTTTTCTAGTAAAACTGGACTGTCTTGTTTATAGCTGACTGGGAATTTCAGAGTAGAAGGCAAATGCTTTGTCTGTAAGGTAGCACAGTGTAACAGAGAGATGGTCAACAACCTCAATATGATAAGAGTGACTGTGTGTGTGTGTGTGTGTGTGCGCACACACACAGGCTTCCACCTCCTTCATCCCAGAAAAAAAATTCTATCTTCAGTGATGATTCAACATGTATGTACCACAGGTCTCCGAAAGATAAGACGTGGCTCTACACGTTGTGTGAAATGTTTTAATCCTATTAAAATTCCTCTAAT
The DNA here is from genome assembly GCF_900964775.1 of Scleropages formosus. Classification (NCBI taxonomy): domain Eukaryota; kingdom Metazoa; phylum Chordata; class Actinopteri; order Osteoglossiformes; family Osteoglossidae; genus Scleropages; species Scleropages formosus. Next base: position 37,650,599 of record NC_041809.1, on the reverse strand, counting down.
TTAATCTGCTTTACAGCATTACTTTGATCAAGAGAAAAAGTGAACACCAACCTGCAAACACACAGATGTTTACAGCAGAAAGGGAAAGTGTAGGTTGGTTAGCTTGGTAGGTTAGAGTGTGGTGCTAATAATGCCAAGATTATGGGTTCGATCACCGTACGGGACATTGGTAGGAGAGCTTTTAATAGCTTCTTGTTCTACCATTTATAATAAAACTCACACACACACACACACACACACACACACACACACACACACACACACACACACACACACACACACACACACACACACTTTCAGAACCGCTTGTCCCATACGGGGTCACGGGGAACCGGAGCCTAACCCGGCAACTCAGGGCGTAAGGCCGGAGGGGGAGGGGACACACCCAGGACGGGACACCAGTCCGTCGCAAGGCACCCCAAGCGGGACTCGAACCCCAGACCCACCGGAGAGCAGGACTGTGGTCCAACCCACTGCGCCACCGCACCCCCTATAATAAAACTCCTTTATCATATACAGTCCTGTCTACTGTGATCTGAGTGCAAAAGTGAAACATACCTAGGTATGAAAAATGTGATACAGTCAATAGGTCTTTAACAGCTGGTAGTGCAGTGGTTACAGCTGTTGCCTTTGCACCTGAAGGCCCCAGGTTCAAATCCCACCTCCAGCTCTAGTACCCCTGAGCAAAGTACTTACCCTAAAGTGCTCCAGTGAAATTGCTGTATTAAGAGGTGCATAACTGTAAGTAGCTTACAGTGCAGGCTGCTTTGGAGATCAGCATCAGCTAAATGAATAAATCTATGCAGGGGACATGTCATGTTGTAACAATTGAAGCTACGCTAAAATTAATACTCATTCGAAGTTAGTGAAAATAAGGATGCGCGCCTCCACAAACTCCGTGCTCTACTCAGTCCGTAAGAGTGTGTTCGCAACCTTGGACTATTCTACACTTCGTGTAAGTTCGTCTCCATGGTAACATGACGCCTCTTCAGCGGGGCTATAAAAACGGGCGCGATTGCGGAACAATGGGCGCGCGCCCAGGTGCACGCGCTGGGGAAAGAGATGAAGTAACACCGCGGTTTTTCTGGCTCGGGGTTTGAATACAGGTCCCTTTCACTCTGCTGCAACCTTAAATGTTGGAAAACAGAAAAGAAAATGCAATAAGCAACGGTTTATTCTTTTTATTATTTATTGTTCTATTTATTCTTGGACGGTTTGCAGCACGAGGCGTCGAAGAAAAACGATATTCTCTCCCACATCATCAGAATAATATTCTTTGAAAAACTTTCTGAGCATTTTCCGTCAAAAATAGAAAAGGTACTGGCTGAATTTGTATCGCTTTTCATCCACAACACACGAGTCTCCAGTAGTTCGGCACCAGGACGAAACAGGAACAAAATGTCTAATATGACAACTAAGCGGATTCTTTCTTTAAAAATTGGATTTAACACTTATAATCGAAACGTATAATAGCCTTATCGAACAGTTCTATTCACTTCAATTCGAGTTACCACAGATAAAGACTTATTGTTAACAGGCAAAACACAAGACAGCTCGAGTCTCGAAAAAGAAGCCCTTGACGTTTTCTACCCCTAAGCACCGATCTGCGGTCAGTTTGCTCCCACTGCGCCCACGGAAGATAAGGGCGATGCGCTGATTCGAGGTCAGTTATTAAGGCTCATGCGCGGACCGCTCCTCCTGACCCACTCCAAGATGGCGGCGAGCGGTAGCGGCAGCAGCAGCAGCGCGGCGGGCAGCAAGTCCAGCAGCAGCGGCGGGGGGAAACAGTCCGGTCCGTCCGCAGAGCAGGTACCCGTGGCCGGCCGGTTGGCCGGCGGGCCGTGTGTGCCTGGGGTGCACGGCGCTCTCCTCGGTTCGGAGAGAGCGTGCGAACTACCTGGACCGGGATGAATTGCAGATACACGGGGTGACGGGAGCTCGGGGCGGGGGGGGGGCGCGCGCACTCACGCTTCGCTTCCCTCCATTGTGGGGGTTTGCGGTTATTTTTAAAGCCCCACGTGGAGCGTCAGTCAGTGTGTCTAAAATATGAATCCTTGTCCGTTTGTTAGGAGGGAGTAAAGTAAAGACGTACGTACGTGTGTGTGTGTGTGTCATTCACTCATTGCGATGACAGTGAGTGAGTTACACTCTTGATATTGCTCGGCTGCGGACTGTGTCTTACTTTACGTTTCTTCCCTCTCTCTCGTGTCCTTATGTCACCTTTTCACCCCCGGGCTTTATTTTAACACTCTTGGTCCTGATGATGGTCCCCAGGGCGGTTTGACTGTAGCCCTACCCCCCCCAGCCCCCCCCCCCCCCCCCACCCCCCACTGTAAGGCCCCAGCAACAACGGGGACCTGTCCTCTGGACTCCACCGGACACCCTGGACTGACTCCGGACTCCCGTTGTGTCCTACAGGTGGTGGCCGGCTTCCAGCGGCTGCGCCAGGAGCAGCGCAGCATGGCGACCAAAGTGGCCGAACTGGAGATGGAGATCAACGAGCACAGGTTCCCGCATCTCCGCATGTGTCTTCTTGACAAACACAAGTGCAGACAAGCGGTCCACTTTGCGCTTACTGCGGTCATTTTTACCGTATCAATTCAGGGTAAGCGCCATGACTGGGGTACTACCGCAGGAGGTAGTAGCCTCGATCGAGGTGTTTACTCTGGTTAAAAAAAATGACCCAGCTCGTCGTACCTCGTTCCGAGCTGAATAATTAAATGTAAACAATGAGCTGCGTGTTAAGTGGTCGTCGCTCTGTTTACACTCCAGCCTGGTGATCGACACCTTGAAGGAAGTGGACCCTTCGCGGAGGTGCTACCGGCTCGTCGGGGGGGTTCTCGTGGAGCGAACCGTCAAGGAGGTGGTGCCAGCGCTGGAGAGCAATAAAGAACAGGTGCGGCTTCGCTGCCATCGGTGCAGTGCGTCGTCCTGCTGCAGTTGCATGACGTTTTTAGGCTTTATTCCATTTCATTCCGTGGACGGTTTATTTTTGCGTCCACGCTGTGCCGGTGCGAGTCCCGCTAGCCGAGACGTTAACAGCTCGGCTCCGCTTGCGTGAGCAAGTGAGTTGTGTGAGGGTGCAGCGCCGGGCTTCACCTGTGGCGCCTCGGGGGACGCAGCTCTGCCAGCGCTGTTCTTACTTCGCTGGTTCACGAAGAATTTACTCGCCTCTGTTTAATGAGCCGACGTTGCTTTACAACAATGTGCTTTTAGAAGCGTAAACGTATTTGTACCTTTAACCTGAGTTACAAGTTATGAGCAGTGCTTTATGGGCGAAAATGAGCTGAAAGTCCTCCTTCTTTACATTGCATTTACCTGACGCTTTTCTCTAAAAGCGACTTAGTGTTAAGCTCCTTACAATTGTTTACCCATTCATACAGCTGGGTAATTTTTAGTGCAGCAGTTAAGGGTAAGTACCTTGCTCAAGGGTACTGTAGTTGGAGGTGGGATTTGAACCTGGGACCTTTGGGTCCAAAGACGGCAGCTGTCCCTCCTCTGCTTATGATACAGGAATACAGTTTGTGACATCACAAATGCTACATGAGCCTCTTCAAAATGAAAATTATTTTATGAACTAGATAAGCGTTAATCTTTTAATTTAAACAGTAAATAGCTTCTGATACTGAAGTTTAATGGTTCTTTCCTTGCAAATCATAATCTTGGAAACATGTCAAGATCTACAGGCCTTATGAACAACTTAAAGTAAGACTTTTTGTGTTGCTTACCAGCTATAAATAAGGGTTTTTTGTGTTAATTACCTTTTTTGCTCTGAACTGCGATAAATTTTTCCAATTTAAATAAGTGGATTAATGGTAATAGAAGCTCAGACTCTGACTTCAGTTCAGTAGAGAATTAAACTTGTGATTTGGGGAAAGTTATGCTGTATTGTTTTCATATGAACAAATGTTAGTGCAGAGAGAAGGATCAGATCTTTTTATTAATCCTAGCAGGGAAATTCTCTGACACACACACACACACACACACACCTATGTAATGTAGCATGGTACGCAGTTACACCCAAACAAAATGTGTAATAAAATTTACATTGACAAATCACTGTTACACTGGACAATAATGCAGTTAAACAAATGCAGCACTTCAATGCTGGAAACGTCTAATTTTAATTTCTTTGTTATTGAAACACTTCAGGTTATGGGTGATGCAGCAGTTAATGCTGGGGCCTCATAGCTCTTAAACTGCACACGGGTTCGAATCCAGCTCAGTCTGTTTGCACCTTGTAAAGCCTCCCCACGTTTCCATGGGTTCCCTCTGGGTGCTGCCGTTTCTTCCTGCAGTTTTAAGGCGTGTTTGAGGCGAACTGGAGAATCCAGCTTTTCTTTAATTTGTGTCTATATGCGAGTGAACGAGTGTGTGACTGTTCTCTGATGGACTGGTGTCCCAGCCGGGGTGTATCCTGGCTCTGGCTCGGGACCGCTGCAGACCTGCACTGGACAAGCTGTTGTGACGGACGGACGATGCAAACATTGAGCATGAACCGCACAACGTGATGACGAGGCATCGTACCTGCTGCTCTTTCTCTCTCGTAGATCTCCAAAGTAGTGGAGACCCTGAAGACACAGATGCAGACAAAAGGACGGGAACTGAACGAGTACAGGGAACGCTACAACATTCGGATAGTGGGCGAGGAAGACGGGCCCGGAAAAGGGCCTTCGGCCTCCAGCCAAGAGAGCGACGCCGGCGGCTCCAAGGGCGGGGCGGGAGTCCTCGTGTCTTAGAAGGATGTGCGCCTGCTGAACGTCATTAAATGAATGTTCCGTCAATACTGTATTACTCTGTAGGCTTTTTATTGCATTTATTTTTTAAATATATTTCATTTGTGAATTGAGAAATGGTTATTCTTTTGATCTTTTTATGCCTTTGTTTCCAAGGGCTCCTGCTTCTATAAGTTTCAGTTGGAAAGGTTTGACCTTTCATTGAATGAATGTGAAGCGGAGCAAAGACACACAGTTGATACACACCACATGAGCCGCGCTGATGGTGCTTGTGATGTAATAACCATGTAGTGATATAAAGTTGCCTTTACTCACACGTGTCGCACAGTATCCGCATTTTATTCGTCACCAGGAGCTCAGCAGGACTGCAGTACGTGAAGTCGTCACGCTGTCGTGTTCGCGCAAAAAAAAGGAGAAATTGCAGCCCGTGTGAAAATGTCGCTCGACGAGGATGGGATTCGAACCCACGCGTGCAGAGCACAATGGATTAGCAGTCCATCGCCTTAACCACTCGGCCACCTCGTCCTACGGTTTCCGAGCCTCCTAGTTGTGCTATAAAGTGCTGCTTTCCGTCAAATGTCGTCCGAATGAAGTGAAACGATTGATATCTACTCACGGATCTCGTATTAAATTATATCCACTGATTTATGTGACACTCGGACGCCGCCGAACAGAAGCGGAACGAAGCGAAGGAAACGGCGAAGCTGCTGCTGCTGTTGTATATTATTTGCAACATGTAGGAAGTAGGAAAAAAGGGAAAAGCGATTTGAGGAAAAGGGACAAACTTGTACCCGCCGGGAGAGAGTTAAAAGCGGACGTGCGATTACATTTGGAAATAGAGTAAAATGAAGGAAAGAAAAAAAAGGGCGGGACGAAGGTTCGGCGGACACCGAGCGGGTTCGAGGCGCGCGAGGACGATCGTCACGTGCACGAGCTCGCGTACAGAACCGAGCCGGAACGGCGACGGTCATGGTGCGAGTCGGGCTGAAAAGACTCCGGGAGACACTAATAAGAGTATCGCTCGTTATTATTTATTCGTACCTTTTCTTTTCCCTCCAGGACCACCGACTGACTCACTGAGGCCGGACTGTGACACATCATTTATGATTTATTTACACAGAAAGTGTAACCGCCGCTTCACGTTTATTTTCCAAATCACGACTTCCACTAGGCTATGGCTTCTTTTATGCTCTGTGCACTTCTACACTTTTTTATTTATTAACGCTGCAGGCAGGGTCCTCCTGTACCCACCACCACCTACCTACCTTCACCGCACTTTTACCACGGTACAGGCACGTTCCCACTGATCTCATCGTGTTTGTGAATATTTCTTACTTTGGCAGTTTGCCTCTTACAGACTAACACAACAACGAGGAGTTTGCACGTCGCGTGGATTAACAGATTTACACGGGGGAGAGATGTGCAAAACCGTGATGAAGTTACACCACCGAACCACTAGGTGGCAGAACAAAAACCTCAGTATCTATCTATCTATCTATCTATCTATCTATCTATCTATCTATCTATCTATCTGTACATTATACACCGATACATTATTTGAATACTGTAGTCTCATCACTTGCAGTTAAACCCTCTCATTTGTAAATGCTTTGTTCTTTATTTCTGCATTTTGAAGTTTTTTTTCTAATTCTTTCAGCATTTTGCCAGGATTTCTTTCAGGAATCATGTCTTTTTTTGCACACTGTTCAAAGCCAGTTGGTGATGTTTCAATGCAGATGTTTCACTCTTGAGTTTCAGGCACACCAGAGGTACACTTTTGTAGTTATCAAAGGATGGTGGCCACGGGGGGGGTCTAGGGGGACATAGGAGGCAAAGTGCTTAAACGTGTGGGAAATTAAATTTTAATTTCACTGAAAGTGAGAGTGACAGAAGAGCCCCAACGGTTCGTTCCAGCGGGACCCTCATGTCAGCGATGTGTCCTGAGGCTTCAGCATCTTGGGCCTGTAGTCATGAAGCGGTCGACAGAATTTCAGCACCCAAGAACCAGCTGCGTTGGTGTTTTCCATCAGCCCTTCGCTCATCTTTTGGGTGAGAGTCATCCATGACCACTGAACACACACAATGTGTGTGTGTGTGTGTGTGTGTGTGTGTGTGTGTGTGTGTGTGTGTGTGTGTGTGTGTGTGTGTGTGTGTGTGTGTGTGTGTGTTATTCCACATGATGTGTTATGGAACAGCTGGTAGCATAGTGCTTAGAGCTATTGCCTTTGGACCCACAGGGCCAAGCCTCACCTCTGGCTGTAGTACCCTTGAGCAAGGTACTTACCCTGCATTGCTCCAGTAAAATTACCCAGCTCTATAAATGGGTAATAATTGTAACCTCAACACTGTAAGTTGCTTTGGAGAAAAGTGTCAGCTAAATGTAAATGTGTCCAGAAATGTTTTGTTTCTGCTCTACCTCCAAATCCGCTTTTATAAACCCTCCTCTTGGTCTCACTGCGTTCTCTTTCTCTCGCACCACCGTGATTCACCTTTCTCGCTCCCCTTCTGGTTGTCCAAGTGGCCGATGCAGGAGGAAGTTTTGTGTGTGTGTGTGTGTGTGTGTGTGTGTGTGTGGATAAGGAGTGGCATTAGGCAGGTTTGGTGAGGCAAAGTGGGGTTACTGCCGCGGCTTTACAGAGGACATCTAATTAGGGTCAGAGGACTTTATGACACAAGCAATTAGGACTGGCTCTTCTTCACACACTAACAGGAGGTGTTACTTAGGAAGATTAACCGCCTGCAAAAGGGAGAAATAGGACATGTTGACCAGCTGGGCCTCGGCGGTGCACTTCCATGCGGTTTCCAATTTGGTTTCGAACCTTCGGAGACGTCGTTTTGTGCTGTTCGTTCTTCTCTTTGGTCTCCACCACTAGCTATTTATGACCTTCTGAAAACACGTCTTCTGTCGGCAGTCCCAAAAGGACGTCGTCCCGGAAGTCGCCGTTACTGCCTCAGATTAATCGGAAGCTGCGATAAACCAATATTATCCCGAGTTTTTAAAAGCACAACTTCTCAAAGCACCTTTATTTTGTTAGATAAAATTTAAAGGCAAAATGGACAGGAAGATGTGGATCCCTGGCATTTCCACACAACGGTCACACTGAGCAGAGCGCTGAGGTCGCTTTACGGTCATCGGTGGCGGTCACAGCAACCGTGTTGGCGTCACGAGGCTCGCTTCGGGCAGGGAAGCCGTTTCCGGGCCCGCACGTCTCTGTCTTCTCCTGACGCTTTAACCTAGTGGGAAGACAAACTCCGGGGAGCTCTAATGAGACACGACACGACACGACACGCCACAACACACCACGGACGGGGAGAAGTCACATCGGCCTACGCAGATATGGATAATCTCACTCACCAGCCATCACTCAGCATCACCCCCTTTAAACCCAGCCGCTGTCATTTTAATTACTTAATCGTGCGTGTCTGTGTGCCTGCGTACGCACACACTCCAACAAACAAGTGCGTGCGCTCGCGCACACACACACACACACACACACACACACACACACACACACACAGGATGTGTGTTACTCAGCAGTAAGAGCTGTAATCCTTGCGGAACTGTGGTATTTCAAACTCATCTTCATCTTATTATTTCTTGCTTTGTGTGGAATAACCCACAGCTTGTAAGCAAGATGTGTTCAGGCAGGATGTGTGAAGCAGATCTTTTCGGTCAATGTGGCCTTTTTACGACACTTATGTACCCAGTCGACACGCGCTCACACACACTCTGTGTCACACAAAGACGCAGGAGTTTCGCGTTAAGTCCAGCTCCTTCTAGTGACAAAAAGTCCCAACAATGAGACTGCAGAAAGGTACACAGTGTAAAAGACTTTACTGTGAACGCTGTAACTGCTTCTGCTTTTCCTCTGTGACGACAGGAGTCGTGAAACTCGTCATAGCGCTATAATGACATTTGTGAGAAAGGCCTTGCGGACGTACGCCACTTGTCTTGCGTCACTCAAAAGAGTCCAGTTGTTTGATTTAGTTGTTATATTGTTTCATGCTACCGGATGTGAAGCAGTAACGCACTCAAACTATTCCTTTCTCACATTTCCAGTTGCTCTATATACCGTACAACATAACCTGCAAGTTAAAAAAAACATTCCACATGCTAGATGTGCTGATGCCCCGTATGATGAAGCTGATCTCACTCCGCAGATACGATGCGTTTGTAAATGTTTGTTTAAAAAAGAAATGTCGTTAGGAATTGTCGATATTTGGATAAACCTTTATACAGCTACTCACGTGATGAACGTTGGTTCATATGGTGGGAAGGAAGAAACAGACTGACCTTAAGAATCACACGTCTGCATCTAAGTGTCTCTTCCTGCTAACGTAATGAACGCATTGTATTTCTATGAGATGTTCGTCATTTTGGAGAAAAGTGTCTGATAAAAAAATGTAAATGTAACTGTAAATGAAGTGAGGCTGTGGGGCTGCAGGGATTAAAGAGATCCCACTGGCGTCAACCTCACAAGGATGCTCTCTGTAGGCCAATCTGTCGGGGGGACCATCGAGGAGTGAGTATTTCGCTGTGCCGCTCTGCATGGAGACGGCTATGCAATGTCTCCTGAAGCAGGTATTAATGAGTATTAAAGTATTAGGTGAGAATAAGTCCTCTCGTTAAGTCCCTCAGCATTCCTAAACAACTTAAATAACACCTGTTATATCATGGAATTGCTGGAGGTCTGCTTGAAAAGGTGTTAAATAAATCCTACACACAAGGTACTTCCGACTCGTGAGCCGTCGGCCGTTCCCGCGGTACGGAGGCCCTCCTTCCTTCCGAAATACACCGGTTTCATCCTTTCCTTCGGCTCCGAGTTCATGCATTTCTCATATTTAAGGGCGAAAAAAACATTCATGTAGTAAATCCCAGATGACTCGGTAACAACGTATGCTGACACAACAAAACGTGACACGGAGCTGGAATTGCACATTGTTACCTGAATTAAAATAAAATAATTTAAAAGGCAACATCTTTATTCATTTAGCTGACATTTTTCTCCAAAGTGGTTTATAATGTTGAGTTACCTACAGCTGGTTACCCATGGATACAGCTGGGTGATTTTACAGTAAGTACCTCGCTCAGGGGTGTTACAGTTTGATGAGGGATTTGAATCTACAACCTTACGGTCCAAGAGCAGTAGCTCAACGCACTAGACTACCTGCTGCACCATGAGAAGAATCATTACAGACTCTTTTTCAACATGAAAATGATGTTTGACGGCACGTTCACAAAGCCACCGGTCCTACTTGCTCTGGCTGTTAAATCGTTCATGTTTCTCCATCTTATGCACTGTGGCTTCTGAAAATTTCTTTTAATAAAGTCCAGCAGCACTGGATACAGTTAGTATTGTTTTGGTAAATGTAAACTGCAATTAATACTGTACTGCACTGTGATCTCTGTACCTCATAGCCATATATGAGACTCATGCAAATACTCCTCGTAAAAATATCTGCACCTCATCTAAGATTTTTAAGTGACAGTTTCACATGGCACACTCACGTCACTTAACACTTTAAGGGAATAGCTGCAAATTCCACCTCAATCCTTTTTGTTGTCTGTACAAAACTGCATTTTATTGAAAAAAAAAATAACTGGCTCAAAATGGGCACTTGTGCCACATACAAAACTTTGAGGAGACGACCATCCTGCATGGACTAGTTAGACAGCTGAAGGGTGAGAATAATTGAACTCCTTTCCTGTAAGCAAATGCCGAACGAGGTTGTCTCATGGAGTCAAGGACATGGCTCTAGGACTAATGTGCGGTGTGATCGCAGCAGCTTTGATCTAGCAGATTTTACATCACAAAGAGAACTCGAGTGTGTCCCACAGAGTCACTGCTGCGCAAACCAACAATTCTCAAACTCATTTCAATGGAAATGGATAAAACAGAACAGCCTTTAATATGACTTAATATTGATTTTAGACTTGATGGGGCGGAAGGTGGTTGACAGATCTCCCTCAGCTGGATGAGCTGCGCACTGGAAATACTCAAAATCATTGTTCTTCTCTTTGCTTTGAATGTACAACAGTACAAGAGTCTGCTTTCTGTTCAGCTCAGAGCGCCGTCCTTTGAGAAATGCCTCTCAACGACCCAGTATAGCCGTACATTCCTGCTCTACTACCGGCATTTGTTTAGCCAATAACAGTTGATTTTGCCACATTGTTTTCTTGCAACGCCATTCTCTTCTTTTTTGCTCAGAGCAAGTGGAGGAGAAGCAACCTGTCAGCTCTTTCAATAGATTCGCCGATATCCTGCCGATCAATGGAAAGTCGGGCTGAGTGGCTGCAGCCATTGGGTTGCTAATGAGCCTGTAATTAGCCCCCTTTAGAATTAGTGTGCGTCCGCTCCTTGGTATGTTGTGTGTTTTGACTCCTTTGTCTCCCCAAAGGGTTTTGCCTGGTCATTATGAGATAAGACTAATTGGTTCTCCTCCCCATTACTTGTTAATTGTATTTGTGTGGACTTATACACAGCCCACTCCCCTTCCCCCTGAGCGACTGGGCTCTTGGGCAGTATCAACAGCTCAGCTTTTTAGTAGGGGCTCTGTGTTTAATAAAAACAAATTATGCCAAGTAACCCACAAATTTACAAACCTGGGCTTGAAAAAAAAATGAGACTAAGTGTAATGAGGTGTTTGCATAGAGTTAATATGGAATTTTTTTTGTTAAGTATTGTATCATTTTATATTTCTATCACATCCAAAAAAGTATTTTTTAAAGAAAATGGTCAATTATCCTACAGGGTAAATATATAAATTCACAGTTTAAAATTAAATGTTGTTATATCTAGTAAAAGAAGATTCCAGTAGTAAAATCAACTGATGCCTTTTGTTAAAACTAAGTTGAACTTAATGGTGGCTGATGATGTTATGCAAATCGGTTTCTGCAAAATAAACATGTAAACACCAAAATGGCTATTCAGCCATGTCCTCTCCTGTGATGCTCTTCGTTTTGTAGTTAACTTATTCTAATACATCTCATCATGTTGGCTTGGGCAGTTAAGCAGATCATGGATCAGTCTGTTCATAAAGTGTTAAGCAGCTTGAGGGAAGGTTTTGAGTAACTGTTTGGAGTAATTGGGTGAGGATCAATAGGGTGATGTATGTATGCATGTGTGTGCATGCATCCATGTGTGCATGGGCTCGTGTGTGTGTGTGTTGGTGGGACAGGGGTAACAAGAGGTGTCTGGGACTTAGCAGGTCTAGATTAAGTTGGGGGATCAGAACGATCTCTGCTGAGCTCATTTCTCTCCTTCTGCTCCAAAGAGGAGGCTCTTCCCATCCCCTTGACCCACCTCCTCCTGTTGTCACCTCCTCACACTGCAGTTGCACCATCCATTTAAACTGTGTGCCGTTTTCATTGTTTCGGGCCTGACAGTTTTATTAATAAATTTCTGTTAGCTCCCATTTAAACCACAAAATGTGATGTCGTATTACACTTTTCCAAATGGTCCAAACAGCCGAAATAACCAGCAATTTTCAATTTTTCTGCCCAGTTAAATGAAACTGTCAACTTATTTTATGTCATGTCGCTTCTGGTACTTTCAGGTTTTCTGATTTCGTTCAATATACAAAGTGATAATGCCATAATAATTGCACTTTAATAATCACACACACACATTTTCAGAACCGCTTGTCCCATACGGGGTCACGGGGAACCGGAGCCTACCCGGCAACACAGGGCGTAAGGCCGGAGGGGGAGGGGGCACACCCAGGACAGGACGCCAGTCCGTCGCAAGGCACCCCAAGCGGGACTCAAACCCCAGACTCACCGGGCAGCAGGACCGTGGTCCAACCCACTGCGCCACCGCACTTTAATAATCATTCTCTGAAATTTTCCTTTTACTACGGCAACTACAATTAATAGTAATATGTTCATTTAGGGAAAAAAAACTTTACAATTAAACCAGTGACATGTTACATTACAAAAAAGGCAGCATTTACATTCAGCAAAACATATCTTTGCAAATTCCTTCTTTCTTTCTTGAAGGTATATGTGACACCACATTTCTTGCTTTTTTAAAAATTTTCAGTTGATCTCTATATCTTTTATGCACTTTGAACGCATGCAGAGACCAAATGACCGAAGGTCAGAAGTTGTAACCTTTGTCTTCAGTACTTTATAAAACACCAAAGTAGCCATGATGGACTGATGAAACAACACATGTGTGACCAGTGAAACCATACAGAAGCTTTTTTCACTGTTGTGTATTCTAAATCACAGTGTCTGGCATTAAACCAAACCCTCTTATTTCTCAGTATCGGATCTACTAAGCGTTACCAGGATGTCCAGGTCATGCCGTCTGTGAGTAAGATCCTTAAGATCACAATTATTTCAAGATAACCTATGTAAACACTTGTCAAACACAAATAAACAAGATTGTAGCATATGCTCAGTCTATGTACTGCTTTTATTCTTAAAGGAAAATATAATGGAAGCCATTGAAGTTGTAAAGTCTAATAAGGACGAAATGCTCAGGATCTGTATGTTGAAAACAATGACTTATACTGTACCGAAACTACGTTAACATTGTAAAAAAAAAAAACTACAAAAGAACTAAATTAGAAATGTTGCTATTACTCTTATTTTCAGTGCAAAGGATGCCTGAAGCGACTAATTACTGCTAACAGAACGTTCCATCGAAGAACCTCATACGTTGACCAGAGTTGTGTGCAAAATGAAAGTCCTAAAGTTAAGAACTCCCTCCCCACTAATAAACTATGCTAATTAAACTACCGTCCGTACCTGGGATAGCCTTCTAATCTGAGCGATCGTGGCAGACACTTTTTTGTCTTGGCAGCTGGGTTGGTCTATCTGCAAGTGTTGCTGGTCGAATAGAGTCTTACATGTAACACTGATTTACATGACCGCACGTTGACAAAGTTGGTGGTGATATTGAAGTCCTGTCTATTTTAGGAAGATTACCTCAACAGGACCACGCTAGTTGCCAGGACAGATGGAACTCTTCAGGCTTAATTTCCTTTGACATTAATATACAGTTTCTGGAATATTATTGAAGGGTTTTTTTACTGAGAATATTTTCAGTTAATAGCAGAAGTTTTGAAAATATCATTAATACTGAAAATAAAAACCTGATAGCGTAAATTACAGCCTGTATGCTACTTTTAACAAGTGCTCTTAATGGCATGACTTTTTCAGAATCAGAATCAGCTTTATTGGCCAAGTATACCTGAGCATATAAGGAATTTGCTTCCGGTTTAGAGCAAACCTACAGTGCACATTCACACATACAGACTACATAAGCACATACTGAACTAGACACAGACTAATACAAACATGATTACTGAAATGCAGCAGACAAGAACATAGTATAATGCAGACAGAACATAAAACCATGCAAACATAGTTTTTTTTCTTGAGTGTTATATGTAAACCATTTTTTTCCCACCATTTTCTTCTATCAAAGTTTATACAAGTTCCAGAATGTTCTGTGTACAGTAAAGTGTCTGTACATGGTTTGAGTGCTTGCGAGGGTTAAAAGCAATCAGGCTACAATAAACGCCATATGCAAACATATTAGTTTTGCAGTGCGATACTGAAGAGATCAACTTCAGAAATGTTAAATAACAGACTACAAGGTAACGTTAGTCGTCCAAATGACGTCAAGTTTTCTGTGAAGTGGCATAAAATCAGGTAGGCCGGTATTCATCTCGGTACACGCCACCCCCCGCTTGGAGCCTAACGACAGGCCCATAATCCCTCTCAAAACAACTAAGAAGATGCTAATTGTGTCCTGCTATAAATACAGGTTCACTGGTGTTATTTCTCCTTTACCAACAGCGACTCTTTCTACTGCTCTGCTTGCACTCGCCAAAACAGCAACGAAAAGGCGAGAAAGGAAGATTTCTTAGTGCTCTTGTGCTTTCAGCCTTTTAATGTGCTTCAATGTGCGAGTTTTTAACGATGTAAGAAAGACATGTTTTTTTTTTTTTCTTTATGTTTATCACGTGGACCTCCGGAAAAGGGCAACTCATTTTAATCGCGAGCAAGAAAAACTTGTTAAATTTCTGAGGCGCTGGTTCTGAAAGCGGGTTGTAGCGCTCCGTAATAGAGCGCGCGCACACACTTCCGGTGTGTGATAAATCGGCTCTATTTACACATTTAAGGTGTTTGTGTGTGGGGTTTTTTTTTTTTTTTTTTTCTCTCTCCTCCTTCCTCCTTTGACGAGTTTTGGCCGTAAACATGTTCCCCTTGCCCATCTTCACCCCGGAGCAAGTAGCCCGGGTGTGTGAGAACCTGGAGGAGACCGGGGACATCGAGCGCCTCGGCCGCTTCCTGTGGTCTCTGCCGGCCGCGGTGCCGGGCTCCCCCGGGGACGCGCTCAACCGCCACGAGTCCGTGATGCGCGCCCGCGCGCTAGTCGCCTTCCACGGCGGCAACTTCGAGGCGCTTTACCAGATCCTGCAGAGCCACCGCTTCACGCGCGAGTCGCACGCCAAGCTGCAGGCGCTCTGGCTGGACGCGCACTACCGCGAGGCGGAGCGCATGCGCGGGCGGCCCCTCGGACCCGTGGAGAAGTACCGCATTCGGAAGAAGTTTCCGCTGCCGCGGACCATCTGGGACGGCGAGCAGAAGACGCACTGTTTCAAGGTACAGCAGAGTACAGCGGTGTAACTGGTCCGCGGCGAGCGCGGTACAGTATTGCGTAAAAAGTACCTGTACTAGACGTGCGGAGAGTAGCAGAGCAGTCAGTGTGTGTCTCTCTCACACACACACACACACACACACACACACACACACACAGCGAGCGGCGGCGCTTTCTCATTCATTGACAAACTTTGCTATAATAAGTCCTTAGAAAGATGGACTGAAAAGTGCACAAGGAAAAAAAAAAAAAAAAAAAGTGTTACTGTGGGAGATGCGGTCTCAGCAACTTTGTGTCCAAAAACGTTCTACAGTCTGAGTCTAATGAATCATGTATTGATCTTTAACAGCAGGCCGAATGACTGGAGCAGAGCTGTGTGATCGATTGCTTTTAATTTGCTCAACTTGTCATTGTCTAGCAGCTTTCGATTAGAGTGAAAGTTTGTCATGATCAGGTCCGACAGGTTACTGTGTGTACATCGATCTGCGGCGATGGAAATGAAGACATCATAGCTGTTGGAGCTGTTAGTGATGTTACACCGCCATAATAAAAAAGGCAAAAACATGGATAATTTTTATTTTTTTTTTAGTAGTAATTTAAAAGTGGTAGTAGAAGGTGCCAAAGAACTGAAATAATTTTCAAAGGTTGGTTTTAATAATTAAGACATGATAATTGACAAAAGTTCTACACATCCCTTTTTTGCATGCCTACATAACAAGTTTATTCATCATCCATGGCATCTACTTTCAGTGGACATGAGTGTTGGACACAAGTGTCAGAAACAGGCCATGAACGTGTGTGTGTGTGTGTGTGTGTGTGTGTGTGTGTGTGTTAGTCTGTCAGTCAGTCCCAGGCACATCTCCAGATGAAGCAGTGGGGCCAAATAAACCTAAATTCTTCATCTGCTTCCGTGTGGTACCTCCTGTTGGTCACTAAAGACAACCTGTGGTGCATATAAACCAGCACAGCCTAGCTCTTATATATACCACAATTTTCCATTCTGCTGGGATCCCATGATGTGTAAAACCAGTTTTTTTTTCTTTTTTTTTTCTTTCCTCCCCCCCCAGCAAAGTACTTTTGGCACATGAGAAATTAGATGTTTAAAGGAAAAAAAATCCAAAGGTCACATTTAAAACCAAGTGACTTTCTGCTTCATTCTGAATCTTTTTCTGTCAGGCTGGTTTTGCAAATTAAATTTTTCTTTCACTGACATCTTATTTTTACTGTAAATATGAATAGCTCTGCTTCAAAAGAACCTCTTTGAAAATGTATTTCCTTTCTGTAAAAAGTGTCTTGATTTGCCTGGAAATCTTCATGGCTACAAATTTATTTGGTTTATGTTGGCTTTAATTCTAACTTGACAGCACATGTCTAAAATTACTTGAAAAATGCTGTGGTTGACATTGGTAAACCTCAGATTCTATGTCAATTTCAATAAACATATTAGTGGGATTCATTAATATTTAGCTATTTAAATTGAGGGAAGTGTGCTGGTAAATGACCGTGCAAGAGCTGATTATGTCTTTAATTTTACTCACAGATGGCCATTAACTGTGCAGACCATGTTAATACATGCAAAAGACAAGTAATCATGTAAATTAGAGGGTCCTGCCCTGTGCCCGAAATTAGGGGATTGGGGCTCCGAGTCACAAGAGGACTTTGTATAATGACACTTGCTCTTCTCGTTTGCAATGCTTTGCCATGACAGATGAGGAATCAAGGAGGATTTAAAGCTGTCCTAATCCAAACCCATCTCCCCTTGCTTAAGCTCCTTTCGCCCCAACCAATCAATAGAAATCTTTCATTGTCTTATAATAATCTATAAATACTGCTTAATGAGAAGGAAGATTACGTGCAGTGTGGCTTAAGGTCGCCCAGCCTTGTTTCCTTTAGTCTGTGACCGAAGATCAGGAACAAGACAGCATGTGATCAAGAATGTATGAATTGCTTGTCTTGACATTTTTGGAATAGTAGTGGTTGAAGCAACTTAGCAGGACGAGATGCTCTGAAAAGTATGAGTTAAATTTACAGAGCACTTGAAGAAAAAGTTTATAAAAGGAATGTTAGTGTTCTGCTCATTTTAAACTATTTACTGGCTTACCATCTTTTTTTATGGATCCTCTCTTGTGTAGTTCAGGCTATTTATGAAACAAGCAGTATAATAAATGTTGCAGCAGTTTTTTGTACAACACTTTGTTGTGACATTAACATGCAGAGTCACTGCTTCACTTATCTCCAAAACCCAACTCAATAGCACTGTTGCTATCAAAGGTAATATGTGTAACTTAGTGCTCTACCAGTGTTGGTTTAAATCACCTCAGAAGGGAGTAATTTAAGTTGCGAAAATCTCATGGTGCATCTCGGCAAAAGTATCGTAACGCTACTATGTTTAGACAGAGCGTGTTGCTTTTATGCCTTTTTCAGAGAAAATGAATGACCTTAAGTAGAAGTTCATTAGCGGTATTTTGGGGTGGCTCCGCGGGGCATGTTTGACATGACCTCAAAGCAATGCATTAATGATGCATGCGTTTGTGATGCAGGAGAGAACTCGCAGCTTGCTTAGAGAGTGGTACCTGCAGGATCCATACCCAAATCCCTCGCGGAAACGTCACCTGGCCCAGGCCACCGGCCTCACGCCCACCCAAGTGGGTAACTGGTTTAAGAACCGGCGGCAGAGGGACCGTGCAGCTTCTGCCAAAAACAGGTCAGTTGCATAGTGGTTGCTGCCACATCTTGGGTGGGTTTAAAAAAAAAAAAAAAAAAAAAAAATACAGCTTCAGGGCCTCTGTTTGTTGCATCAAAGACACTTTTAAGCAGAGTGATTTGACTCACTGATATTTAGGTATTTTTTTCTGAGCATGGTAAAATGCATTAGTCAAGGATACTGGAGCACTGGCAAGAAGTAGGGTGTGAACCAGCATGCATCAGGTTGAAACTTCGTATCGTTGTGCTCTACACCTCTGCTTCCCCCAAATATTGAGAGAATTCCTTAAAAGTAGTACTTATCTGTACACCATGGAGTAATTTTGTCTGTGCTCCACAGACTGCAGCAGGACCCGGAGCTCCTGTCTGGAGGAGGCTCCCTCGACTGCCCGGCACAGGACTACAGTGCCAGTCCCCCCCAGCCCTTGCCTCGCCATCTGAGCAGTCCTAAAGACAGTGACTGCAGCAGCACAGGCACCGGGCCCCGTGCGACGGATGCCTCGACCCCCGAAATCTCTGTGAGCAGTGACAGCGAGTTTGAGCCCTGAGAGGGAGCGAAGCAACGGACTGGTGCGCTGGAGTAGCGTGAAAGAGACGGGTGACAATCGAAATGCAGCACGATGTGCGAAAGCAGCCCAGGTGCCGGTGATCCATAGCAACCGGCTCCCAAATGAGGAAACTCTGCTCTCATGAAAACTCTGCTCTGTTTATGGACAGAATGAGGGAGAAATGTTTTGTTTCTTGTGGCACCCTCATGTTCATGGGAAAACATTGCAGACATACACGTACACACACAAGGCAGTGTGTTACACGTTGTGATGCATTTACACGACGTAGCACTTTTACACAACACAACTGGCGTGACTTTAGCAAGAGGTATCGTTTCATGTTCTGTCCTGTTCAGAGCATAAATATGCCTCCAGCTCACAGGTTGCCCATGTGAAACTAGATGTGTCCCTGGGAGTGAGTACAGCCAGTGGAAATAACACTTATGTGCTGTAAGGTAGGTGAGCGGGTGAGGGGTTTGGTCCCTTGTGCACAGATTACACCACTTTGGCACAGTCCAGTGGTGTAAAACACACCCTACCTCTACACCCCAGTACAGGAGCTTTCACACCTAGTAATATATTGATACATTTACTGTGTGCTCTGGTTACTGTTCACCTTGGCTTAGCAGAGGAGTATCGCTGGTGAACATTTAGTGTTTGTGCTTTTCAGGGGAAATACCAGACCAAATGCTCTGATTCAGATGTAATCAGTACAGTTCCTTTCTTTGTTTCCTCATCCCTTAGTTCCCATAGCTTATTCCTGTGCTTCAAAGTTGAGCTGTAGTCTTACAGCAGTGATTTACACTCTCAGGGTGGTCATCCATCAGTTTGCCCCTCTCACCAGTGGCTCATACTGTGGTTTAGGGCAACAGAGCTGCGCTCTTCCCTTAGATTGCGAACCCTGTGTGAATGAGCTTTTCTCGACATGTGAATCCAGCCCTTGTCACAGGACTGGCGCGCGCACACGCACGCACGCACCCACACCTACCGCTTGTCTGCTGAGTTTAATGTATGTTAAAGGAATTCAGTTTCATGACCAGACATGCGCCTGGTTTTTTGCAGGTAGGCTAAAGTCCTAACATATTTTTGCAGGATGTACATCATCTCATGCTGTACAATTACTGCTGCTAATAAAATATATTTTCAAATTTTGGCTGCATATTTTGATTTGACATTATGAATGCATGTAACATCTACAGTGACATGTTTTAGGAGTTTCCCTTAATGATAAATACTTAATGACTTCATAGCGCTTTTTTTTTTTTTTTTTTTTTTTTTTTTTTTTTTTTTTAAAAACATGGTAAAGATGTTTTCAGTCGTGTTAATATAGATAATCCAATTGTCTGCAGTCCGGCCACAAGTCTCCGCTGATCTAGATCGCTGGCTATAATCCTGAGGTTAGAAAGCCCTGTCGGTGTCTATGGAACCTAAACGGTTGCTTTCATGTCCGTGTGTGCAGCGCCACCACCGTAGACACGCGTGGCTCCACCAGTTAGATTTCTGACACAGGTTGCACAACATATTCGGGCAACATGGTGTGGCAATTAAGATTATTTGTACACACTTCATGGGAATCATCTCACACCAGAAGTCCAAAATAAGAACATTAAACCAGTCTTATAATAACATGTTACTGCATTTCTGACATTTTACACTTTATTTTATTGCTTGGTTACAGATATGGTACAAACGTAGTGTAACAGTCCATATTGAAGTTACTTATTTACAATTTTTCAGGAACTATAACAACATATAACTCATCTTGATAAATATCAAAGTAACATACAGTATATACAGATGTCCATATACAAATATCATGTTTTTTTCCCGATACTTTATTTATTGTAATATTTGTGCAAAGACTTACTGCAATATAGTATTTTTAAATTCAGTAAATTCTGTTTTCAGATTATACTCAGAAATGGATACTTTACAATTTTAATAGCTGGCCAGATAATCTGGCAAAATTTGGAAAGCAAGACTCTCACGGTAGAAAACACACAAGTGTTTTTCTTTACTGTAAATAACGAATATAATAACATGTTTCGTAAAAAAAGATTAAAACGTGGTTATTTCAAGATAAAAACGCTAACATAGTTTAATTTAGAGGGATTTATCAGCTGCTTTTACACTCCAGCGTAATATACTTTCCGTTCTGTTGTCCCTCAAATGAGCTGCAAACTGGTCCAGGTTCAGTGTTATAACTGACGTGGTTACAGGTAGGACGTGTCAGAGTTCAATTCAGGATTTTTATTCTTTTCTATTGTCTGCTACAGTCAAATTCAATATTTTCTAGTACTTACTGCAGTACTGGCATAGCTGGGTAAAGTTTCCGTTTCATGTCATGGACGTAGCAGACAGTGAATATTAATAACATAGTATATTGGAACTAAATATTAAAAATAGCATAATAAATAATATGCATGCTTTCTTTTTCATGTCTGGGAAAACTGTAAACAGAGATAGTTTTGAAGGTGAATCTCATAGTGTTTGAGAGGTGAAGTAGCCCAGTGTTTGCAGTCTGCCGGCACCTTCGCAGCCTTTGTTTGTGTCGGTGGGGCTGGACGCTGCGGTGTACCGGCGCAGCAGCAGCCTCTTTAGGGGCAGAACCTATAGGTCGCCTGGTCCAGGACAGAGATGATTTCTGGACCACGAAGCAGACAGGAGGCCGGGTCGACAGGGGCGTTAACTTCACACTCCAGGGGGCTCAGTACAGGCAGGACCGACCCCGTCCACTCTTTAGCAAAGGCAGAGATCCACAAACCCGGTCAGAACGAAGGACTGTGGTTCATTTTCCCAAAGACACCAGGACAGCCAGCGCTGTATGAGAAAGAAAAGTGGGAAAAGGCCAAAGGCAGAGACGAATACTTTTACCTGCTTTGAGAGGGCAGCTGAGGCCAGAGTAGATTGAAGAGCGGTCTGGTGGGCTGCTGGGGGGATCGCTGTACTGGGGGGCCCAAGGCACAAAGCCGAGTGGTCTCTCGTAACCGTTCGTGGGCTCACCTAAATACAGGGCAGAAGGAAAGAGGCCGAGACCTCAACACTGCGTCTCGTGGTTTCACGTTCAGCATTGCTGTGCTTTAATAACACCTACGTTTAAGGGAATAAGACTTGATCATTCCATTTATGTAGCAGAATTATATAGATCAAATCCCAAAGAATGAGGAGTCATCTGGTTGTGGCCTTGAGAAAAATACTAAACCCGAATGGCTCCATTCCATCTATCCATTTGGTGGACACTTTCCTCCATAGCGACATACAGTGATTATCGATTATTGCTAATTAACGGACACTTTTCTTCAGGGTGACTTACGGTGCTGGACACTAGGCGAGGTGTAACTTCCGGTGTGACAATAGATACTCTTTTGAAAATGTGCTAGGTAAGGCATTGAATAATAAATAACAATAAATAATAAATATAATTATACCAGAACTCCACCAGCCGGGGACTGTTTCTTTGACCTGAGTGTAGCTGATAGGGTCGGGTTTGATTTTCCTCCACTGGGATGCAGCAGGCTGTCTATAAGTCCAGGAGGGACAACCACATTGCTGCGGTGCAAAAGACAGCAGTTAGAAACATTTCAGACACTAACACTTCAGTTTCCATTGCGGTGTCAGTGAGTCACACTAATACCTTCTCCTCAACCATGTACCTGTTTGTCTCTGCTGTGTGGAAAACGTCCCACGTTCCAATGTCTCTTCCATAAACAGTCCTCATATCTCCATTGACCAGACCCATCCGGGATCCTCTTACTGTAGTGCGACTTCTCACGTTGCCTGAATTACACACATGCACCAACGTATTGTATGTAACCGTGTCAGATAAAATCTTGCTGAACCTAACTCTGTGTATTCAAATCATATTCAACACACAGGTCTTTGGGTGACTCGGTATTTTTTGTGTAAATCAGTGCTGTGAGCAGATACTTCCCATCATGACTCTTCCCCAGACCCCTCTCTCTGGAAAGGGTTACTAACTGGGGGTGGATTTTACAGGCTAAAAAAACGTGAAAGGGTGTCCAATCTACATTCCTCTTACCAATATTTAGAGTCCAAGGGCATGGGTGCCACGGGAGAAGTTGGGGGTGAGCTTATTTGTGAGAACATGCTCGGGAATAGGGGACCATGGAGAGAGTCACAGGGGCCTGGAGAATTGCAATTGGAGTCGGCTTTCGCGTAACTCTGGACATCGAAGCACGGCAAGACGAAACAGTCCAAGTAACAGCCCTGCTGCCCCATGTCTGCCTTGTCGTCCACCTCCTCTGAAATGGGGCTGAGAAGGAAGTCTTCTCCATCCATGGGAATGTAAGGTGCCAATGTGTCCAGATCCTCTTCAGAGAATTCCTGCCCAAGTGAGAGAAGAGGACGTCTCATTGCTGCTCATACCAAGTCGTTCCAAAGACAAAACGGGGATCTTTGTCAATAAGATGAGTTCTCTTCTACCTGTGCTGCTTCCTCGGGAATGTCCTCTCTGTCTAGCTCCAGAAGGGTCTCTGTAATGGGGACAGTGTGCTCTGTCTCCATCCTGTCTCCCGTCTCCTGCAAAGGCAGAATACCATAAAAATAAAGTTGAGAACACTTCTTTAGAGCATCAACAAAATCCGCAGACTAAGGCTTCCTTGCGGAGAACTAGAGGCCTCACGTACATGGACGGGGCTGGGAACGGACTCCTCCGCTGTAAACTCACTGCACCCCCTATAACCACTTCCTTGGGGCGAAAGGCTCGAAGCAGTAATGGAACTACAGGGAATGGGCTTCAGCAGATATTCCTTCTGCTCTAGAGAGAACAACACATCTGGCTGTTCCACCTCACTGAGGTAAGAAATAAAGAGAAGGAATAAAGGATGAATATACTGCAACTGCACTGAAAGAGCTTCATGAAGGCTTTCAGTCAATGCTGAGCTCAACGTTTATTTTCAGACTTTATCATGAAGGACACTGGAACCTGTAGCCTTTTCACCTTAAGATATAGTTGATACAAATGACGCTCTGGGGCTGCCCACTACGACTGCTGTAGACCACCGTGGCGTTTGTCTCCACCCAAACAAAGCCTCCATTCTTCACCAGCAGCCGGTACTTTCCAGTGGACACCTTCCCCTTGGAGAACACTGTTCCAGGAAAGATGGGGCAAATGTCACTCAAAGAGGCCTGTGCAGTTGCCCCGATCAGTTTCCCTGCTACAGAACACCTTCTTGTTATAAATTCCAAAAATTTGCTCATTGCCCCAAGTCAATCAGAGAACAACATCAGAAACGTGTCTAAACTGCTCAAGAAGAGCAAACATTCTACGTTTCCATGTTGTGAAAAAGCCCTTTTGGTTGAACATTTGCTCCTTTGAATTTTCCCGCAGGCCTGGTGACACAATGGAGTGTGACTCACAGCTGAGATGTGTCTTGAGGATGTGCTCGCAGTCCAGAGCATGGTAATATCGGTACACAGACTGTCCCAGCAGCTCGGTCTCCGTGTACCCTATGAATTCCGATACCCTGAAACACAGTAACGCAGACAGTTGAACACCAACGCTGTACATAGAGATGTTACTGCAGAGGCGGTATCTCCTCCAATTCTGTTAAATGGGGTCAGAATTGGATGTTTATAGCTCAGCTAAGTGATTAAGACAGAATGAGTTATTTTATTAAAGGCATTAAAGGTTGAAACAACACTGATTATCCAGCAGTGTCAATCACAAAGAGCCTTGTTTTTCATACCAGACCTCAGAAATCAGAAAAACTGGAGCTCCTAGAAAAATATTTATTTATTTTTTTAAATGTAGAAACTGTTAAAAGAAGTGTGAAAAGCAGGGTAAAATCTGTGTTCTGCCTTCGGCAGCATTTCAACCTTCCAATCATTCCAGATGTTTGCAGGTAAAATCTTGTTCTTACTTAATAGGTTAATTGATCGGTTCAGTTCACTCTGGTTCATCACTTGTCGCCTGGAGCTTGGGCACAACTTAAGTCTAAACATCGCTGCTGACGCAAGAGGCTGAAGCTTCAGTCTGTAGCTGGACTGCGACACGGGGACAGGGGTAGTGGGGGAAGGTGTCGCCCCCAATGTTTGAGCATTCCTAAATTGTGCAATATTTCTGTATCATTACTCTCAGTGCCGTTGGTCATAGTTTTTGAACCCAATATGAGGCATCTTGCATTTTTTGCAACTACTGCTAGTAAACTGAAACCCATCTAGTTGCACCACACAGATGCCAAACAAGAAGTATGAGCGATTACACCATTTATACAATGTGTGGAAATATATCCCATACCATATACAGAATCTCAGTGAGAAAATAACTTTCCAGTCTTCTTAATTGCAACAGTTCGGCCGAGTTCCAAAGATCCAGGAGGCACTTAATAGTTAGTTAGTTAAGTGCACACACATTGTAAAGGTGGTCTTTGTTAAACCAATGAGACTCAGATGGCAGCTGCCACCGTACCAAAGTTTCGGCTGTGTTGGCTTACCCCTCAACACAGAGAAGAGAGACGTGAAAAATGACCATGGAAGAGGGTGTTCTTGTTGTGTTCTGAAGTTCCAAAGAAATGGCTCCTGATGCTAAGTTTTGGAACAGAATTAGATGACAATTTGTTCACCATCAGAGATGCCCCACAGAGAGACAAATTCAACTTTGGGACCAGCAAGCAGCTATACAAGCATCACCCACTCATGATTCATCCACATTTATGTGTTCTCTGTCATTTGGACACATTCTTTTATGTCCAAAGAGTTTAGCATGTATGTGCAATACATAAATGAGCAGCACTTTTATATTACCATTATGTGATTTATATTGCTGTTACATTTCTACATTTCTCCCTACTCTCCTTATTTTTGAATTTTTTCATATGTGGTGCTTTGACTTTCTATAAAACCAGTCAAGTCACTTTTACTGTAAGCAATTAACAAATGCATACCATTACACTAATGCTCATCATGAGATCACGAATGAGGAGTGCGATATGCAATACAGAACCATCATTAGCGTTTCTCAGTGCAGTGGAACCAATCAGAGTTTACTGCTGACCAATCAAAAGTTAGTGTTGAGTTTTGTTCTGCTTTAATTGACTACCTGGTTTTAAATATGTGTAATTAGTTAAGATTTTCCATATTTTCAGAGTCAAACTTTATCAGTTAAGCAGGTCCTAATAATTTCTCTTATTTTAGAATTTTTTACACATATTAATTATGCTAATTAGTTAATTGTTAAATAGGTTAAAGGTTTGACAAGAACTGTAAATATTTATACAGGTTAAATCAATTACTCATTTTATTTAAATAAAGTATTACTAAATTATATATTTATAAAATGTTTGGCAGATTTCTTACAGATAACATGTGAATGCAGAAATTTTGTCTGCTCTTACTGGCTGCCCTCCTCTTCTTTCTCCCCGGTGGTAAAGACAGGCGTACGTGCAGCCGCTCATTCTACACGATTGCTCAAGCCTTCCTTGGAAATGTTTCCGTAATTGAACTAATTGACCTTTTCTCTCGGTATTTAAACGTTGCAAGTTGAGAGCTAGAAGTGCTCCGCACTGCAGCCCTCAGCGATCAGAGCTGAACGCACCGTTGAACACGCTATTCCGGGCCGGTGGTAAAGATGCATGCAGGTTTTTACTCTAACTTGTAATTCAGTTAAAGTGCTCATTTTTTGACAGAGTTAATTGCATGAAAAAAGCTGTTAAACGCCACATATTGCGGTTCTCCTGGACCGGAACGGAGGTCCCAACAGATGGGAGTCGTCTCCCTGAGGTCTTTGAATTCCTGCTCTTAGTCACTCTAGACTTTTTTCCAACAAATATCTTGAATTTCCTACTGCAGCCTATAACTGACACTTCATTTTAAATTTCATCCCTCTCTCTCACACACTTCTGGTAACTGCTTGTTCTAGTCGGGGTCATGATGGCCTGTCCCACAAGTGCAGGGCACATGGCAAGTCAAGCTACACCAGATCACTGGAATTAAACATTAATATGATTCCATTTCATATTGATTCATATTCTCTGTCAACATTCATTTTAGTTTTTTCTGGGCTGCATTAAAACTTTACTCATGTGTGGGGTACAACCATGATGTAGCATCGCCCCACCAGTAACATACCTGATAAAGGCTAAAACTGAAATGAGATCTCATGTCAGCAAGCAAGTGGAGGTGTCTCTGAATGTTACACGGTTAATGGTCACAAAAAGGTTCACAGCAAATTTTACACAACTGGGAATTTGTCTTTTTTGTCCCAGTAACGCAGGTTGCACTGAACCTACATTGATCAATGAGGTTTCCTGCTGTGTAAATTTTACTAGCTGGGCTGGACGTAGCTGGGTGGTGCAGCTAGCAGTTCTGCCTCCTCACAGCACCTGGCTGGTGTGAGAGGACGTGGGATCCCTGCTCCGTTTGTGTGGGGTTTGCATGTTCTCCCTGTGTCTGAGTGGGTTTTGTCCAGGTGCTCTGGTTTCCTCTCACAGTCGAAAGACAAGCAGCTCAGGTGAACCGGTGACACTAAATTGCTTGTAGTGTGTGAACGGCTCAGCAAGTGTGTCCCTGTGTGGATAACGTGTGTTGAACTGGCGTCCCATCCGCGGTGTACCGCAATACCGCCATTCTCCCAATGTCTCCGGAACACGCTCTGGTTCACTGCAACGCTGCTCAGGACAAGCGGTTATTGAAATTGGATACATGGATGTACCTCGGCTGGCAGTAGGAGAACCTCATGTCAAGGGTGTGTCTGCTCAGGAAGGCTGTGCAGTTCAGGTAGGCATCCCAAGCGCTGGGCACCAGATCGGGCAGTGGCTGGCAGAGCAGGATCAAGCAGCTAGAGCCAAGAGCTACAGAGGGTCTTCGTACCCCTGTACAGTGCAGCACCTGAACCCAGCAGAGGAATATAATAGATAGAACAGCATAAAACATGTACGAATTTGGGATGAGGGAGGAGAAGGAAGTACAGGGAAAGAAGGTGGAGGAATACAAGATTAAACTGCAGAGGGATCAGTGTAACAGGTGTACAAGAAATTGATGGAGGAAGAGAAAGACTTGCAGAAGAAGCAATTAATCAGGAAGGCGGTTCAAGTTACTGAGCTCTACAAGTGCTCTACACATTTTTTTCGTCCAGAATATTTTCGATGCAATGTGCGAATGGACAGTCAACTTCAATATTCAGCAGACAGTGAAAAAGCAAACTATCCAAGATATGTTCCCAATCTAGAAGGACAATGTAACATTTCATATGAGCTTTGAGCAGAAAATAATTGCAGTCCAACATTCACCTTCCAGGAGGCTGACTTCAGGTTGACTGTTCGACCTTGACATGTCAACGTACACTTCATCCGGAGGAAAAGGTCACGTTGCTTTTGAGTCTCCAGGTCTGCGAGAGTGATTCAGAGAGGACACATCAGTCTTCTCTTTCAATTTATATACCAGGTTTTCTTCTGTGGTGAAACTCGTGTAACAGGAACGTCTATAATCTTTCGATGGTTACGCATTTTACATTTAAAAAAAAACGAAAAATCAGGACAGTTGGAAATGAGATTTTTTTTTGGTCGTAGAATGCAGACTTACTGCATTGTTATTCTCTTTTACCTGTTTTGCTGGAAAGGATCTCCCTCATCTCTCTCAGGTCACTTGGGTGCATGAACTGAAACAGGCTCTGGCCTATCAGATCCATCTGTACAGGGAAAGGCAGTGAGTGTAGTGGTCAAAAATGAAAACCAGGGACTCTTCTCATTTTGTACGTCACATATGGAAGGAGCGAGGGTGGGCTCTCATCTGGGCAGGACCTGGTTGATGCCGGTGTGTGCGGTGACAGCCCCTGTTGCATAAATGACTTGGCCGCTGTGGGACACAAGGAGCATGAAACCACCAAGAGCTGAATCCAAGACCTTCTCATCACAGGGTGTTGTACCACTGTTGCATCCTGAAAACAGAGACATGTGGTTGCATCATTGATAGTACATAAAAAAAAAACTGTGAGGTCTAATGACAGCTTCTTCCTTAATTGTTTATGAACAGGTTAATGCTGTGTTTGTACCGCACTGATTTGTCTGTGAGGGTCTTGCACCTGGAGTCCCAGGACAGACTGCATGTGGCTTGCCGTCAGCACTGCTCTGCATGTGGCCCAAGTCATCCAGGATTTCTCGCAGACGCAGGTAGGTGAGCGTAAGCCTGATGAGGGAGGCCTTGTCCATGTGGCCAGCTGGACCGGGCGCTGAGGGAAGGGCACCGGCCAACTCCCTGAACAGCTGACTCTCCCGCTCTCTCCTGCTGCGTGCAGACGCCCGAGAGCGTGCCCGCCGCCACTCTGAGGACAGCCTGCAGAGCACATGGCATGAGCCAGTCAAAGGCCTGGGAGAGAGGACCTGTCACAGGGCTAATAGCTATGGGCCGTACACTCAGAAGGGAATGTAGGTGGAGTGGGACTGTGAGGCATCAGGTCAAGAGGACCACACATGCAGCAGAGGAAGGTTTTGGAGCCTTGGATTGTCTTACTGGTTGGCATGTGGAAGCACCACGCATAATCCAAAGCTGCAAAGTGACTATTGCGATGACCTTTAGAAGAAGTTGTCTTGTACAGGTGCCAGGGAGGCGCTCGTCCTGTGAGGCACAAGAAATCGAGGAGGACGAACGGGACGAGAAAGACTGCTATCAGACCCAACCAGGGATTGGTATCTGGGTTCAAGGGGCACCCAAGTGCGTCAACCACTCGAGGAGATAGATGGCAGCACCGCCCAATGGGGCAGCTGGGCGTCATGAAATCGTCACTGAGCTTTATCAGCACTGCCATGTAGCTCCTGCTCGTGGAGATACTGCCATACACCGGTACTGTGGTTCCAGGCCGGCACTACACTGTGCTACAGAAAATAACTCAGAGTGACCTCTGAACGAGCTCGAATACAACTAAAGACAAGTCCATCAATGTTTTCGTTCCATGTGTTATGTCAGAAAAAGATCAAAGCACTACAACGATTTTGAGTTACGCTGCTGCCATTGTAATGTTATTATTGTTGTTTTGGAGAAAGCGGCCCAAGAATGAGGAAGTCTCAGGCCCGGATAACAGTACAAATTTAGAACGAATTTTTAGATAAGCTATGGGACAGAAGCCTGGCTCAGTCAGCGGAAGCTCTTGGTAGCAAAACGGTGCACGATGTCTTCGGTGCTTCAAAAATCATAACCGCCAGCGAATTCGTGTTTAGTGTTTGTTGCACAACATCTGTATCTTGCCACAAAAAACATGCAATGGCTGCCGTTTCACATCCATGCCACACTCTTTATGGTGGCAAAAATGCCGATACATTAATACACATAATGCAGTAGTGCGACAAGGTCCAGAATGTCTCCTGGGTGGAGGAAGATTTCCTCTGTCGTGGGGAAACAATGCCCACGTGAGCCTGATCTCTTCCAACAGCGTGATCACTAAAGCATAACATTGTGAGAAAGGGTGTAGAACCTATAGCTGGACAGAACAGCTGTGAAGAAACACAAGTTCTCAGAAAATTTTCATTAATTCCTTCTTTTAAACTGCAGATCTAAAACAGTTCTCTGTATAAACCCACCAGAGCTGGTATGGAAATTTTAGTGATCAGTCACAGACTTTCTTTTTTCTAATTTCATTTTCATCTATTTTTACTTGTAATGAAATTATAATTTCCGACTAATTTAATTTATTCATATCAATTATTTTTCTAAATACTTGCATACACATCTAGATATAAGAAATGCATTAAAGGTGGGCTGTGGTTGATGTGGAGGTGGTTTGCTAAAAAAGTGTGAAAATGTCATTGCTGCATTTTCTGTGTATCCAGCATTAATCGGATAAAAATATGGATTATCGTTTGGCAGGCCAAAGGACAAGACAGTGACATATCTTTAGAGTTTCATCTTATAGATGTTTACCAACTTAAACCAATAACTCTAAACAGACATTTGGACAATTTCTTCATTAAACTTGAAAAAGGTGTATTTAAACTTGCAATGTCTTTGTATCGTTGTAATGATGTACTGAGAAAAGTTTAATGTTGCAATTGCCCACATATTTTCACATACTGAAAAAAGGGTTGTTTGCATTTTACTTGTACAAAATAATCCTGTTTTGTAAAACTAATTTTGATGACAAAAATGTATATTTCGTAAGAGACAAAGCCATTTGTAATTTCCTACCACAGGACTACATCTCGCGAATACTGTTACTCGTAGAAAAGTTGGCACTTACCTCTTTCTTTTGGCTTCACTCATTCTGTCTAAAGTTGCTTTCACTTCTCAGTGAGGAGCTGCTTCAGAAAAAGATGTCAAGATGATTTGAGGAAAAAAGCAGCCATGAAGCCAGGAGAAAGCTGGGTGATCACCGATGCGTGTCAGTCATGTTATCAACACGTGTGTGTTATTCACTGGCTCTCAACGTGGCTCTTCGCACCCAGACTGCCAGACCCTAACCCTGTAACCTCCCATTAATCAGTGTGTCTCTCAGAGCCGCTCTCATCCTCCACCCATATCCATCAACTGCGCTCAACTGGGTCCTAGTGCCTTCGAAACACCGAGTTCACAGTAAACTCTAAACTCCAGTTTTGGCCCTTATTTCAGTTATTAATGCAGTCACATTTTCACGCATAAATTGATGTCTCTGCTCTGCTGATGAAAGACCCGGTGGAAAACACAAAACTTGGGAACACAGTATTTATTATCAGGATACCATAATATTGCAGAAACACTGTACTCAAGAGTCAACAATGAACCGGTGGCCTGTAAAACCCAAACAAACTATCTTGAAATTTAACTGCTGGAGAACCCAGAGTCCTATTGACCAAAACAAACTTTGAGTGTCGCCTGGAGCATACCACTAAATTATGGACATTTTAAAAAACATATTACTTTGATTATCTAATTTCTTACAAAAATAGTAGCTCTAATTTAACTAAAAATAAATATTACATGTCTACCTACATTAAAATGTATTTAATTAATATTCTGAATTATTACATTTGGATATCTTTTTTATTTCAAAATGATCCATGTACCTTAAGGGACAATTTAGCAAAATCAGATGACAGCCATTTGTTTAATGTTTGAATTATTAGAGTTATTTCTAATTTACTAAACTGCTTTTTCTAAATATATTATTTTATTTCATTTCTGCTGAGTGTGAAATTTAGATGAATGACAGTATTTTCAGATTATTGCTTAATTTTCGCTGTTCAAACAGGTTCAGAACTTTTCTTTTCATATTTCTGTTGCAGGTTATGACTCTTAAGACCCGTAATCCTTCATATTCTTCACATTATAGACCAGAGAGAAATATGAAAGTCTGATTAAAGTTTCCAAACAGTGGAATCGACAATCCCCCCCAGTGAACCACCTCATTACTCATCTTAACAACTGAAGTTAACAATTTAAAAAAAAAATTAATTGAAACCAACTGATGTCCTCAGCATGGATGTAAACGACTCGTGTCTAACTTGTATGTATGTTTCATATGCAGAGGTGGACAAAGTACACAAAAACAATACTCAACAAACGCACTGTACCTTTCACAAAACAATAATTCAATAATCACAGAAGGCTACCTGTCCAAAATCTATTTCTGCAAAAGCAAAAAGTTCCATGTGAAGAAAAGTACTGAAATGTGAAGGTATTTAGATTCCAATGATATGTTTAATGTTCTGAACCAGTAGCAATAAGAGAAAACAGAAACACAAAAGAAATAAAAGAGCACAAACTGGTATCTGAACAAATGGTTGAGCAGTTATGATCGTTACCGAGCTGGGTTACGGTTTATCGTTTCAACCAGTAGCAAGTACTGCCAGGTAATTGTTGTGTCGCAGCTATTGATAGACAGTTTATTACTAATGTTCACATTGAACTTTATAATGAAGTTTAATAAAGGAAATACCTTTATGCACCAACTCATTTAAGGTATAGTGGTTTGTACCATAGTATGTGACATGCGTTTACATTTACATTTATTTATTTATCAGATGCTTTACTCCAAAGTGACTTCCAATGAACTCTATGTAGTGTTATGAGCCCACACACCTTATTCACCGCGGTGACATACACTGCTAGATACACTACTTACACTGGGTCACTCATCCATACATCAGTGGAACACACTCACACTCTCTCTGTCACTCACACGCTATGGGGACATTTTGACTCTTCTCTAGGATCACGTGTCTGCATCCAAATCTCTCCTTCTGCTTTGGAGAAAAGCATCTGCTAAGAAGAAATGTATCTGAATGTAAGTTCTGGATCGAAATCACATACACCTTGTTACTGAGCTGCTGAATAATTTGCAAAACTCGCTGCACAAAAAGAGAAGAGCAACAGCTTATCGTACTTTTTTCGATTGGATGCCGACATCATATATGCCAAGTCTGACATCTTCTGTCAAACAAAGACAACAAATAGACGCGTTAAATAAGAAATCAGTAGCTTTCATGTGAAAAACTGTTTTTCATAAACCCCCCTTGATGCAGCGGATCGTCACCAGGAACCCAAGTGCTCGGCAGCTCCTCGACTCTCAAACTGAGACTGACAGCTGACAACAACGGAACCCACATGCTGAAAGTGAGGAGGTGTTGCCAAGAGTACGAAACAAATTAATTTGACTGGTTTTAAGGAGAGAAATTTGATACATTAAATTCAAAAATCATGAGTGTGACAGAGATGTAACAGACTAGAAGTACAGTTCTTCTCTTTAGATGTTCTTGAGAAAAAGTAAAAAGCATCATTACCAAAGACTGGTGAGGAAGAATCTAGACTGTCATACATGAATGGTCCTTGTTACTACCCATCACTGTTTATATGTCAACAAAGGTAATCTCCATCTCTTCTTCAGCATGCACCCATTTGAGGGAATTGTGTTTGGAATTTTTTCGCCCATTGGCACCAGGCAACGTACATACACAAACACGTACGCACACGCGCACACACACACACACACACACACACTCTCTGAAACCGCTTGTCCCGAGCAGGGTCGCGGCAAACCAGAGCCTAACCCGGCAACATAGGACACGGGGCTGGAGGGGGCACACCCCGGACAGG
Organism: Scleropages formosus; assembly: GCF_900964775.1. Taxonomy (NCBI): domain Eukaryota; kingdom Metazoa; phylum Chordata; class Actinopteri; order Osteoglossiformes; family Osteoglossidae; genus Scleropages; species Scleropages formosus. The sequence continues at coordinate 37,616,978 of NC_041809.1, read as the reverse complement.
ATGCCAGTCCATCGCAAGGCACCCCAAATAGGATTCGAACGCCAGACCCATCAGACAGTGGGACCTGGCCAAGCTCCCTACACCACCGCACCCCCCTACACACAAAGATGTACACAAAGAAAGATTCACACAAGAACCCAAATGAGACTGTTAACTCCTCCTTGCTCTGTACACCAAAGTCTGGGCTTCCTGGTTCAGGTGGGAACCTACAGCAGGTGAGGAAATAGTGAAATGAAGGAAAGGGGACTCAGTAAAATCCTGCTGGAAGAAACAGCACATTGTTCTTGATCACATTCGGTCTCAGTTAAGGTCAGTTTCCAGTCACTTGTCCTGGAGAGATCTGTGTCCAAGCAGATTGAAAGCCAGGTCCACATCTTCCTGTTCCCAGCAACAGTGTCCAGCTCCTTCTTGGGGGGATATAATGTCTCCATCTGGGCTCGCCTCCTAATGGGATGTACCTGGTGGAACGATAGTCGGACCACCTCAGCTACCTCCCCACGCACTGGAGGGACAGGACTCTACTCTGAGGCTCTCCTGGATCATCAAGCTCTTCAACTTGTCACAGAAAGTGAACTCAGCAATCCTGTGCAGAAATATCATTTCAGCTGCTTTTATCTGCAGTCTTGTTCTGTTGGTCATTGCCCGAAGCTCACAGCAAGAGGTGAGAATGGAGATATAGACTGAGAAGTTAACCAAGATTGTGTCATAAAACTCAGCCTCCGTCTCACCCCCACAGATCAGTACAGTGTCCTCAGGACTGCTGACTCAGCAACAGCAACCACCAACTGGTCACTACCAACTGAGGCCAAAAGCACTATACCATCTATAAACAATAGAGATGCCACTCTTAGTCCTCCGATCTGAACCTCCTCCAAATCTAGAATGTTCCTTGATACCCAGTCTGTGAAGATCATCAACAGGAGTGACGATAAAACAAATCTTCGGCAGGGGCTGGAGACCCCATACGACAGATTTGGCTTAACACTGAGGACAGAATCAACTCACTCTGTGCTCATACAGGGATAGAAAAGCACGTGTCAGTGGTCCCCGTACCCGTACTCCCGCAGGACCTCCTGTAGCACATGCCGAGGGAATCAATCGTACGCCTTTTCCGAAACCACAAAAGACATAGACCTGATTAGGATATTTCCATGCCCCTTCAAACAAATGCATCAAGAAGAAGAGTTGGTCTACTGTTCCACAACTAGGATGAAATCCTTCTGAATCTGAAGCTCAGCTACCAAGTCTCTTTTCCAGGCCCCTGGCACAAGCTTTACCAAAGAGGCTGAGGAGTATGATGGCAAATACACCATCTGGTCCTTTCTTAAAAATAGGGACCACCACCCCAGTGTTTATCAGTCTAAGGATACCCAGTCCACCTTGCAAGATACATCGAAGAGTCACGTGAGCTATACAACTCCCACCCTGTCCTGTGCCTTAAAATTTCAGGCTGAATCTCATCTACCCCTTCAACCGTATGCTGGGTTGAGGAGCTCCTCAAAGTGCTCCTTCCACTGCTTCAAAATCTCCCCAGAAGTGTTCATCACATCACAAGACCACCAAAGAGTTTTTCTGCATAGCCTCTTCAGCGTGATTGTATCTCAGAAAGGGCAGCAAGGTAGTGCTGCATTCTCTCATAGGGCCTTGATTCAAACCTGGTTCAGTCTGTGTGTCATTTGCAGTGGTGTTCTCGTGTTTGCGTGGGTTTTCACCAGGTTGCTCTGAATTCCTCCCGCAGTCCAAATACACATTTCCGGTGAACTGGTGACTCAAAATTGCCCATCGCATGTGATTGTGTGAGTGAATGTGTGTATGAGTGGCTATCCTGTCCATAGCGTACCCTGACTGTCATCTCGTTCTTCCAGATGAGCTCCAGACTACCACCCTAACTTGGACAAGAGTGTTTCTCAGAAGCACAGATTGTCAAACTGTCCTAAATGTCATCTTGGTGCTGAATTTGCGTAGGAGAAGTAAAAAAGAAAGATGAGTTCTCATCTTGAAATGTTTCCCTTCTCATGTGTGAATGGAGACCACTGGCTGGCCTGGATGGGCCTGGTCAACTAGAACCAATAGATTCATGAGATACATGCAGTACAGTACAGTCTCAGTAAACCCCACATATGTAGCCTACAAGCCAACTTTTCACTAGAAAGGTAGCTAGAAATTTTGCTCACCATGTTGAAGGGGTTGGGGAATCATGTTCAGTTTTTCCCCAATGAATTCATTTTGTACACTGGATGGTAAAATGCAAAAACCCGCATACAAGAATGCATTGCAGTAATAATACAGTGCAAATCATTTGTAACATGTCTGTAAAATTTATTTGCTTAGCAAATAAACTAAATTGAATGTACAGGAGGGGGCGCAGTGGCGCAGTGGGTTGGACCGGGTCCTGCTCTCCGGCGGGTTTGGGGTTCGAGTCCTGCTTGGGGTGCCTTGCGACGGACCGGCGTCCCGTCCTGGGTGTGTCCCCTCCCCCTCCGGCCTTACGCCCTGTGTTGCCGGGTAGGCTCCGGTTCCCCGCGACCCCGTATGGGACAAGCGGTTCTGAAAATGTGTGTGTGTGTGTGTGTGTGTGTGTGTGTGTGAATGTACAGGTCTTAACAGCTTAATATATTTCTCCAGTAGTGGTATTCTGAGCATAAAAATCACTTAAGAAGAACAGAAAATAAAAGTGGACTTAACAAAATTTAATAACACATACTTATGAAAAATCTTAATTTAATGAACAGAGCAGAACATGAGTTACAATTAAACACACCAAGATTTGTCTGAATAAGCCATTTTCACACAGATGCAACTCCTTTGTGCAATTTCTGCAAATAAATAATATTTATATTTCAAAGGAAATAGACTGGGTATTTACAATTAATAAACCATCAGTGATTTTTTTACATTTTTTCATACAACCCTACGTTACGCGTGGTTGAAATAAAAATATTTCTAAGACACAATGAAATCAAAATAACTGTTAATCTCTGAAAATCTTGAATACCACAATACTACGCCTGTGAAAAACAAATCAATTTTGGCTGAGAGACAACAAAAGATGCAGAAATTCTCCTGTACCCATGTGGCTGAAGGCTGAATCGTTGCGCCATGATGAATAGATAAGAGGACGAACAGCATTTCTTCACTGTGTTTGATGGAGACCAGTAACCGGGCAAAACCTGTCCTTCTCAGTGTGTGTCCCAGACTTCACGCCTCCAGCAATCCTGCTTTGGTCCCTAAGGTCCACCACAGTTCCCCGATCTGAGCGCTTAGATTGATTTAATATGGGTGACTGCCAGCTTTCGTCTCTGCCATGCTGCAGGGTTTCCCACAATATAACCCTGTATTTTTGGCTCGGTCGTCAAAGTTGGAGGGGAAAGGGAGTGGTGGCTCCAGCAGTGTCACTTCTGGTGGATTCTAGAAGATCCACACATCTGCAGTCGCTTCCAAAGACTTCTAGAGCTATGGAACAAGCATTTTCACGTGCAAAGTAATCTACCTGCTGCATGAAGTCAAGCTAAGCACCTTGTCCTTTCTGGTGGTCAGTACTGTTTCGAAGTGGATCAAAAGTCCATATAAATCCAGCAAATGGGTTCTTGCTTGTATTCTAGGAGTCTTCCTCACTTGTCACACTGCTGATTCATGAGGAAAAACTCTATCAGTCCACCAACCTCTTCTTTACTCGTAGCCTTTGGAAGAAGGCAGTTATATTCCTTTTTTACCATGCTGCTTCTCAACCAAGGATCAATTGCCAGATAATTTGCTAGCATATCTCAAACTGACCAGCCGTTTAAACACCAACTATTAGAAACAAGACATGCAAAGATGAAGGCTGAAAACCAACATCGACTTAGTGCATCTTTACTGATTACCAATGCGTTGAGTCCTTGACTTCACCCTCTTGTTCCTACCATCTGCTTCTCTTCACAGGTCTGCTGCAGGGCCACCACTGACAGCGACAGAGGAAAGGCGTTTTGTTATCCCAAAAAGTTGTCAAGCCATAGTGATTTATTGAAAGTAGCTTCCTGTGGTTGGCTGGGCTGCGTGCTTCAGGCCCTGTTTTCTCTAATGACACTGAGAGGGATGAAGAGAGAGAGTCAGGGAAGTATTTCTCTTTCCAGCTATAGTTTCTTTAGAGTGAAAACATTGAAACATTGATATTCCAGCACCACTGCACTCGGTCTGCTCATGGTTTTTAATGGCAATATGTGCAATACTTTAGGAACTGTACAAACAGTTATTGAAAAAATGGGAAAAATATTGTAGTACTGCACGCGTAGGAAAGAACAGCCAGCTGTTGTGTAATGACATCGATTTCTGGTTGTAAAGAAAGTATGAATTATATAACAGTCTTTCCCTGATTCCACTTGCTGGTGTCATACATATGAACTTGAGAATTCAATTTATTACGTTGGGCCGCACTGGAGATGGAACTTATCTGAACGGTTGCGCTCAGGCAGGGACCCTTCAGCAGGCAGAACATCCAAAAGCTGCTCTTGGTGTCAAAGCAGAACTGTAGTCATCATTGCTATGGAAACTTGAACAAAGCCTATGAATTGCTCAGTCTGCACCTTGTGCGGGTGGGCCAGACACCCCAAGCCCAGAACACACGGACTGTGCTACTGGAGTGCTCTTTTACCAGCATCAGTGCTCTAATGGGCTCCAATGGGACCTCTAATCAGTTCTTTCCAATGCAAAATTGCTATCAAAATATATATATGGACACCAGTGCTGCTACGTGAAAAGTACAGCACAATAACAAGGAAATCATTATTTGCACAGGAAAAAACAAATGTGAAGTGGGACACATCGCTTCTGATGCCTGGTTTGGGGCGCTTGCAGGCGTGATAAGATGCGTTGCTGTGGGAGATGTTTTGTGTCTTGCTCTTGTGTTTTTCTGATTTGGAAGCACAGCAACAAGCATAGCAAGATCGATGCAGCTGTTCTGGTCATAAATGTGGCATCATACCAATAGCACTGTGAAAGGTAGCGATGACCAGTTTCTACACACTATGTATGGGCACAAGTTCAAGTGCAAGTGGGTTTTTGAGAAGAAAACGAGTACTGTTGGCATGGTTAGTTTGTGTCCAGCCCCCATCATTTTAGCACAAGGGTTTTAACACCTTACCCTGTGTATTACTGTATTTATCGTCATTCCTCTATATAGTTTATATACAGTTGAACGAAACGCCGTTTCTCCGGGGACCTTGGTGCAACACAGAACAGTACGCAAGACTGTACTGTTGATAAAAGATAAATTGTCACTTACTGTAATATGTGTGGGGTTTCACCTTTTGTCTAATGACATCAGCATAAAGTAACATCTTTCTTCTTTCATCATAATGTTTCGTACCTGAGCTGGACATTTAGTTCCACTCTGCAAACTCTTGCACGAGAATCTTCCCATTTTGAGCTTTTCGATATTTGAGGTTAGTCCAACTTTCGCAGGTGACAATAAGGGGTTTTTGGGAACGGAAGCTATCATTGTGACTGCTTCATTGCCCAGGAACGAGGGCCTTTTATGCTCACTTACACTTGAAAGAATCCATGAAAAGATCCTGGAACAGCGCACTTAGAGTCAGGAAAAAAGAATTCTCCGAGTGTCTGCAGGAGTCAATAAGAACAAAGACTTTCCCATTTCTAACAATATTAACTCAATATTAGAAAAACTGAAAAACTGTGAAGACCTGTGGCAACCTGCCCTACAGTTTAGTTTACAGTTTGCCCGTTTACAGAGGAAGGGAGGAGGAGGGGTCTTCTGCACGTAGGAACAATTTCGCCTTATCTTGACCAAAGTCTCTGATTGAGGAGCATTTGGCTCGGAGATGAAAGAAGACCTGGGTGGTCGAGATGTGGTTTAATAATGGAAATCAGACCATTTCCTGTTTAGGGAAACTCCTTCGAGCGCCAGTATTTAAAGGGGCACGAAAGCAGGAGTCAGTGCTGTATCCACAAACACTTCAACAGAGGAGAGAAAAACGTACAACGGCTCATTTAGAAGGTTGTGCATAATATGAAATGGCTTCCTAAGTTATTTGATCAAGTTTTATAAGATGTTCACTAAGACGGGAAGATCTCTGCACAGTCAGCATGTGTAATGTGAATCACTTTTCATATTTGCCAACTTTCCCAAACAAGCCACATCTCAGGTCCATGAGGCATCAGCATTACTCTCTGTGTCATCATGCATTTCACATTTTTCAGATACTTTGTAAAACGGGGGTCTTGTCATTTCTACAAGAGCGGACATGCTCATTGTCTTATGCTCTTTCACCTGTTTTTCTGGGTCGAATGTCCCTCATCTCTTTCCTACATGGATACATGAACGCAGTGCCAGAACCTGCAAGGCACCAGCAGTGTCTGCTGCGTCATCAGGTTATCTAGTTATAATTTAAATTGATGTATCCTTGTGCATAATACGGAATATATATACACACACACACACACACACACACACACACACACACACACACACACACACACACACACACACACACACACTCTCAGAACCGCTCGTCCCTTACGGGGTCACAGGGAACCGGAGCCTACCCGGCAACACAGGGCGTAAGGCCGGAGGGGGAAGGGGACACACCCGGGACGGGACGCCAGTCCGCCGCAAGGCACCCCAAGCGGGACTTGAACCCCAGACCCACCAGAGAGCAGGACTGCGGTCCAACCCACTGCACCACCGCACCCCCTAATACGGAATATATCCACTGCCATACAAGATAAACGGCAGCCATAACAAAATTTGCAAATATCGTCAAGGAAGTTATGAGTAGAATACTCTTTTTTCCCACTACAGACACTGCGAGACAAATTAGTAAAATAATATTTAAATTATTTTAAATGATTTTTCCATAGATATCATCTTAACTTCAGCATAAAATGTGTATGTGTGTTAAAGGATTTTAACAAGGATAACAAAGAAGAAAATACTCTTTAGTTTGGTTGCTGAAAATAACAAATTTTTGGATAAAGAGTCACAGTGGAGACATGTTGAAAAATGAACTCAGGAAAAGAGTTTTTTACTGTAAAGGAAGAAAACGAAATCAAACTTTTGGGCAAACAAAAGCATCCATGAATAAATAAATCTCAACTTTCAGAATATATTTTAAGATGGATGAATTTAAAAGTAGCAGTAATTAAGACCAGTCAAAAAAATATATTTTTCTTGTCTGTTTATGATCATTTAGCTCAAATCTAGAGGGAACAGCAGGGCATGTTTGTGTTTTGCTCTAATTACTGTACAAAAAAAAAGAATGTGATTGCACTGTGGGAGTATGGCAACTATTCACTATTTATGTTTGCCGGGGTCATGTCATTTGTCTGCTCTCTTGCTACAATATCTTTAGACATGTTATTTGTAGATTACTAGTTTAAAGAAAAAACTTTGAAGGAACTAAAGCTTCTCCACTCCATCACTAGGATTAATGTTCAAATTTTATTGCACAAATAATAACAAAGTATTAAACAAATAAGTCATAAAATTTGTGTTAAAAGATGGTTGTTACGAATCTTCTAATATCCAAGCATTTTCTGCAATAATAATTTAAGATAATTTTTTCACTAGGTGTTGCCTTAATTTTCTGTTAGTAGTACAATTAGAAGTCTTCCACTGTTTTCACAGCTCGTCTCTGCTGTCCATGAGTGCTGGAGATCAATAACAAGACGAAAAATATCCCACCTGTTTGTGGGATGAATCTGTCAGCACTCAGTATTGAACAGAGGAGACAAAGTATTTTTATTTGCAGTCAATTGAATTAGTTTCACTTTTAAAGTAGCTCAGAGTTGATAAAACCATTAAAATGTTTTACAATGTTTTGTATTTTTTATGATAGGGGGCGGGGTGGTGCAGTGGGTTGGACCGGGTCCTGCTCTCTGGTGGGTCTGGGGTTCGAGTCCTGCTTGGGGTGCCTTGCGACGGACTGGCGTCCCGTCCTGGGTGTGTCCCCTCCCCCTCCGGCCTTACGCCCTGTGTTGCCGGGTAGGCTCCGGTTCCCCGTGACCCCGTATGGGACAAGCGGTTCTGAAAATGTGTGTGTGTGTGTGTGTGTATTTTTTATCTGTGACATTTTTAGAAAACCTATCTAGCAAATTAATCATAATAATACACACACACACACACACACACACACACTTTCAGAACCGCTTGTCCCTTACAGGGTCACGGGGAACCGGAGCCTACCCAGCAACACAGGGCGTTAAGGGGACACACCTGGAACGGGACGCCAGTCCGCCGCAAAGCACCCCAAGCGGGACTCGAACCCCAGACCCACCGGAGAGCAGGACTGCAGTCCAACCCACTGCACCACTGCACCCCTCTCATAATAATATGTTTCTCTTAATATATATTATGTTGCTGTTTATTACTTAGGTGGTAGAAGTGACTTTGGAGATACACAGACAAGAAGTTATGAGCAGATTTCCAGTCTAAACTGTGTTCACGGGTATAAGGACTTAGTATTATACTGTATGTGACAAAAAACAGCTCGTTGACATGGTCATTCATTCGTTTTCTGAATTGTCCACTGCTTCAGAGAAAAGCATATGCTTAATGATAATGTATAAAAACATATTTCACAAATTATACATTTCATAAGGGGGGCACGGTGGCGCAGCGGGTTGGACCGGGTCCTGCTCTCTGGTGGGTCTGGGGTTCGAGTCCCGCTTGGGGTGCCTTGTCCTGGGTGTGTCCCCTCCCCCTCCGGCCTTACGCCCCGAGTTGCCGGGTTAGGCTCCGGCTCCCCGCGACCCCGTATGGGACAAGCAGTTCAGACTGTGTGTGTACATTTCATAACAATAATTTCACGTATTACACTATTATGATACTGTATGTAGCATAAAGGTTACGGCCATTGACTTGAGAGCTTCAGGTTCTCACTTCAAAACTCCGATCCTGCTGTAGTTCCCTTTATTAAGGTACTTACCTACATTATTCAAGAAAAAATACCCTATTCTGTAAATGGGAAAATAACAGTTAGTAGTGTGCTGCCCAAACCGAGCACTAAGTTTCCCTGGATGAAAACGTCACCTAAAATGATCAACAATAATACAAAAGTGTGGATTTAAAATAGTATGTAGATACACACACCGTTTATGCTTAAAACCCTGGTAATAAGCCTCAAAGTCAGTATATGAATGAATATGAGTGAGTGAGTGAGTGAATGAATGAATGAATGAATGAATGAATGAATGAATGAAAATTTATTAATGCCAGAGGGAAATTCTGTTTGGTTGCAGCCTCACACAGTACACACAGCACGGTGCACATACACACAACAGACACGATGACACATCGAAGGGACTGATGTCATGAAAAAAGGGTAAATGAGTAAATCACACAGCTAGAAGCACGACTAGTATTTCACACCAGGGGGCAGAGCGAAGCGAAGCGAGGCGAGGCGAGGCGGTGTAACGCGCACACGGCTCTATAACTTATTCGCGATCCTTTAACACGAAGCCCGTAACATACAAGAAACGGCGTTAAACATTACATTACATGCAGTATATTTAGCTGCGAAGTCGTTAAGCTCCCCCGCTGAGGTCGCGCGCCACACGGAACACCGCGAAAGTATCGAACAGCGACGTGACGCCTCTGTGCGTCATCCGGGCACGTGCTGTGCGGCAACGTCTCGGATGATGACGTACGCCGCTGTTGAATTACTACTTGAACTGTAAGCAACAGTTTTTTCCGAAAAGAAAAAAAAAAACTTTTTTATCCTTTTGCACAACATGAATAGGAAACTTTGTTCTACGTTCGTAGGCTTCGCAGTCCAGTTTCGTCGAGCTTGTGTGCTCAGCTGCCGTCTTCATAAGGTACAGTCCGGCTATATATATATCCACTAAATTCTCGATTCTCGATCCATGGCCATATTTATGATATTATTACTAATAATTTTATTCACTCATTTCAAATAACAAATACCTTTCCCTGGGCCTCAGTCTTTGCAAATTTTGTAACAACGACGTTTCTTTCACTTCGGATATTCCGCTTTATTTCACACCTTAGGATTTTTTTGGTAGTTATATCACTCTTTGGCTGTTCATTTAGCACCACGTGTAGTTCTCGTACGTTCCTCTCCATGTTTAAACTGTCGCTGTCATTCTTACGTTGACTGATACGAGAGACAGAAAATAAGATGGATTTGTTACGATTGGTCCACAGACCCTTCAATTAAAATACCGGAAGTTGATTGGTCACGAGGTGGGACTGGCAATGAATGGAAAGCGGAAGTGAAGGTGAAAGGGTTACAGTGCAGTTCGAGAAATAGAGAAAGTAGATCATTTATAAGAAGACATTTGAACGTCTACTTTGTCTATTTTATTCATATTACCTGCAGGGAAATACAAAGCGGTAATATGGTCTTTGAATTGTTGCATGTTTTTATTCTTTGTTCGAACCACAAGAAGAAGTTAGCAAGTTAATTTGCTCAACTTGTCATTTAGTCGAACTAACTAGCTATATGTTGCTAAGCTACGTTTTCGTTGCACTTTTTTAGAGTCTTTATTTGATCCGGAAAGGTAGAGAAATATTCATTTATATTGGCAGCGTAACTTGACTTTTTTGACTTTTCTAATAAAATTGAAGCTTGGTTTATGTCATGAATGATTACCTAGCTGCTAGCATACCAGCAGCTGATTTTTTTTCGTGAAAATTAGTTTCGCGTTCGAATCGATGTTTGATTTTATTCATGCAGGAGACACAGACGAGCCCACACCCGACGATGTAACTCGTCCTGTTTATATAGTTTGCGTTTGACTTTCTTCTGTATTTGTTTAATTCTTCTGTTTAGACTGTTAGCATAAATTAATACAGGCAGGGGTCACCTCTTTTACTCATTTGGACCCAAACAGATCCCACCTCCAGCTGTAGTTACAATAGTACTTGAGCAATGTTCTTACCCTAAATTACTCCAGTAAAATTACCCAGCTGTATAAATAGGTAAATAACTGTAAGTAGCTTAACATTCAATTGTGAGTCACTTTGGAGAAAAGTGGCAGCTCATGTAAACAACAGTAACAGAGACTGCAGACAGAAAAGTGAAGAATAATTTGTAAGATCAGATGCTTTCTTAATATAAGGAAATAATAAGCATAAATCATGTATCCAGTCTTTGAGGCCTTTTTAGTGTTTTTCGGTTTAGTTTAATTCTTTTGAGTAACATATATATTTGAATGTTTGTTAATGTGATTTATCAGTTGAATTGTGGTTTTTGCTGTTCTGGAATTTTCAAAGACTCTATGATCAGAGTTAAAGCTAGAACAGAACAAAATACAAACTATACACATCATTTTTAGTTGTTGCATTGCCTGATCACACTTCTTCTTTTTCTGTAGCAACTACATTGTGTGAGTGTGAGAAAGCATCATCACTGCACCATGGTGGACTCCCAGTATTACCTCCCCAATGACATTGGGATCTCAGCTCTGGACTGTGCCGAGGCTTTCCGCCTTCTCTCGCCCAAGGAGAAGCTCTACGCTCATTACCTCTCTCGGGCAGCCTGGTACGGAGGCTTGGTCGTGCTACTCCAGACCTCCTCTGAGTCGGCCTCCATCTACGTCCTGTTGCAGAGGGTCTTCCGCCAGCAGTCACCTGCGCAGCTAGAGAGTGTTGCCATGGATGCAGGGCTCAGCCCAGAGGAGTATCAGGTCAGAGGAGTACACAAACACAGAGATCTACACTTGAGGATCACACCACTATACTCGCTCTCGAGGCTCCTGCACTGAACCTTGTACAGCGTCATTTTATTTGAGTACAAGGTAGTATTCGGTGACAAACTGATGAGCCTGGCATAACCTAAGCTACTAGCCAATTTAGCAGCAGAACGAGTTCTCTACTGCCGTCTCTTGACGTCCTTTCTTCTTTGTTCAGGCTTTCCTGGTGTATGCTGCTGGCCTGTACGCTAACATGGGTAACTACAAGTCTTTTGGTGATACGAAGTTTGTTCCAAACCTCTCAAAGGTACATCCGTCAACACTTCTTGGGTGTCATGTGAGCTGTACATGGTTCACTGTGCTGCATGTTCACAATGAAGTGTGTTTCCTTGTTGCTCCACAGGAGAAGTTGAAAGCCTTGTTGTGGCAGAGTCAGGCTTTTAAGGACAGCCCCACGGAGATGGAAGCTCTGTGGAATAGCAGTGCTGACCTTATCTATTCTCTGGAGGACCGGCAGAAGCAGCTAGGACTAGGCGATAAGGTTAGAAAACTGGACACCTTGACTGTAATGTCTGATTTCTGACATTTGATGTGTGTAAACATGGCTTTTTATTATGTATCACCAAGGTTGTACAGAACAAGTGTTTTCCAATGGAGTGCACATGGGTGACAGCAAGTTTCTTGCTCTAAACTCAAACCTTCCACAGGGTGATGACATTGTGTGTCATTTATAAAGTCACATTACTGTTTTCTTTATCGTAATATTACAGATTTTCCTTTTTTTTTTTTTTTTTTAAAATAGGGAATCACCACATACTTCTCAGGGAACTGTTGCTTAGAAGATGCAGAGCTGGCCCAGAAATTTCTGGACTCTAAGGTACATCTGCAGCTTGAGACTATAGGAGGCAGAGCCGACATAAACATTTCTGTATTTCTGTCTTCTCTTCTCTGAGCTTTAACAACGCACACTGCTCCCTCAGAACCTGAGTGCCTACAATACTCGGCTGTTTAAAAGAGAGGCTGTCGCCGGAAAAAATTCTTATGAAGTGCGCCTGGCTTCTTCTGTGCAGAATGGTTAGTGTTTTTGTGTGTGTCTCTATCCAGTCCTGTCATTGCAAAGTTTTCTGATCATCTGAATCTGCCTTTAACGCTTGCTTTGTTCTCAGAGAGCTTAGAATTAAATTGTTTTGTGACTTTGGTGACAATAGTAACAGCAGAGTTGTCGCGCAGTGTACTTCTCCCTGACAACTAGTATTTGTTTCAGCATGAGCTGAAAACCATGACTGCCTGCTGTTGTCCACATAGATTGTGTGGTGGATGGAGAGACGGACACTCGTTGTGGCAAGTATGAGTTTGGAGAGGCCGTGTTCACAGTGCGGAGAGGCGACTACGCTCCGCTCATGAAGAAAGTGAGCGAAAACTTGGAGAAAGCTCAGGTGAGCACTCTCACTGTCCCATCCATTGCCCCTGAGGTGTGAGTCAGGGTGTGCTCTGAATGGCAAGCCAGCCCGGTACATTTTTTTTTTTTTTTTTTTTTTTTTTGGTTGCCCCTCCCCCAAATTCGGTTGGTTACTGATGTCTTCGGCTCTTTTTAGGCATACGCTGCCAATGAGAACCAGCGGCGGATGTTGGAGGAGTATGTGCGCAGTTTCACTTTCGGGTCTGTGGAGGCTCACAAGGAGGGCTCCCGGTACTGGATTAAGGACAAAGGGCCCATTGTGGAGAGGTAACCAGGTCACTCTGCACAATTGTGCCTTGGTTTGGGAAATCAGGTTGAATCGTGATGTGGAAAAATGTTAGTTTAGGTGATACCTTTACATCACGTGTGAACTTTTTAGGAGCAGCAAGTGGCATTGCCTTACAGCTGAAGGACATAGATTTAAATCTCCTGCTGTAATTCTTTAAACAAGGTACTCACCCTGAATTACTCCTTTAAGAATTTCCCAGCTGTATAAGTGAGTAAGTAAGGTCCTAAGTGGTCTAGTGCGTAAACTGTTCAGTGCATATTGTGAGTTTCTTTGTAGAAAATTGGTGGCTAAATTTATTATTCATAATTTGAATATTATTAGTTTGAATCCCCCCTACTGGTATAGAGCCCTTGAGCAATGTTCTTACCCTAAATTACTCATTACCCAGCTGTATAAATGGGTAAATAATTGTAAGTGGCTTAACATTGTAACTTGCTTTTGGAAAAAAAGCCACAGCTAAATAAATAAATATAATAGTAAAACACTTAACTATATTTTTTCCTTTGTTCATTCAGTTTCTGTGTTTGAAGAACTGATAGTACTCCTGTTTCTCTGTATGTTTATCAGTTACATTGGATTCATCGAGAGTTACAGGGACCCGTTTGGATCCAGAGGAGAATTTGAAGGTGCGACATCACAAGCTGAAGGGATCGCAGTTCAGTTTTCTGTTTCTGCTGGCTGTCCTGCACCACCCATGTTGGTCATCACTGATATGGGTGCTTCCCATAATTAATAAATAAATAAATCATTTTTTTAAATGAAGTGACTCATCGGCATTACTGCCATCAGATGCATCACCTGTCACCATGGTTACATACATCATGGTCTGTTGTTAAATGTTGCTGCTATAACTGGGTGTGTTATGTTCTGTCCTGCATTCTTTCCCAAAAAGGGTTTGTGGCGATAGTGAACAAAGCCATGAGCGCACGTTTCGGTCAGCTGGTGAGCTCAGCCGAGGTACTGCTTCCAGAACTGCCTTGGCCGTCGGCTTTTGAAAAAGACACCTTCCTGAAACCTGACTTCACGTCCTTGGATGTGCTGACGTTTGCCGGCAGTGGCATTCCGGCCGGCATCAACATTCCCAACTGTGAGTCCTGGCTGGTGCTTGGTGTCGACGTAACTACCTTAACAGACAGCTGAACATCAGCCGGGGAAGGCGGCAGCATTCCACCAAATGAACGAAACTGAAAAAATGTGCTATTTGATAACTAGATGTGTCGAACCTCAAGGGTAAACTACATTCCCGAATGGTAAACTGCAGCTTTTGGGCATTCAAAGGTCTTGAGGAGAGTTCATTTACTGCGTTAGTTCAGAGGCAAAGGCAGTGACAATAATCAGCATTTTGCCATTCAGATGATGATATCCGACAAACGGAGGGCTTCAAGAATGTGTCGCTGGGAAATGTTCTTGCTGTGGCCTACGCAACACAGAAAGAGAAACTCACCTTCTTGGATGAGAAGGACAAGGTACTTTTGTTTCTGCCATGGTTTTAGCCCTCTGTGTGCACCTCTTTGCTTGTGCCCTTGTCTCCCCTTTGTTTGAAACAAGCGTGTTTTGTCTCCTTCCGTAGGACTTGTACATCAAGTGGAAAGGTCCATCTTTTGAAGTTCAGGTGGGACTCCACGAGCTGCTGGGCCATGGCAGCGGAAAGCTCTTTGTTCAGGTCAGTGGGTTCGACTGTGCAAACAAAATAAAAAGACACGTAAAGTGCACGTGTAAATCCACTCCACTGGATTATCTGTGTGACAGCCAGGTCACTTCCACTTTGTACTTCAACACATTTTGCAGTAATTAGTTTTGCCTTTTCATTTAACTGACAAACGGATATGGAAAGGATGGGAATGTTAAATTTTTGAACTGAAACTTGGGAAAAAAATATGAAATGACTGAATATTCCAAGCATTGACTTACTCTCTGTGTTACGCACCGTTCAGGACGAGAAGGGAAATTTCAACTTTGAACGGCAAAACGTCCGCAATCCTGAGACTGGAGAACTGGTGAGTGTATCTCTCTCCATTTGGTCACAAGCCGTCTCAATCGTTCCATTTTTACATCGAGGGGGTTTTCAAGTTATCCTATGAGTTCTAGTCAGTCCCCTTAAATCCGAGTTTGCGCTTGCCTGCTGAGCCACATTTTGCAATGATTCCACGTTGTGGTTCTCCTCTCCCAGATATCCAGCTGGTACAAAGGAAACGAGACGTGGGACAGCAAGTTTTCTACTATTGCGTCTTCCTACGAGGAGTGCAGAGCCGAGTGCGTCGGACTCTACTTGTGCCTTAACAAGCAGGTGCTCAGGTGAGGGTCGGACTCTCTGACTGCCGTCGGAGGACATGCAAGGTCGGGTTCTGCAGCTGCCGCATGGCTTCTTTCTTCTTGCAGCATATTTGGGCACGAGGGTGAGGACGCAGAGGACGTGGTGTATGTGAACTGGCTCACCATGGTGCGTGCTGGCCTCCTGGGCCTCGAGTTCTACACCCCAGACAGCCAAAGCTGGAGACAGGTGAGTGTGATAGTGGGGCTGTGTGTCACTTGTCTGGGTTTTTAGGTTTCCACTTGCTCTCATTCTGCCAGCTTTGTGTTCTCTTTACACATATTAATTCAGAGCTGTTTCCTGGTTCAAGGGTCCAACAGCACAGCTCCTTCTCAGCTGTTTTCTTGTGCATATTTCAGGCCCATATGCAGGCACGTTTTGTCATCTTGCGCGTGCTGCTTGAGACTGGAGAAGGCCTGGTCACGCTGCAGGAGACCACCGGAGCAGATGGGCGGCCCGATGCCCTTATCACCCTGGACCGTGCAAAGATTCACACTGTGGGCAAAAGTGCCATCCAGAGGTTCCTCTGCAAACTGCAGGTGAAGGGATGTCAAAGGCATGGGATTAAGATAACTGTTTAACTGTAGTTTTCCATTGTCAAATCAGTTAGTCGGTCAACAGTGCTTGAGCCACGTTGCTGTTAGTTAGTAATGGTTGTATCTGTTTATATGTATCTCAGAAACAAAAAAAAAAAAAAAACTACTAGGAAGGTGATTAGGAATCGGTGATATTCTAGTAAAGTTTTATGCAGCTATTTGTGTGATAAACGTTAGTGCATATGGTGAAGGAAACTGTACTTCAGAGTCACACATCTGTTTTTCCTAAGGTAATGCACAAATTTTATTTTCTATGAGATGTACGTTGTTTTGGAGAAAGGTATCCGATAAATGTAAATGTACCCGGAGAGGCCGAGTACTTAGACCTTGTTCTCATGCTGCTGTGCAGTCCTTTGAGATTCCATAACGTTGTGTGTCTCACAGGTTCATAAGTCAACGGCCGATGTGGATGGGGGTAGAGCACTCTATGACCGCTACTCAGCCGTAACCTCCTCGGGGTCACATGACTTCCTGCGTTTGCGAGAGACTGTGCTTCTGCGGAAGGAAGAGCGCAAAATGTTTGTTCAGGCCAACACTCGGATCAACGGTCAGTCTTTAGCACTCACCTCCAATTTATGTCCGAGACATTTTCCCTGTAAAACTTACTAAAAGTTAAATTGTTTCTATGAGGAGTTGAAACACTGCTGTGCTGCTCCCTGTGTGTCCTGAAGGCGAGACCGTGGAGTTGGTGGAGTACGAGGGCAGCGCCACAGGGCTGATCCGCTCCTTTGCCGAGAAGTTCCCTGAAGATGCTGAGGAGGTTGAGTCCCAGCTGCTGGAACTAAGCAAGCAAGACGCCTCCTGCTGGTGCTGAACCCCCCCCCCCCCCCCGACACATGTTGGTGTGCTGCGATCCTCTGAAACACAGTACTACACTGTGGCACGTGCAAGACCACCACACTCTGGATTAATGATCACCGTGATGGAAACTTCTACACTTTCATACCTGAACTCCTCACTCATGCAAATCCAACAACACCTGTTAACAATTTCTCAAGATTATGTAAAAGTCTGGATTAAATTGCAGGCTTCTGTTTTTTTCATTAATCATTGATCTTGAAATGAATGCTTGGTCAGAGCACAGCACTGCTCTGAGTTACATTTAATCGCACACAACCCCCCATTGCAGTGGAGAACATGTAGCCCACATTCACAATGGAAAAACAGAAATGGTGTGTGTCTGACTTTCTAAACTAAGCGCAAGCCTCTAAAGAAATATTTAACATGAACACCAACAATGGCACCATAAAGTCACAGTAAGGTACAGTCAATTTTATTGTTTTCTCAACCAAACTGCCTCGCTCCGTCTTCGACCAGTTTGGTAATGTTATCTGAAGAGCGTTTTGGCTCTAATGTTTTCGTGAATTGGTTTAGGGTTAGTGGGTAAGATTCCAGGCATGTAAGGTACACCTGCTTAACTGTGCACCCAGTGCTTACTCTTAGTACTCCAGTTAGTAATTTAATACAGTAGTAGATGCGGTATTTTGGTGGGATGACTAATAATGAGTGTGGTTTCCTCCAGTTAATTTGAGATATTTCTCTATTGTGTACAAAATATGTGAAATGGGGCATCACCATTGAGGACAGACAAAGTGGTC
This sequence comes from Scleropages formosus, assembly GCF_900964775.1. NCBI lineage: Eukaryota > Metazoa > Chordata > Actinopteri > Osteoglossiformes > Osteoglossidae > Scleropages > Scleropages formosus. The sequence goes on along the minus strand of NC_041809.1, from coordinate 37,599,076 downwards.
AGCCAAGTGTAATTAAGTTGCAAAAAAAAAAAAAATCAGAGCCCTAAAAAAACAATGTCTTCTCTTAAACAGTTTCAGGAAATGGTTGCTCCAATGTTTCCGTCTCTAGGGATGTAGGGCTGTGCAGTATGGAATGTGTTTTGGTATGTTTAGGGTCAGTGCGTGAGCACTTGTTGCATGCTAATTAAGACTTTCAAATCAGGTTGTTTTCCTGTGCGGCATCATAATGTTTTCCGATCTGATAAACGGTTTAAGGGGCTAGCTCAGACCAAAATAAAGTGTTTTTTCCTCCAAGTGGTGTTACATTTATGCTTTTATTGGACCCATTCAAGGTTGTCATACACAAGAGTTTGCATGCAAGGCATTTCACATTTTCAAGCACTTCCAGACATTCAGAATACTATAACTTCAGTTTCTGTAAAAACATTTGGAAGTTTTGGAAGTGGTTCATTCAAATAAATAGTGATATTAATTGTAAAGTATGGAAATATACAGTTACATGGTATATGGGATTGACGGTTAGCTTTGTTGATGGGCCATCCAGTTAAATAAGTAGATACTTTATTGATCCATGGCGAAAATTCAGCAAAAATAATGCTCTGAATCCGAGGGAACCTTTTCCTGAAGCACCTGCACGTCAAGCCTAGCGCGACGTTACCGATCTAATTTAGAACATCAGCTTCTACTTGAGATACACAGTACAGTAAATAAGTCCTGGGGGCACCATGTAGTGTAGTGTTAGAGGTGCTGCCCTTGGACTCGAGGGACCCCAGACTGAATCCCACTGTGGCGGTTTCTCACTGTCGCTTTGGAAAGTAGTGTCGCCAAGTCATCAGCACGTGTGTGACATGTAATGGTCATCTAACAACTCTACCGTAATCAAAGGGGTGTCACATCAGCTACTGTAGTCCTAGAACTTCTTGACGGTATATCGCAAAATTGGAACTTAGTGTATTTCATTACACAGGGCAGTAGTTAAATTGCAGTTAAAGTGCTTTATGGTTATACAGACAATAAAGAAATGCTGAAATGTTATGTCCAGGTGGAATATTCAAGGCAGACCATTAAAAACCTACTTCATTTAAAGGGTGAGAAATTTTTACAAGTAAATATTTGACAGTTGATGTAACAAATCAGTATTTTAGTCACGCCAAGACATGCATAACTGCATTAATATGTACTCTGCATTTACTTTGGACAAATTTATTTTCTTGGCCAAATGAAGGTCGTGTACGACTATTTTACATATGAAGAGCGAGAAAGGTGAATAAAAAATGGGGAGGACCTTCGAATGGTGCTTGCACTTCCGAGAACCACAGACTTGGGCATAAGAAATTTCAATAAAACCAGCGTAATTTTTTTAAGCAATCAAGTATTTTCAGAAAAAAAGCATTTCGACTGGAATCCTGAAATGCCAGAAATTTTCAGTCAAGGCCACAGCAAGCGAACAAGTGTTGAGGTTCTTATTTTCCCTCCTCATAACATGCAGCCAGAAAATGGGTGGGGAAAATGACGCGTGCAAAGCCGGGGCAACTTAAAATGAAAGTTCATGTGTTCCGACCTCAGACGGTCAAAGTCAACGACATGCAAGGCTGCAGTTCTCCTTCCAGCTGCTCCCTGCCGTTTCTTCAGTAAAACGCCGTGTCGGTGTCAGCGTTGGGACAGTCCCCACCTCCCGCAGGGTCCCTGTGCGCACCCAGGTGAGCGGCGAGCTGCTCCGGCTTGTGGAAGCCGCGGCTGCAGTGCGGCCGAGTGCAGCGGTAAGGGCGCTCGCCGCTGTGGGTGCGCTGGTGCGTCCGCAGGCTCCCCAGCTGGCTGAAGCAGCGGCCGCACTCGCTGCAGCGGTACGGGGTCTCCTTGGTGTGCGTGCGCAGGTGCACCTTGAGCTGCTCCAGCTGCTTGAAGCTCTTGGTGCACTGAGGATGCGTGCACACGTAGGGCCTCTCGCCGCTGTGCACGCGCCCGTGCAGCGTCAGCGAGCGCAGTCTCCTGAACTGCTTGCCGCACTGGCCGCAGTGATACGGCGTCTCGCCCGAGTGCACGCGCTGGTGCTTGCGCAGGCCGCCCGAGCTGCGGAAGCCGCGGCCGCAGTCGGCGCACCTGTAGGGCGTTTCCTGCGAGTGCCTGCGCCGGTGCCTGGCCAGCCCACTAGCCTGGCGGAAGCCCCTGCCGCAGGTGGGGCAGGTGTACGGCATCTCCCCCGAGTGGATGCGCTTGTGCGTCTCCAGCTGGCGGCGCCACAGGAAGCTCTTGCCACAGTCGCGGCAAACGAAGGGTCTCTCGCCGGAGTGGATGCGCCCGTGCTGCCGCAGGTTGCCCAGCTGGTTGAAGCTGCGTCCGCAGGTGGTGCAGGTGTAGGGGTTCTCGCCGGTGTGCACGCGATGATGGGCCTTCAGGCTGCCCAGCTGCGTGAAGCTCTTGCCGCACTCGGCGCACTGGTAGGGTGTCTCCTTGGTGTGCGTACGCCAGTGGATGCGTAGCGCCGCCGCGTCCTTGAAACTCTTGTCGCACAGGCTGCAGCGATAGGCCGTGAGGCCCGAGTGCAGGCGCTGGTGCCTGCGCAGGTAGGCCTTGCGCCCAAAGGCCTTACCGCACTCGGCGCACGTGTACGGCAGGACCGGCGCCCGGGCTGGGTCCGTCGCGACCCTCTCTTCCCGATGCGCTGATGAAGGAAGCTGTAAACTCGAGGACCAAACACCCTCCTGCTGCTCCGTGTTGGCAGGTGCCAAAGTAGAAGCTTGATGCTGCGGGTCTTGCTGTATCGCTGTCAAGGGACATCAAGGGAGTGCGGTTTATTCCGATCGTTCGTGACTCCACATGGCTTTCCTCGTTTTTACTGACCTTTATCCACCCACAACATTCATTTCGTTCTGCTGCTGAATAAATGCCCGTTTGGCTAAACGTCCCACTATGTGTGACACTTCCTGAAGCCCACGTTCTCCAGGGCACGATTCATAAAAAGACCAGATGCAGGAAATGAGTTTTTCTTACAAGTGTTCTGAGATGGAGGTCTTCCTGCTTTGTTCAAGTCATCTCCTGGCCTCTGCTCGTCTTTAACCCCAAAGGGTTCACTTTTAAGGAAAGCTGTAAGTGTTTCCTGGGGCTCTGTGAGGGCACAGACAGGAGGGCATTGGATTGTCAGGTAACGTTTCACAGTGGCTCACACCTTGTTTCTCCTTCATACAGTGCTGGTCGAAAGTATGTGAACCCTCGCTTCCGTTAGTTTTATCACGAAACGGTTATTTAATGAGAATCAGTGTTTCTCACGTGTATAATATGTGTGTAATGACCAATTCCATATGTTGCTTTAGAGGAAATCGTGTGTGTAGTAGAAATACGCAAGTAGTGCAGGTGTAAAAATAAGTGAAGCCCAACTTTCACTGGCTAAACCAAGTAGGTAAGTAGAGTCAGGGTGTAAATCATAGCCATTCATTCATTTTCACGACTAGGGTGCACATACTTTCAGGTGAAACAGTACATATAGAGAGTGTTCTGGAAAAGTATTTGTGCTCTTTCCAATTTTATTTTTGCCTCTTTACACATTAAATTTAATCAGATCTTTTTTGTCACGTCTAGCAGTGTATGAATTGAGCTGGAGAGAGAAAAAGCGAGGATGTTTTTTATGCCGACAACGATATTGCAATGACAGGTGCGAAACAGTAGTTGCCCCTTCACAGTCAAGAACTGGTTGCACCACCTTTAGCTGCAATGACTGCAACCAAATGCTTCCTGTAGCTCTTTAACATGGTCTCACATTGCTACCGAGGAATTCTGGTCCAGTTGTCCATGCAGAACTACTTAAGCTCTGCAACATTTGCAGGTTTTTTCAGGTCTTACAACTCAATCAATGTAGCTCTCAGGACTTGGACTTGGTCGTTCCATAATTTTGTTTTTTCTTTTCTGCAGTTCTGATCCATGACCCAGCAGGTCTTCAGCTTCAACTCATGGACATTCTGGACTGACATTCTTTTTAGTGTTTTCTAATATAAAGGAGGAGTCCTGGTTTCTTCAATGGCGGTAAGGTGCCCGGGTCTTCTGATCGCAAAACATATCTCGATCACCCTTGTGCTTCACTGTTCACAGAAGGTTCTTACTCTGAATTACCATATTTGGTTTCTTCCAGCTCTAATAGGGCCCATGTCACCCAATATATAGTTCTTCTTATTCATCAATCCACAGAATACTCTCCCTGGAGTCTCGAAGACATCCAAGTGTTTTTTTTTTTTTAGCAAATATGCATGACCGTTGATGTTCACTTCTAATGCACATTGGTCTCTGCAGTGTAACCCATTTCTGTAGAGTCTTTGTTATTGTGGAGTCGTGATTACTGACAAGCTCAGGTAAGAAAGGCTTACAATTCCTTGGATATTGTTCTGGGGTTCTTCTGCACACATGAATCATTTTTTGCCTTGTACACGGCGAGAAGGACCTCTCCTAGGTACGTTCACCACTGTTTCAGACCTTCTATGTTGTGTGATGGTTCAGTTAAGGTTCAGAGAGCTTCTTAGAAATGGCTGTGTAACCCTGTCTACGCTGAGAGGTATCAGAAGCTTTACTCTAGAGATGTTCAGAAATTTTGGTATCACATGCTTCTGTGAATCTCTCATTTCAGTAGTTGATATTTATATTGGACCAGGTTGCCTTAAATCAAGCCTGGACCAAGACTGGATCGAACAGCTCACTCTACTCCTAAATTAGGCTGATGAATGTCAAGAAGCAATTCTTGTTGCACATTTGTTTATTTTACACACTAAGGAATAGAGGACTGGGAGAGATTTTGATGGAGACGTGATTCTTGACTACGGACAATTTGCCACACGCTGCCATGTAAACCGGTGTAAATCTCACGAGTAGCTGCGTAACAACAAGATGTAATCATGGAGAAGACTGGACAGGGACAAGTACTTTTTCCACAGCGCTGTGTATGGCGTGTATGTGTGTATGTGTGTATGTACTGTACGTATGTATGATTGCACCAGATACCCAAAGTGCACAGAAGATCACAGTATGTTACCAGACACACAAGTGGATCACAGAAACACGTTCGCCTGCTGAGCCTGGAACCAGAGCAGCAGTGACGTTACACGGGAGCCGTGTCCCCTACCTGCATGTTTCTCTTCCTCCAACTTCACATGGTCCAACATTTGCTCCATGTTCTCTGTCTTTACCTGAACCCTGCTCATGCGTAGCTCCTCCGACTCCCTGGGGGGAGCAGTCAGCTCGACATCCACCTTCTCCTCTTTGATTTGGGCCGTTTCCATGCTGCCCTCCGTGGCCGCGGCGCTCAGATCCGGAGCTGCGATGGCAGTGCTGTGCCGCCGCTGGCGAGGCGCTACTCGTAAAGTAAGAGGAACCTTTGCGCTGAAAAGGCACGCAGAGCGGGGTTGATGTTTGACCAGCAGGTTAGAAATAGAAAACCATAATATTTCACATCTTGCTCACTTTTCCAGTACTTTTCCATGTTGGGCTCCCCTGCTTGAGTGTCTGAGATCACAACTAGTCTCTCTTTGCTGCTGTTGTGTTTCTAAACTTGACGTTTGCTGTCACGCCAAACCCAGTGATGTTAAAGCAGGGAGATGACTGATTAGTTCCCAGGACAACTAACACCTCCTTCGTCTATATAAAGGAAATACTTTTGCACATTTCAGCAAATCTTCTGACACGTGGAAATGCACGAGTTCCCTATTGCGGGAACAAAACCACACACGCACACACACACACAGAGTCTGAACCGCTTGTCCCATACAGGGCTGCAGGGAGCCAGAGCCTAACCTGGCAACACAGGGCATAAGGCTGGAGGGAGAGGAGACACACCCAGGACAGGACACCAGTCTGTCGCAAGGCACCACCCCAAGCAGGACTTGAACCCCAGACCCATCGGAGAGCAGCCCCCCCGCAGGAACAAAACCCAAAGTGAAACTCCGAGAAATGAAGAAACATACCTTTGAGAGGCAATATTGACATGGACCAGAATTAATGAAGAAGAGTAATTAAATTAATGAAAAAGAAGAATAAAATTTATGAAAATTTAAAGAAATATGAGTGCTCGAAAGTTCAGCATTAAATTACAATAAATGGCAAATGAATTGACGGTGCTCAACAGCGCAGTACTCAAACGCGTCCTTTAATATTATCATACGTGAACATCTGTCATAACATTGTCCTGGGTGCAGCCTTTTTTTAGCAAAGGGAAACAAAGATAATTCAGTGAAATAAAGTCTTTGCAAAATGCAGGATCTGCTCTGCCTTTGTTGACCTTTTTCACATCCTTGTTCATGAGACTCTTTCAAGGTTTTATCACAACTCTGCAGTAGCAGTTCTAAGCAATTTACAGGCAAATAATTCAGTTTAAGAACAGAACATGCAGAAAAAATCTGAAAATTTTTTACTTTCACAATGCAGAAAAACTTACTATTAATCATGTAGACAAATTTAAACTCTTTTTTCTCAGAGTTCAGCATCATCATTTCCCTGCCCATCAGTGAGACAGGCTGTCAGTCAAGGCAGAACCAAACTCAGCCACTAAAGCTTGACTCTAAACTCTCAGTGAACTCATTGCACGCAGAAGTGTTGACCTGTTACGACATTAACACACTGTTCAAACCTCAGGTGTGCGACACACAACACAGTATGGTAGTTACTGTACGACACAATACCCCCGACGGTGGGACAGACAGTCCACAGCGAGGCAGACGGGGACAATAGTTTGCAACCTGCACTTTGTTGCTTGGAATTTCTTTCCCGCTGTTTCTGTATTGGCTCTGAGCAACACACTCACATTTATTCATTCATCTGATGCTTTCTCCAAAGCAACACACTTACACTATTTGTCCTGGAGCTATTAACGGTACGCGCCTTACCTAAGGGTACAATAGTTGGCATCAAACCTGTGAACGGTGGGTCCAAAGGCAGCTGCTCGAACCGCAACACGACCAGCAATTGTTCGGTATAAATACCCGGCTACGTAAACGAGTAAACAATTGCGAGCGACTCTGGATAAAGGTGTTCGTTCAACGAATGGTACAATCGCGGTTTTCCATAAACATTGACTGTCTGATGCCACGGATTTTCACCGTAACCCTTAACCTCACGCTAAAGCCGAAGCCAAACCCAGCTGCTCAGCAGTTCCTCTTTCGCTCGAAATCGGGGGAAACTTTGGCCGACTGCTGCAAATGGTCAATGACATCAACAAGCTCGCAATGAGCACGTTTGCTAATAATTAGCAGTAAACGTGACTTGTTTTGACGACAGAATATTGAAATATTCAAAGGGGGGGGGGGGGTAAACAGAAGAGAGTAACAAACATAAGTGAGGAGAAGTATCATTTTTCTTTGTAAATGTACTGGAGTAAAAGCAAAGGGCAGAGCTGCCAAAGACTCTATAAAGAGCGCAATTTCTCTGGAAATTTATAAGAAACAAAGTGAACATCTCATTACTTTCCACCTTTGCAACGTGTGATTTGTCCCTTTTCGTGATGTTCTTTCTCTGCCAGTACAGTAAAGTACAGTACAGTACAACCACACACACACACACACATTTTCAGAACCGCTTGTCCCATACAGGGTCACGGGGAACCGGAGCCTACCCGGCAACACAGGGCGCAAGGCCGGAGGGGGAGGAGACACACCCAGGACGGGACGCCAGCCCGTCGCAAGGCACCCCAAGCGGGACTCGAACCCCAGACCCACTGGAAAGCAGGACCGTGGTCCAACCACCCCCCCCCTCACAGTACAACCAACCAGTAGTTATTAAAAGTACCTGTTATGTGTTAAATCTGTGCTGGACTTTCCATCAGATTGTACTGCGGTACAAGTGATTTTTTTTGATTGTTCTGCAGTCAACTGGAATTAGGTTTTAACCTCCAAAAAAAAAAAAAAAAAACCTTTGGGTTTGTTGTCGCGCGTCGCCGTGGGTTACACATTGTTTGATGTTGCGTCAGAAACATGGTATCAATGATTTACTGCTTCCAAATACATGCATTCCTTTCACTGTCAGCAACACGAGTCCATCCACAAGCCAGCGGTTGAAGCGAGCGCTCCTCAACCCGCTTTGTTCAAGGGTGTCACGGCACGGCGATAAAGAGTTCGGCCTTCAGACGTTCCGGAAGGGTCCGCCTCTCGGCCGTCTTTCCCGTTTCCCACAGCAAACGGAGGCCGCAGTAAAGCACACAGTTCACAATGATCACCGTATTCGTCACTCCTATTGTTCACTTCATGCTTCCAGACGAAAAGCATCTTTTTAAAAACACGCTGCATCAATGCCAGGTGAACGTAGTAATGAGAAAAGTAAAATACTGAACCCAGCGAAATCAGACCAACATCTGCCTGACCAGGAATGGGAAGAAGAGGCTGTTGTGCATTTCATGTTTTCATTTTTTATTGAGAGAGAAAACAAAGGTAAGTGTTACACAATAAAAGTGCCCCGACAGTTGCCGAACAAAGCAAAAATACACCGGTAAACCAACGCATAAGTGAACACTGGTGAGCAGCATGCGGTAAATAGTGAGGTGTGACGTTCACAGCACAGCAAGGGAAACGTTTTCCACCTCAAAAGCTTTTGCTCGAAGTTTAAAGAATCTCCACCTGGAAATTCAAAGTCACTGAGACAAAGATTCCACATTTACATATTAAGCTGATGCTTTTCTCCAAAACTGCTTACAATTACTGACCCATTCATACAGCTGGGTAATTTTACTGCAGTAATTTAGGCTAAGTACCCTGCTCAAGGCTACTACAGCTGGGGGGTGGGGGTATGAACCTGTGACCTTTGGGTCGTAGCAGCAGCTCCAATCACGACACGACCGGCTGTCCCTCACTAGGCAACGCAAAGACAACAGGCAGCCGAACGCTTTTGGCTAAATAAATAAATAAATATATAAATAAATGCCGTGTGAAGATGAGGAGAAGCATGCAGCTCAATCCTTGCCCGCGAGGCCAATTTTTAAAGTGTCAGTGGGGGGGTGCTCTCGGAACGGCGCGATGGCACACGGCCGCGTCATATTGTGCGACACGCAGGAGGGCGGTGAGCGGCGCCGCTCAATCCATCGATGCACCGCATGCTGGAAAATCGTCCCCCAGTAAGAGCAGCCCACCCCGGCGCGCTCAGGTACTGACAGCCACCCCAAGCGCACATGGAGCGGAAACGGCGGCGCTGAGCAGAGTTGCACTCCTTGCGGGACGCCCGACGAATGCCGCGCTAGATGCCGCACCCTCACGTTTCACACGAAGCAGTCCACGGAACGCTGGCATGGCCTGAAAAGCAGCTCTAAAACGGTGTCGCTGAAAGCGCCGCTCTGTCCCGGACGTGCGACGGCCACGGAGAGGCGATCAGTTGGACTCTGCCAGGTCCACGGCGCCACCTCGGGTAAGCCTGCGCATCTTGCCGGCGTCCTCATCGCAGGGCTGGTAGGCGAGGGACGGGGCGCCTCCGCTCTGGTTCCGCAGGTCCTGGATCCGCACGTGGGCAGGAAGAGGTTGCGCCCCTTCGCCGGCACGCCAGTAGAGGGCGTAGTTCTCGGGTTGAGCGACGCCGAAAGAGGCGGCGCAGAGCCCGGCAAGAGCCTCGCCGCTGTCGTCCACTTTGCACCGCAGGGTCTTCACAGAGCTGCAGTCACCGTCCTGGAACAGCACCCGCACGAATGTCTGCAACACAGCACACGCGACATTCAGGCAGGATAGCGCCCCCCCCCGAGGGCTCTGGAGAAATTCAGGTGTGACAGGAAATCGTGAACGGTCAAAGCATCACGTGAATTTCCACATACTCAGCCAGAGGACGCTTTTTTACTGCAAAGAGCTCCTCTCGGGTCCATTCAATAAATACACAGCAAAGCCATAATGCAACACATTTACTGCACGGTTACTTTCACACAAGATGTCCTAAGGATGAGCAGAAGCAAACACATGGAATAGAGACAAAGCGCTCATGATACGCTGTAAAACACGCACTTAAAGCAGTCAGCGTTTCCGTTACGCCTTCATACCGTGGTATCGGGGCGTAAACCTCCATGTGTGCGACTATTTTGAAACCGCTGCGTTCCGACCGCCTGTCCCCACGTCCCACCTGCTGCTTTTGGTTGTCCTTCTGCTGCTGTGCGTCTTTGCTGCGGCGACGACTCCACTCCGTCAGAGACTCGCGGGCCTTCCGAGTCACGCCACCGGGGGGGACGGCTTCCGGCTGACTCTGGATCAGACACAGGCTGGCGTAGACGCTGGTCAGATAGTAACCACCTGGAGGAACAATTTACATTCACCTCTCGGGTCACATGCGGTAAAACCGTGCCGTCAATATCCACTCAGAGCTGCTGTACTGTTTAAGTTCTGAATGTTCTCACTGCAGGGAAGATGATCTTACAGTTCTTACCCTCCCCGGTGAGCCATGAGGGGTCCAAGAGCTCCATCATGTACTCCACCTCCAGGAGGAGCTCTGGCATGTTGCACTGCACCAGAACGTAGGACAGAGCTGGGAGGAACTCATCTGCTCCGAACTGTTGAGCTTTGGAAGCAGATCAGTACGGTGAGTTACTTTGCTGTATGGTATGAACCTATGTCTGGTCATGAGCACACCTGACACCTGGGTAGGTAGGTAGGTAGGTAGGTAGGTGGGTAGGTAGATGGGTAAGTGGGTAGGTTGGTGGGTGGGTAGGTAGGTTGTTGGCTAAGTGGGTAGGTAGGTAGGTGGGTAGGTGGGTAGGTTGGTGGGTAGGTGGGTAGTTTGGTGGGTAAGTGGGTAGGTTGTTGGGTAAGTGGGTAGGTTGTTGGGTAAGGAGATGGGTAGGTGGGTAGGTTGGTGGGTAGGTGCGTAGGTAGGTGGGTAGGTTGTTGGGTAAGTGGGTAGGTAGATGGGTAGGTGGGTAGATAGGTGGGTAGTTTGGTAGGTAAGTGGGTAGGTGGGTAGGTTGTTGGGTAAGTGGGTAGGTTGTTGGGTAAGGAGATGGGTAGGTGGGTAGGTTGGTGGGTAGGTGCGTAGGTAGGTGGGTAGGTTGTTGGGTAAGTGGGTAGGTAGGTAGGTGGGTAGGTTGGTGGGTAGGTGGGTAGGTTGTTGGGTAAGTGGGTAGGTTGTTGGGTAAGGAGATGGGTAGGTGGGTAGGTTGGTGGGTAGGTGCGTAGGTAGGTGGGTAGGTTGTTGGGTAAGTGGGTAGGTAGATGGGTAGGTGGGTAGATAGGTGGGTAGTTTGGTAGGTAAGTGGGTAGGTGGGTAGGTTGTTGGGTAAGTGGGTAGGTGGGTAGGTGGGTAGGTTGGTGGGTAGGTGGGTAGGTTGTTGGGTAAGTGGGTAGGTAGGTTGGTGGGTGGGTGGGTAGGTTGGTGGGTGGGTAGGTAGGTTGTTGGGTAAGTGGGTAGGTGGGTAGGTTGTTGGGTAAGTGGGTAGGTAGATGGGTTGTTGGGTAAGTGGGTAGGTGGGTAGGTAGGTGGGTAAGTAGATGGGTAGGGTGATAGGTTGGTGGGTAGATGGGTAGGTGGGCAGAAAGGTGGGTAGGTGCCACTGCCACTACTCTCTTAAATAAGACTAACCCTAAGGCAGCAGTTCTGTCCTCCACTGCACTATCAACAGCTTTACTAATATTACAGTTAGAATTTCAGGCCGTCGCTCGTACAACCAGAGGGGACGCGGTGCAGGCGGTGGCAGGCGGTGGCAGGAACTCACCAGCGTCGCCCCTCATGGCCTGGTAAACAGCCTTGCAGACCTGCAGCAGGAGCACCACCTTGTCCACCGGGGAGTAGGCGCGCTGCATCAGCGCCAGCTTCTGGCGGATCCGCTCCACACCCCCGGCATCCAGCACAGCCACGCGCACGCCAAAGCGCTCCAGCGGTCCGTCCCTCGTGGCACGCAGGCCGTCGGCCAGCAGTCTCAAGGAGCCGTCGCGCTCGTGCAGCAGGCGCAGCGCCGAGTCCAGACGGCCTTTCAGGGGCTTCAGCACGCAGCGGAACAGGGCTTTTTCCAGGGCCAAGTCTGCGCAGAAACACACGCACACACACACACACACACACACACACACGTACGTTCATAATGGACATTGAACAAACTCCGGTGCATCATGGACCAGTCACATCCTCTCCCCACCTCAGTTAAACACAGAAGAACTGTGAGCAAGAGGCTGGTCCAGGAGGTCATTTCTACCAGCAGCCATCAGGCTCTAAAAGCATCCCTTCGCCGCCAGGGTGTGACCTCATTGTGGCTCAGCGCTACTCAGCTTCTTCTGCGCTGCCTCACTGCACCTGGTCCTCGCATCCCTATCACTGTGCTTCATTTCTCTGTTTCGTCACTCTACACGTGCAGGTACACATGTCATATGTGTCTACATATATTGTATGCTGTATGTATATTACATGTTCTATATTGTATACGGGGGGTGCAGTGGCGCAATGGGTTTGGCCGGGTGCTGCTCTCCGGTGGGTCTGGGGTTCGAGTCCCGCTTGGGGTGCCTTGCGACGGACTGGCGTCCCGTCCCGGGTGTGTCCCCTCCCCCTCCAGCCTCGCACCCTGCGTTGCCGGGTTAGGCTCCGGTTGGCCGTGCCCCCTCTTGGGACAAGCAGTTACAGACTGTGTGTGCGTGTGTTGATTGTATTCTATATATTTATGCTGTATACTGTATGAATACTGAATTCTGCTGCAACAGGGTGGAATTTCCTTCTGGTAACTTCTGCGTTCACGTCTCTTTTGACAGATACGTCCTGTTCTCGGAACTCCGGGCGGTACCTTTCTCATTTTCCGGCACCAGGGTCTCGATGGGGGGCTCCAGCTCCCGGCAGTCCAGCAGGAAGTCTTTGGCCTGGGAGAGGAAGAGACGCAAGCCTTGGAGCAGCGAGACGGCCGAGGCGCTTTTTCCCACCTCCTCCCGCTGCTGCCGCAGGAAGTCTTGCACCAGAGCGCCGAAGGCCGAGCGCCGGTCCCGCGACAACTCCTCCACGAGGCGCGCCACGCGCTTCCCTGGGGCAAAGAAGGACATAAAGATAGCGCTCATCTTGCGCAGGGTGGACACGGGCTGGGGTGGGGGGACGGGTGCCGCGGGGGTGCTGGTGCCGCGCATCAGGGCCGGTCGCTCCGGGCTCTCCTCCGACTCCTCCAGGCTGCTCAGGGAACTGCTGCTGTCCAGCTCCGTCAGAGAGGGGGCGCGCCTCCGCTCCAGGGGTAGCGCCGCCTCGTCGTCGTCGTCGTCCGCCTCACCCCCGGCATTGCGCTCCTCCCAGCACTGAGCAAAGGAGGGGGCTCCGTTAGAAGCGGCACCGGCAGGATGCAGCGACACACACACACACACACACACACACACACCACGCACACCAGATTTCGCCGGAACAAAAACACACGCCTCGTTCCAGTCACCGGCTGTGCGGTACCCTATAAATACACACTTCCTGTTCGGACAGCGGAACAGTCCCCGCTCACGGAAACGCGTGACAAACGCTGCTCTGCCAGGGCACCGGGCGCTCGATCCGACGAGCGTTTACCGCGGCCGACCGAGCTTGGCGCGCGACGGCCGTCGCGACTCCGGGGGCAAAGCAATCGACGTGGTACCTTCTGGAGAACCTTGGGCATCTGGTACTCGTCTTCCTCTTGAGTGGGAGAGAGCCCCTTCTTGCCGACCGCTCCCGCCGCTCCAGGCCTCTCCCGCTCAGGCAAGCTGGGCTCCAGGTAGCGGGACGCCTCCCGGACGGGGGCCGGGTCCTCGCGTCGCCCCCGCCCGCCGGCGGCCGCGCGGCGAGCGCCCTTGGCCAGCAGCGGAGGGGGCGGGGGCGCGGTGGACGGCGGGGACAGCTGGCTGGAGGTCTCTGTGGAGACCCGCACTTTGATGCTACGCTTGAACTGGAGGCGTCTGTGCGGCGCCCCGCGGCCCGGCTGCTCCTGCAGGAACAGGGGGTTCACGAAGCACAGGGCCCCCCTGCCGGACCCGCAGTCCAGCTCCAGCGGGCTCCGCGTGCGGATGGGGCAGAACTCCTGGAGGAGGGTGGGGTTCTCCTCGGGCGTGACGCACTCCTCCGCCGTCAGGGTCGGCGCCGGCGGGGGGCCGTCGCGAGGCCCTCGGTAGTTGAGCTGAGAGCTCCAGAACTCTGCGAGGAGTTCAAACGCAAACACAGGATGAGCGCATTCGATCCCGAGCGGCCGGACCCCGACCGCGATCGCTCCGAGCTACGCACCCACGCCCATGTGCGAGATGGACTCGAGCTGCTTGTGAGACGCAGCCTTGGCGATGGCTTCGGGGAGCTCCAAGGTGAAGGGCAGGACGTCCCTGAAAGAGGCAGGAAGTCGAACAGCCGCGTCCATCAACGTCACGTCACGCGTACGTCAGGTCACGGCGAAGGTCGTTTCGCGTCGTGCTGTACACGGGTCCGAATTTATCGGTAAAGAAGCGAGGAAGCGGTGACGATGCGGCGCTAGGCTGCGGCCCGGACCCTACCTGCTCACGCAGTAGAAGGCGATCAGTCTGCACAGGTCCGGGAAGCCGATGGCTGAGCTCTCGAGAGAGAAAGCTGTCAAGGGACGAGGGCCAGTGAGACGAGGCTCGAACGCGCGGGAAAAGAGGAGCGCAAACTGTGAGGAAGCGACGCACTTACTGGAGCCCTCCTCGCGGATCATGACCTGCTTCACGAAGGAGGGCACGCTGTCGTCCTCCAGCCTCACGCACAGCACCTTCTTCTGAGACGTGGTCGACTTGCGCACCAGGAACGTCTGAGCGGAGCCGGGCGACAGGAAGAAGAAGGCACGCGGTTTACGCGGAACAACCGAGGGTTAAGGATGGAGCGGCGAAGGAGGAAGGGTGTCGGCGACGGGGCCCCGCGAGGGTTCGAAAACGTGCCCGAGTGCATCGGGTAGAGCGGCTAAATTGGGCGCCGCCGCTGAAGATAAATACGCTCTCGAGGGACATATGGGCGTAGGGCTGCGGGCGGAGTTTTGTGCAAGTGAAAGCACACGACCGTTACCGCACACCTGTACCTGCGAGTCCACAAACGTATTGAGGCCCTCGAGAAAATCGCACCTTTTACCGGATGACAAAAATGGAGCTTTGCTATTTATTCCCGTGCGACATTTTAATGGAGAATAAAACTGCTGCGTACCCATGTACTATGTGTGCACGCGTGGGGCGTGGGGGAGGGTACAGAAGGGTTTTACCGCGCGCACCCTGAGCCGCGTTCGAAGCCGCACCAGAATGCGCAACTCGGGCGACGTGTAGCAACATGAGTATGTATTCCGTTTTATGTTTCAAACCGCACGTGTGTGTGTGTGAGGGGCGGTCTCACCCCCGGGGGCTCGCGTTGCAAGATGTGCAGGGCTGTGGCGGCGTTGATTGACAGCTGCAGCCACACGGGGTGCGTGAGCAGCAGGCGATCCAGCACGCTGATACTCTTCAGAGACCCCCGCTGCGGGCAAACGCGCTTCTCCGCCAAGGGATGGGGGTCCGGATAGTCGTACACGGGGGCCTCCTGCATCTGGAGCACAGAGTCACGGTCGATGAACACGCTGACACCTACACGCTCCAACTGTATGGTCACTGCATACAGGGCTGCTCCGAAGCGTAGTAACTCCTGGTGTCCCTCGGTTTTACCACGAGATGGTTACTGAATGAGAATCGGTGTTTCCCGTGCGACATAATAAGCGTAGCGACCAATTCCACGTGTCGCTTTAGAGGAAGTCGTGTGTGTAGTAGAAACACGGGAACAGTGCAGGTGTAAAAATGAGCCAAGCCCAAGTTTCGCTGGTTAAACCAGGTAGGTAAGTAGAGTCAGGTGTGTAAATCAGAGTCATGTCGTCACTTTATATAGTTGAGATTTAAGATGTACATTTTATAAGTTTAATATTTTACACAAGACCAATAGGGGGCGTGGTGGCACAGCGGGTTTGACCGGGTCCTGCTCTCTGGTGGGTCTGGGGTTCGAGTCCCGCTTGGGGTGCCTCGCGATGGACTGGCGTCCCGCCCTGGGTGTGTCCCTTCCCCTCCAGCCTTGCACCCCGTGTTGCCGGGTTAGGCTCTGGTTTGCTGCAACCCCACTAGGGACAAGTGGTTTCAGACTGTGTGTGTACAAGAACAATGACCATCCCTACAGGGTTCACAAAGCTCCATGCAGCACTTGATGAATTTACATTTATCCAGCACTTTCCTGCAAAGCAAATTACACCGTTAAGCAACTTACAGTTATTTACCCATTTGTAGAGCTGGGCAATTTCACTGGGGTAGATCAGTGTAAACAGCTTGCTTAAGGGAGGTGGGATTTGAACCTGCAACCTTTAAGGTCCAAAGGCAGCACCTCTAACCCTAACCCTCCCAGCCACCCCCACACTAAACGACCCCAATGACCTTGTTTGCACATTTTCGCCTGAATCCAAACCGGCGACTTTTGCTCCATCCAGTCATCACTCCTCTGTCATCTGGTCGCTCGCGGACGGAGCGCAAAGTAACTTCCCCTTTCGTTGTCACGATGGCCGCGAAGCCTTTCTCTCGACCCCGGGTACAATGTGCTCTTCCTCCTTCTCGTCATCACCACGTGCATCCCCCCCCCCCCCGACCTATTCCCAGCAGCCCGGGAAGCTCCTGCTGACCATCTTCCTGTTCCTGGAACCCCAGAGAAGAAGGTTTGTGAGGGACATTTTTGAGGTTCCAGTAACACTCACCCTGCTCCAAACCCCCCCCCCCCCCCCCCCGCTGCCCTCCCACCCACTCGTACTCCATCAGCGAGACGGTTGGGGAACAAGAGCTCTTTTTACACACCGATCAGGACGTTGTGGACAAACCACGCTAACACACATCATGACGAACATCACCAAAAACGCTGAACTGTGTCCGCGAATCGTGCCGGCAGCTGCTAAAAAAACACACGTGGCCGCTCGTTTTCACGTCCGCCCCGGACTCCCACGGCCCCCGCCGCCTTCTCCGCCGTGGGCGTACGAGCGCTGCGATGAGGTGTGAATCAGGCTGCGCGCAATTCTGCTACCGGCAGAAAAATCAATGTCATTATTATTAGTCACTCCTGTTGTTTATAAACCCGGCACTATTTTGACTCATAGCTCAACACGGTGTAAATGCGGACGTCGGGTTGGCGGAGCGAGTGTGGATCACGAATTGATTTCGGAGCTATTCAGAGGTCCTGGGTCACGCGGAAGAGCGACCGCATGCCGAACTCCTCAGGGACGTGCCGGTGGTGGTGCGGTCACACGCCATCGGGAACATCTCCCCTTCGTTTCGAGAGAGCTCCAAATATCGGGGGGTTTAAGGTCGGGACGCTGTCCGCTCTCTCTCGCTCTCCGAGGAAAGCACGGCTCCGTGTCACAATGGTCACTCTGTGTGGGCACCTGGAGAGCCCGTGAGTGTCGCCACGGTTGGTTGCCGCAGCAACCGAGTCCTACACGTCGTGCCCAGCATCGGCAGCCGGCGCGCGGGACGGAGCGAGAGCGGCGGCGGGGCTCGTCGCTCCTCGGCGAGGCGATCTCGGGCCGAACCTATTCCGCAGCCTTGGGCGGTTGACGCTTCGCGCTGGAAACACAGCCCTATAAAATGTTCACTCGCTCCCCGGTGATGGAAAGATGACTACGAGCACATAAAAAATTCCGATGAGTATTTATTTAATAATAGTTTAAGTATCCGATAAGCGTTTAATGCTTTGAAATGCCGAAGGCGTGAAAGACGGAAAAGGTCTGCTACGGCTTGGTCGTTTTCGCTCCGAAAATACTTATGCGGAGCAGATGGGTCACGATGCTTCGAGATCCCGCGGAAGAAGTGCTCGAGCAACAGGAAACGCGTTCTGGAGACGACCCGCGGTGGAAATGAGCGTATTGACAGTCACATGTAGAACCTGGGCGGGAGATGGGCGACTACGCAGAGCGCAGTTGAAGGTCGAAGGGCCACCCTGGCGGGGGCCACATCCACGGGGGCCCCAACTGTGCAACCCCACAAAGCGCTGCGGGCAACGGTGAGGCAGAACCAACCGCACAGGTCTCCCTTACATAAAACCCACGGCGTCCCACGCAACCTGCCTCTTACATAATTCAGCGGGAGCGAGGGAGACGGAGGCAGAAGAAAGAAGGGCCTCTGCCCTTCAGAAACGTCCAACCCTTCGGATTAAAGGTCGAAGAAGATTTTTCTTTTCCAGAAGAGCCATTAACAGCGGGGATGAGATGTCACACAGCCTGCAGGACATCATCTTGTGCATCACTGCGGAGAGCCTCAGCTGCAGGTGGACGTTCTCAGAGCCCACGGTCACCAGCACTTTACCCTCCTCCTGGAGCGGAGGGCTACGGGACACATGCAACATCCTCCCCCCCCCCACACCTCCAAGGTGACGGCAGCAAGACCAACCCCTTTCGCTCCCTGTCTGTGAAAAGCAGCTCCGCAGGAATGAGCATCACCGTGTTATACGACACGTGTGGTGAGTAAACTGACACAGTATACACACACACACACACACACACACACACACAAACACACAAACACACACAAACACACACACACACACAAACACACACAAACACACACACACACACACACACAAACACACACACACAAACACACACACACAAACACACACAAACACTGAACCGCTTGTCCCAGATGGGGTCACAGGGAACCGGAGCCTACCCGGCAACACAGGGCGTAAGGCCAGAGGGGGAGGGGACACACCCGGGACAGGATGCCAGGGTGTCGCAAGGCACCCCAAGCGGGACTCGAACTCTAGACCCACCGGAGAGCAGGACCCGGTCCAACCCACTGTGCCACCACGCCCACTGTTGACACAGTATATCGTGTCACTTATTAAAAACGAGTATTTAATGGGTGAAAACTTAACGACCCTGACGGCCCGTCACTCCTAGAAAGACTAACTCACCCTTAGCTGCCTGGTACCATAACGTTACCGTAGTACTTGAAAGTACACACTGTGCGCTTAGGCAGTGCAAAGGCAAAGACTTTTTTTTGAAAACGCACAGCATGATTTGTTGGAAGCTCTGCCTCTTCGATTGCACAACCTGGAACACAAATAGAAAGAACGTTATTCGAGAGCGGAGGTTGCGTGAGGGGAGAAGCGATTACAGGAGGTGTAGGGCGAGCGAACGCAGCGGCGCCGGTTGCCCTCTGTAGGCGGAGCCTGTTGCTCTGCAAAACACCCTCCAGCGCTTTTCTAGGGCGGGCCTGGGATTTTGGGCTCTCGGTGTCTCCTCGGACGTGCCGTGGCAAGACCGGACTCGGAGAACACGGCGAGCCCCACGGAGAGGCACCGGGAATGCGAACGCCCTCGAGCGGGAGAGCGACGGCGGGCCGGCGGGGAGCCGCCCGAGGACTCGGACTCACCCGATCTGATAGCCAAATGGACCCCAAACCGCCTTCTCAGAGCCTAGGGCTACAAACAATGTCCCGGGCGCCGACGATGAACTGTCTCGTTGAAGCTGACTGAACTGTTGACAGACAGCAGCGGATCCATGGGGAGTGAGGGTACCGGTCAGTCACGTGACTGGGAAAGTAATGACACAGCAGTGTGTCCAAACATGTCGTGAGAAGCGGAGCTCAGCCCGTCACGTGTTTAGATATGTGGCCGAAGGCCAGCAGGACCGCGCCCCGCCACTCGCTCCAGGCTGCACTACCGGACCAGGAAAAGGTCATTTAAAATGAGTGTGGAGCTGGATGGGGGGTCGGGGGGGGGGGGCATCCAGCACATTACCTTCACATTTATTCAGTTAGCACGCACTTTGCTCCAGAGTGACGTATACCTCCGGGGACAACGGAAAGAATGTCTTGCGTGAGCAGGAGAGATTCGGACGCGGACACGTGATTCCAGAGGACGGTCAGTGTACGACGGTGTGGTACGAAACACGGTACGTTACACGAGTAGGTATACAGGTTTTCCATTATTAAACCAAACAGGCAGCGAGACACATTTTTCGAGCACTTACAGCATCAGGGGAACAGAGAGTCTGAAAGAGTAACCGGTTTATGGCAAAGAGTCGGATTCTGCGGGACGTCAGTCGAAGGGAATCTTTTCGGTCCCCTGCTGCTCTTGCGATTATTCAAAGTGCGTTTTTGTT